>NC_141879.1:238640909-238943939 GCF_056163025.1 Triticum urartu | reverse complement strand
TACACCCCCTGTTCCTAAAGTTATTCCTCGAGCGTGGCCTTGTATGTAATTCATGGACCACCGTCCTAGTGATCTATTCTGGTAACAAACGCAATAATCAATCTCGTTGCTCTGGACCCCTTTCGCGTGTTGTTTCAGACATCGAACGATTGCCTATCCGTTTGAAACTTCTCATGGTACCTTTGTACCTTACTCTTGATGTATTTTATATGTTCAACTCGAGAGATAATCTTATGTTCATTCATGGGTTATCCCCAGATTGTTTCCCTCATAAGCATTCTGTCGTAGCCAAGCTGCCCCTTACCTATTCATAAGTACGTTGGAGTTCCCGAAGAAAAGGACGACTTCACCATGATGACCTGAAGCGGAGAAATGAAAACATCAACGTAATGGATCGACCATTTCGAGAAGAGCAAGCAAAACCAAGAAGACTCGTTAGAATTTCGTAACCAGATCTTTCCCCCTTACTCCCCTCTTAAATCTCGGGACGAGATTTCTTGTAGTGGAGGATAATTGTGACGCCCGGGTATTTGAGCTACAGTAAACCTCTGTTAATGATGCCACGTCACGATGGATATTGTTCCTAATCTCGTTTTAGTTTGAAACCGATTCAAATTCAAATTCAAAATCAAGTCAAACGGTAAATTCTTCAAACGTTAAAACTAAAATGTTCAAAATGGGACAAATAAATCCGAAGTCCAAATGGTGGAGGAACCACATTTTAGTAAAAAGATTTAAAGCACTAAAATGATTTAAATAGTAGCTAAACAACTATTTAAACGACTTTGGTATTTTATAAAATACTAGACTATTTTCATCAGGGTAAAACTTTTTATAGTAGTGGGTTGTTCTGGAACATTATTTTAGGGGCTATAGATATATTTGTATAAAATTAAAATTAAGGTGTAACTAAAATAAAACAAAAAAAGAAAAATATGAAAAGGTAAAAAAAGAGAAAGGAATAAAACAACCCCCACCCCACTAGGCCACTCGGCCCAGCTGCTAGCTAGGCCAAACCCCAGGCCGGCCCACCCCCTGCCTACTAACCCACCCCCCACCCCCCGAAACCCTAGCAGCCCCTCCCCACTTCCCCCGCGATCCCCCCCACACGACCTCTCCCA
Organism: Triticum urartu; assembly: GCF_056163025.1. Classification (NCBI taxonomy): domain Eukaryota; kingdom Viridiplantae; phylum Streptophyta; class Magnoliopsida; order Poales; family Poaceae; genus Triticum; species Triticum urartu. The sequence goes on along the minus strand of NC_141879.1, from coordinate 238,942,818 downwards.
CTCCCCATTCTGGATCGGGTCGGGCACCCGACGCCCTGGTCGCCCGATGCCCCGGCACGTCCCCGCCGCCCCACCGCCGTCCTCCTCGCCTCCCCCTCTCCCGATCTGCGAGCTCCGACGCCGCGTCCGACCCGTCGTACACCGCCGCCTCGTTCTCGATTCACCGCCGCCCGGAGCTCCACGGACACCGCCCAGAGCCCGCGCAGCCGCCCGAGGACCTCACTGGACCTCCTCGCCGGTCGGCCTCCTCCATGACGCGTCGCCTCCATCATCCTCCTCAACCCCCGCTGCCTAACCCCTACTGCCCCAGTGAGCCACAACCCCTCTGCCTCCTCCCTCCTGTGGTCACGACCTCTCGCCCCGCCATGCCGCTCGCGCTCCCCACCGTGGCCACCGCCCGCGCCGGCGACCTGGCCACGCGCCCGCGTCGGCCAATCCCCGCCATCCCGCGCCCGAGCTCGCACTCCGGCAGCTCCTGGCCTCCTAGCCGCACTCGGCGACGCTCGCAACCACGTTGTGCCTCGCCCAACCGCGCCCTACTGCTCGCCCCGCCGCTTGCACCTCTGCCCGTTGCCGCCCGTGCGGGCCGTGCCTACGACCCCCGCTCCTGTCGCCGTTGTCACCGGTCCGGTGGACCGCCGGCCACCCCGCGGCTACCACCCCATTCGCGTCGCCGTCCGCTTCCCAACGCGCCCGCTCGCGCCTTCTCTCGTCGCCGGAATCGGCCGGCCGGAGCCCCATTTGTCGCACCAGTTAGCGCCAACGGTAGCCACTGTCGTGGCCTAATTAGCGCTAACCTGATTACCCCCCCCCCCCACTTAATTACCCCCACTAACCCATCCCCTGTTAAAAAAAGAGAGAAGGAAAAGTGTAGTTAAAAAATCAAATAATTAATTAATTAATTTAATTACCTTGATTAAATTAGTTAATCTTAATTAATTAACCTAATCCTGATAAGCTAAATTAACTAGGTTAATTAGTAGATCAGAGAATGACATGGGGCCCCACCCCCTGTTAACCAGTCAAACTTTGACTGGTCAACCAGGCCCCCTGGCCCACATAACAGTCGTTGTGTACATTCTATGTACATAGGGCTGGGTACCCGTAGCAATTTATTCATTTAATTTTGAATTAAAATAAATCCAGGAAATTAAAATAATTAAAACTTTGAAAATTAATATAAAATAATCCGTAGCTCGGATGAAAATATTTTGTACATGAAAGTTGCTCAGAACGACGAGACGAATCCGGATACGCAGCCCGTTCGTCCGCCACGCATCCCTAGCATAGCGAACACGCAACTTTCCCCCTCCGGCTCCCCTGCCCGAAAACGCGAAACACCGGGTATACTTTCCCGGATGTTTTCCCCCTTCACCGGTACCGCCTCATTAGGGCACAACTAGCATCACACTTTGCCATGTCATGCATCGTCATGCATTTGTTTGCATTATATTTGTTGTTTCTTCCCCCTCTTCTCTCGCTAGACACCGAGACCAACGTCGCTGCTACCCAGTACGACTACGGAGTTGACGACCCCTCTCTCTTGCCAGAGCAACCAGGCAAGCCCCCCTCTTGATCACCAGATATCGCCTACTCTCCTCTATACTTCTTGCATTAGAGTAGTGTAGAATGTTACTGTCCGTTAATCCTATCCTAATGCATAGCCTGTCATTGTTGCTATAACTGTTGATACCTTACCTGCAATCCTATATGCTTAGTATAGGATGCTAGTTTATCATCAGTGGCCATACATTCTTGTCCGTCTGCCATGCTACACTATCGGGTCGTGATCACTCGGGAGTTGATCACGGGTATATACTATATACTTTATACATGATACATGTGATGATTAAAGTCGGGTTGGCTCGAGGAGTACCCGCGAGTGATTCACGGATTGGGGGCTGAAAGGACCTTTATCCCGACGGCCCACTGGATGGATCTTTGTGGCGGAGCGACAGGGCAGGTTGAGACCACCTAGGAGAGAGGTGGGCCTGGCCCTGGTCGGCGTTCGCGGTGTCTTCAAGATAACACGTTTAATGAGATCTTAGTAATTGATCTGAGTCTGGCTACTGGCCTATACGCACTAACCATCTACGCGGGGACAGTTATGGGCACTCGACGTCGTGGTATCAGCCGAAGCCTTCGTGATGTTAGCGACTGAGCGGCGCGCGCTGGGTTGGACCGCGTAACGCAACTTCCTTTGTAATGGAGGTTGCTTGGTCTGCTCACCGGCCACGTTCGCAACATGCAGGTGTGCAAAGGGCGATGGGCCCAGACCCCTGCGCCATAGGATTTAGACCGGCATGCTGACCTCTCTGTTGTGCCTAGGTAGGGCTGCGACGTGTTGATCTTCCGAGGCCGGGCATGACCCAGAAAAGTGTGTCCGGCCAAATGGGATCGAGCGTGTTGGGTTATGTGGTGCACCCCTGCAGGGAAGTTAAACTATTTGAATAGTCGTGATCTTCGGTAACAGGACGACTTGGAGTTGTACCTTGACCTTATGACAACTAGAACCGGATACTTAATAAAACACACCCTTCCAAGTGCCAGATACAACCGGTGATCGCTCTCTCACAGGGCGACGAGGGGAGGATCATCGGTTAGGATTATGCTATGCAATGATACTTGGAGGACTTCAGTCTACCCTCTTCTACATGCTGCAAGACGGAGGCTGCCAGAAGCGTAGTCTTCGAAAGGACTAGCTATCCCCCTCTTATTCCGGCTTTCTGCAGTTCAGTCCACATATAATAGCCTTATTCCAGTTGATACCAATGCATACATATGTCGTGTAGCTCCTTGCTTGCGAGTACTTTGGATGAGTACTCATGGTTGCTTTTCTCCCCCTTTTCCCCTTTCCTATACCCGATTGCTGCGACCAGACGTTGGAGCCCAGGAGCCCGACGCCACCGACGACGACTACTACTACTACTCGGGAGGTGCCTACTACTACGTGCAGCCCGCTGACGGCGACCAGGAGTAGTTTAGGTGGATCCCAGGCAGGAGGCCTGCGCCTCTTTCGATCTGTATCCTAGTTTGTGCTAGCCTTCTTAAGGCAAACTTGTTTAACTTATGTCTGTACTCAGATATTGTTGCTTCCGCTGACTCGTCTATGATGCCTAGTAGCATTCCACATCAAAAATTCTATTTTTATCATTTACCTACTTGAGGACGAGCAGGAATTAAGCTTGGGGATGCTTGATACGTCTCCAACGTATCTATAATTTTTGATTGCTCCATGCTATATTATCTTCTGTTTTGGACATTATTTATTATTCACTTTTATATTATTTTTGGGACTAACCTATTAACCGGAGGCCCAGCCCAGAATTGTTGTTTTTGGCCTATTTCAGAGTTTCGCAGAAAAAGAATATCAAACGGAGTGCAAACGAAATGAAACCTTCGGGAACGTGATTTGCAGAACGAACACGATCCAGGAGACTTGGACCCTACGTCAAGCAACCAACAGGGAAGCCACGAGGTAGGGGGCGCCTACCCCCCACCCCCTAGGCGCGCCCTCCACCCTCGTGGGCCCCCTGTTGCTCCACCAATGTACTCCTTCCTCCTATATATACATGCGTACCCCCAAACGATCAAAGACGTTGCCAAAACCCTAATTCCACTGCCATAACTTTCTGTATTCACGAGATCCCATCTTGGGGCCTGTCCCGGAGCTCCGCCGGAGGGGGCATCGATCACAGAGGGCTTCTACATCAACACCGTAGCCTCTCCGATGATGTGTGAGTAGTTTACCTCAGACCTTCGGGTCCATAGTTATTAGCTAGATGGCTTCTTCTCTCTTTTTAGATCTCAATACAATGTTCTCCCCCTCTCTCGTGGAGATCTATTCGATGTAATCTTCTTTTGTGGTGTGTTTGTTGAGACTGATGAATTGTGGGTTTATGATCAAGTTTATCTATGAACAATATTTGGATCTTCTGAATTCTTTGATGTATGATTGGTTATCTTTGCAAGTCTCTTCGAATTATCAGTTTGGTTTGGCCTACTAGATTGATCTCTCTTGCAATGGGAGAAGTGCTTAGCTTTGGGTTCAATCTTGCGGTGTCCTTTCCCAGTGACAGTAGGGGCAGCAAGGCACGTATTGTATTGTTGCCATCGAGGATAACAAGATGGGTTTTTTATCATATTGCATGAATTTATCCCTCTACATCATGTCATCTTCCTTAAAGCGTTACTCTGTTCTTATTAACTTAATACTCTAGATGCATGCTGGATAGCGGTCGATGTGTGGAGTAATAGTAGTAGATGCAGGCAGGAGTCGGTCTACTTGTCTCGGACGTGATGCCTATATACATGATCATACCTAGATATTCTCATAACTATGCTCAATTCTGTCAATTGCTCAACAGTAATTTGTTCACCCACTGTAAAATACTTATGCTCTTGAGAGAAGCCACTAGTGAAACCTATGGCCCCCAGGTCTATCTTTCATCATATTAATCTTCCAACACTTAGTTATTTTCATTGCCTTTTATTTTACTTTGCATCTTTATCATAAAAATATCAAAAATATTATCTTATCATATCTATCAGATCTCATTCTCGTAAGTGACCGTGTAGGGATTGACAACCCCTTATCGCATTGGTTGCGAGGATTTATTTGTTTTGTGTAGGTGCGAGGGACTCGCGCGTAGCCTCCTACTGGATTGATACCTTGGTTCTCAAAAACTGAGGGAAATACTTACGCTACTTTGCTGCATCACCCTTTCCACTTCAAGGGAAAACCAACGCAGTGCTCAAGAGGTAGCAAGAAGGATTTCTGGCGCCATTGCCGGGGAGGTCTACACAAAAGTCAACATACCAAGTACCCATCACAAAACCTTATCTCCCGCATTACATTATTTTCCATTTTCCTCTCGTTTTCCTCTCCCCCACTTCACCCTTGCCGTTTTATTCGCCCTCTCTCCCTGGAAAAAGAAAAACTGACGAATAGGCTAACGAACGAACGTTTGCTGTTTGTGACTAACGGGTGAAAAACCGTTGGTTAAAACGAACGTACGAACAAGCGTTCACTAAAAAACTAAACCGGGAAAAATAAAACCGATCTAAGTAGAAAAAAATAACCGAGGGTTTCTAAAAAACCATATGGTTTTCTAAAGAAAACTGGCGACTACCTCAGGATGCGTGACGGCGGTGGCGGCAACTCCGGCGAGCGGCGTCCGGCGCGCGGCGGCGCGTGGATCGAGGCGCGGCGGCGGCTAGGGTTTGCGGGCGCGGGCGCCGGTAGGCTGGGGGGCGCGGCTTATAAGGAGACCGGCCGGGTGGAGTCCAGGCCGGGTACGGCCCGAAGTCGGTTCCCCTTTTTTTAAAATTATTCCGCGCAGAAAAACAAAGAAAAGAAATAATAAACGCACTCCAAAAATCCCGAAATAAATTTTCCCCATCCTCTAAAAATAAGCCGGACAAGGTGAACATTTATTTGGGCCTATAATGCAATTTCGAAAAACGCATATTTTTCCTAGTTCAAATAAAATTGCAATAAAATCCAAATAAAATATGCAAATTGATTTTAATATTCTTCCTCCAATATTTCATTTATTTTGGAGAAGTCGTATTATCTCCTCTCATATATTTTGGTATGAAATATTTTTGGAGAGAAAATTTATTAAAACCAAAGTGATCCTTGTTTCCATATTTGATAAAATTCAAATATGCAAATGGTGAAACCCCCCAACTCTCTCCGAGGGTCCTTGAGTTGTTTAGAATTTCGAGGATCACGGGAGTCGAAGTGCACAAAATATGATATGCATGAATGACCTATGTATAACATTCCAAATTGAAAATTTCGAATGTTACAAACCTACCCCCCCCCTTAAGATGAATCTCGTCCTCAAGATTCGGGTTGGCTAGAAAATAGGTGTGGATGGTCTTACCGTAGATCATCCTCTCGTTCCCAAGTGGCTTCATCCTCGGTATGGTGGCTCCACTGAACTTTGCAAAACTTGATAACCTTGCTGCGAGTAACTCGACTGGCAGACTCAAGAATCTTGACGGGTTTCTCCTCATAGGTCAAATCACTATCCAACTATATTGCTTCCAATGGCACTGTATCTCTCAGAGGGATATCGGCCATCCCTACACGGCACTTCTTCAACTGGGAAACGTGAAACACATCATGAACTCCCGACAATCCTTCGGGTAACTCCAACTTGTAGGCTACCTCTCCCATGCGTTCCAAAACACGGTACAGTCCCACAAATCTCAGGGCTAACTTTCCTTTAACTCCAAATCATTTAACTCCTCGAAGTGGTGACACTCTCAGATACGCTCTGTCTCCGATTTCATAGACTACCTCCTTGCGTTTTGAGTCTGCATAACTTTTCTGTCTTGACTGAGCTATCTTTAGTCTATCTCGAATTAATTTAACCTTCTCTTTGGACTCCTTAATCAAATCGGGTCCAAACAGCTGTCGGTCTCCAACCTCGTCCCACATCAACAGTGTTCTGCACCTTTTTCCATACAGGGCCTTGAACGGTGCCATCTTCAAACTGGCCTGGTAGCTATTGTTGTGCGAGAACTCTGTGTGGGGCAAATTATCATCCCAACTAGATCCATAGTCTAGTGCTACTCTCAGCATGTCCTCCAGAATCTGATTGACTCTCTCTGTCTGTCCATCTGTCTGCGGGTGAAAAGTTGTACTGAACTCCAGCCTGGTTCCCAAAGTCCGATGCAACTAGTGCCAAAACTTTGAAGTAAACTGTGTTCCTCTATCTGATACGATGGTCCTCGAAACTCCGTGCAAACATGCGATCCTGGTCATATATATCTTGGCCAACTTCACACTTGTATAAGTGGTTTTCACTAGGATAAAGTGAGATACTTTGGTCAACGGTCCACTACTACCCAGATAGAATCATATCCCGATCGGATCCTGGGTAATCCGGTGATAAAATCCATGCCAAGTTTGTCCCACTTCCATTCAGGTATCGGCATAGGTTGCAGTAGTCCTGCTGGCTTCTGATGTTCTGCCTTCACTCTCTGACATACATCACATACGACTACATACTCGGCAATATCCTTCTTCATTCCAGTCCACCAGAAACGCTCCTTCAAATCCAAATACATCTTGGTGTTTCCGGGTGTATCGAGTATGGTGAGTCATGAGCTTCCTGTAATATCAACTTCCTGATCTCGGCATTATTGGGCACACAAATACGGTCTTCGAACCACAAGGTGTCGTGCTCATCCTCACGAAAACCTTTGGATTTCCCTTCGCTCATCTTCTCCTTTATCTCGGCAATTTCTTTGTCATCCTTCTGAGCTTCTCGAATCTTTCCCAACAATGTCGACTGCACTTCCATGGTTGTAACAAAACCTTTAGGAACTATCTCCAAACGAAGTTCCCAGAGATCCTCTGCTAATTCCTTTGGCATTCCTTCGCTTACGAGGGTGTTGACGTAAGTCTTCCGGCTCAAGGCGTCTGCTACAACATTGGCCTTTCCTGGATGATAGTGCAACTTCATATCATAATCTTTTATAAGCTCCAACCATCTCTTTTTCCTGAGGTTCAACTCCTTCTAGGTGAAAATGTACTTCAAACTCTTATGATCCGTGTACACATCACAATGATTTCCAATAAGAAAATGTCTCCAGGTCTTGAGCGCATGCACCACTGCTGCTAACTCCAAATCATGCATGGCATAATTCCTTTCGTGCAGTTTAAGTTGTCGTGAGGCATACAAAACAACACTTCCGTCTTGCATAAGTACTCCTCCAAGTCCTAAGTGAGAGGCGTCACAATACACTTGGAAATCCTTGCGTATATCTGGCAGAATCAGCACTGGGGCTATAGTCAAACATTTCTTCAGCTCCTGGAAACTTGCTTCACATTGCTCAGTCCAATGGAACTTGGTGTCCTTCTTCAGCAATGTTGTCATAGGCTTCGCAATCTTAGAGAAATTTTCAATGAATCTCCGATAGTATCCCGCGAGTCCAAGAAAACTGCGGATCTCTCCAACTGAGGTGGGTGCCAACCACTCAGTGACTGATTTCACCTTGGTAGGGTCCACTGCTATACCTTCTCCTGATATAACATGTCCAAGACATCCAACTTCCTTCAACCAAAACTCACATTTGCTAAACTTGGCATATAACTGATGTCCTCTGAGCTTCTCGATAATTAAACGCAAATGCTCCTTATGTTCCTCCTCATTCTTTGAGTATACCAAGATATCATCTATGAACACCACGACAAACTTATCCAAGAACTCCATGAACACTTTGTTCATCATACTCATGAAATAGGCGGGGGCGTTAGTCAATCCAAATGACATAACCGTATACTGATATAGCCCATACCTTGTGGTGAACGTTGTCTTAGGTATATCCTTTTCTCGAATCTTCAACTGGTGGTAACCTGATCGCAGGTCGATCTTCGAAAACACCTTTGCTCCTTGCAGCTGGTCAAACAAATCATTGCTCATCGGCAGTGGGTACTTATTCTTGATCGTTACTTCATTCAAGGCCCGATAATCAACAACCAATCTAAGGAACTTATCCTTCTTCTCAACCAAGAGCACTGGGGCTCCCCATGGTGATGAACTTCGTCGAATGTAACCTTTCTCCAGTAACTCCTTAATCTGTTTCGTGATCTCCTCCAGATCATTTGCGGGCATCCGGTATGGTCTCTTTGATATTGGCCCGGTGCCTGGCAATAGCTCTATCAAAAACTCTATGCCTCGATCTGGCGGCATGCCTCGTAACTCCTCTGGAAATACATCCGGTGTAGGATCGAAAGTATGTCTAGAGGGGGGGTGATTAGACTACTTGACCAAATAAAAACTTAACCTTTTCCCAATTTTAGTTCTTGGCAGATTTTAGCTATTTTAGGACAAGTCAAGCAATCATCACACAATTCAAGCAAGCATGCAAAGAGTATATTGGCAGCAAAAAGTAAAGCATGCAACTTGCAAGAATGTAAATGGAAGGGTTTGGAGAATTCAAACGCAATTGGAGACACGGATGTTTTTCCCGTGGTTCGGATAGGTGGTGCTATCCTACATCCACGTTGATGGAGACTTCAACCCACAAAGGGTAACGGTTGCGAGAGTCCATGGAGGGCTCCACCCACAAAGGGTAACGGTTGCGCGAGTCCACACAGGGCTCCACCCACGAAGGGTCCATGAAGAAGCAACCACCCACAAAGGGTCCACGAAGAAGCAACCTTGTCTATCCCACCATGGCCATCGCCCACACAGGACTTGCCTCACTAGCGATAGATCTTCACGAAGTAGGCGATCTCCTTGCCCTTACAAACTCCTTGGTTCAACTCCACAATCTTGTCGGAGGCTCCCAAGTGACACCTAGCCAATCTAGGAGACACCACTCTCCAAGAAGTAACAAATGGTGTGTAGGTAATGAACTCCTTGCTCTTGTGCTTCAAATGATAGTCTCCCCAACACTCAACATTCTCTCATAGGATTTGGATTTTGTGGAAAGAAGATTTGAGTGGAAAGCAACTTGGAAAGGCTAGAGATCAAGATTCATATGGTAGGAATGGAATATCTTGGTCTCAACACATGAGTAGGTGGTTCTCTCTCAGAACATATGAGTTGGAATGGTGTATGTGTTCTGATGGCTCTCTCTTCGAATGAAGAGGAGATGGAGGGGTATATATAGCCTCCACACAAAATCCAACCGTTACACACAGTTTTCCAATCTCGGTGGGACCGAATCAACAAACTCAGTCGGACCGAAAATGTAAACCTAGTGACCGTTAGAGATTTTCGGTGGGACTGACATGCAACTCGGTAGGACCGATATGGTTAGGGTTTGGGCATAACGTAATCTCGGTGATACCGATTACACAAACTCGGTGAGACCGAATTTGGTAATTAGCTAACCAGAGAGTTGGTCAGGCAAACTCGGTGGGACCGATTTGCTCTTTCGGTGAGACCGAAAAGTTACAAAGGGGAAACACTGAATTTACATTGCAATCTTGGTGGGACCGATTCGCTCTTTCGGTGAGACCGAAAAGTTACGAAAGGGAAACAGAGAGTTTGCAATCCCATCTCGGTGAGACCGAGATCCCTATCGATAGAACCGAATTGCTAGGGTTTGGGAGTGGCTTATGACAAGTGAAACTCGGTGGCGCCGGATAGGAAGAATCGGTAGGACCGAGTTTGGCTTAGGGTTTAGGTCATATGTGGATATGGGAAAGTAGTTGAGGGTTTTGGAGCATATCACTAAGCACATGAAGCAAGAGGCTCATTAAGCAACACCTCATCCCTCCTTGATAGTATTGGCTTTTCCTAAAGACTCAATGTGATCTTGGATCACTAAAATATAAAATGAAGAGTCTTGAGCTTTTGAGCTTGAGCCAATCCTTTGTCCTTAGCATTTTGAGGGTTCCACTTTCACATCCATGCCATGCCAATCATTGAGCTTTCCTGAAATAATCATCTTGGAATAGCATTAGCTCAATGAGCTATATGTTGTTATGAATTATCAAAACCACCTAGGGATAGTTGCACTTTCAATCTCCCCCTTTTTGGTAATTGATGACAACATATAGATCAAAGCTTCGACAAATGATAATAAGCATGAAATATATCGTCGCTTTGAGAAGTATGTGATAAGTAAGAGCTCCCCCTAAATTTGTGCATATTTAAAATTTGCTTTGGACTGCAAATGCACAAGGAGTTAGAGTCATGGGTTACTCTTCCATGTCACATACATCTTGGTGGAGCGCTTAAAATGATAAGAATGAAATACATGCACTCATCACCAAGAATAGTGAATGATCACATAAGATAGATAAGATAATAGCATTAAGCAAGCATTAAGTGTAGCTTATGATCAAACACATGATCATCAATGTCTCACAAGCAATGACATAGTATCTCAAGCACTCAAAAGAAAACAAGTTCGAAAAACCACCAAATAAAGCAAGAGAGAAAAGCAACACTCTCTCTCTCGAAGCCTATGATCTATACATTTTTCTCCCCCTTTGGCAACAATTTACCAAAAAGTTCCTAGAAAAATGCATAGTGCTAAGTCGACGCTCAGGCTTGATCTTCAGGTGGTGGTAGAGTCCGGATCACTCCAAGGACGAAGGCTTCTGTAGACGCTAAAGTAGACGCTGGAGTTGGAGCTGAAGTAGATGCTGGAGCTGGTGGAACTGAGGCTGTAGCTGGTGCTGAAGTGGTGGCTCTGGTGTCAGCAACTGGCACGGCAGACGACCTCGGACCTCGTGGCACTCTGGCAAAGGCATTAGTGGTAGTCCTGCCTCTCCTCTCCTCCATGTCATCCTGGAGCTGCTCCACTGCAGTCTGAATCTCTGTCACCTTGACATCCAAGTCATAGAACTTTTGTTCCATGATCCTCTCTAAGCTTGCCTGGTTCTGAGTTAGGGTGGCTAGTCCTTTCTCAATCCGCAGGGTGGATGCAATCAGGTAACCAAGCTGCTCTTGTTTAGTTTTCAAGAAATATTCAGATGCCTCCTCTTGGGTTGGCATCTTGGCAGCTTTCTCCTTCCTTGCCTTCTCCTTCTTGGCTTGTGCTTGGGCAGATGATGGCTCATTCTCAGTCATGACTACTTGATTGTCCTCAAAATCTGGACGGATGGGCAAGTGTTCCTTGTCCAACAAGTATATGCCCGTGCCCATCTTGGAGTTAATGAGCTCCTGAATTTGAGGGGCATAACCACAGCTCCTCTTCTGATCTGCTGCAGTCCTCTTGATAGTCTCTACTATGAGGCTCATGACCTTGAATTTCTGTGGCACATCAAATACATGTAGCAAGTTGATTGCATGGCCTCTGATCATCTTGTGATCACCTGACTTGGGCAAGAGAGTGTGCCTCAATATCCAATTGATTGTTGGCAGCCCTGACAAAAGATAGTGCACAGACCCAAACTTGAAAGTATCAAGAGCTTCATTGGGAATCTCCTTGTACATGTTGGACATTGAGTTGTGGTCCATCTTCTTCTTGGCATAAATGTCCAAGTCATCTGCTTGCTCCTCTGGGGCATTGATCAACTTTGCCCATTCCTCAACAGTTGATTGGTACCTCGTACCTTCAGACATCCATGTGATCCTTCCATCTGGGTAGAAGTGTGTTGTGGAGTAGAATTGCATGATAATCTCCTCGTTCCACTTTGTGAGCTTCTGCCCAACAAAGTCTGCAACTCCACACGCACTAAAGCTGTCATACACTCCAGGGTAGTGTTCCTCATTTTCCTTCATGTAGGTCCAGTCGACCCATCTCATGTCACAAACAATGGGCTTCTTGTCAAGCAGTATTGTCTCATAGAAATCTTGCTGCTCCTTGGTGTGAAATCTGTAATCCACAGCAGTCCTTCTCCTTGAAGCATATGGATCTGCTTCTCTCCACTTCCTCAGCCCTGAGTCTCTCCTGAGCTTCATGTCCTTAGCCACAGGATGAGCATCATTGTGGTCTGGAATCTTGGGCTTGAGTTTTCTGAGAACTTGCTCTTCATCCTCTTCTTCAGCAGCTTCAGGCACTGGGGCCTTGTTCTTTTCAGCAGCAGGTATGCTCCTTGTATTTCTCTTTGGTGTTGTCTTGACCTTTGATGCAGCCTTGGGCTTAGATGCAGTAGCCCCTGATTTGATAGCATCACCCATTAGCTTGGGTGCCTTAGGTGCTGGTGCAGCAACCTCTTCTTCCTCTTCCTCTTCCATAATGGAAGCCTTTCCAAGCACTCTGGCTACGGTCTTCTTGACCCTTTCCTTCCTCTTCTTGCCTTCAGCAACAACTGGCTCTTTGGGTGCAGGCTTTTCAGTTGAAGCTCTAGCCTTTGACATAGGCTGCCTACCTGCTGTCCTTTTGATCTTCAGTCCTGGCTTTGTGCCTTGAGCTGGCTCAACTCTCTTTGATGTGGCCTCTTCCTCTGCCACATAATCTTCATCTTCAGAATCAGAAGTTCTCTTCTTCCTTTGTCTAGTGGCAGCTTTTAGCAGATTGCTTGGGGTACTTCTGCTGGCATCATCTGAAGAGCTGGAGGGACTAGTGCCCTCACTCATCACCACTTGCTGTTCTGACGCATTCTGGCTGACACTCTGATCTGACATGTTGAACAAGCTGACTGCTGACCCTGTGAACAGTTTATAGATGAGGTAGAATAGATGAGCATCACAAAATGCAGATATTTTTGCAAAAGAATGATCCAAAAACTTAGTTTTAGTTTCCCACTGAAATCATCTTGGATCTACCGATTTTTAAACTCGGTGATACCGAAGCAGTTTTGGCACCTAAACTAGCGAACTCGGTCAGACCGAGTCACAGTTCGGTGGCACCGAGACTGCTAGGGTTTCACAGAGTTCCAAAATCGGTCACACCCATAAGTAATTCTCGGTCAGACCGAGTCTCACTTGTGCAATGGCATAAGCCAAATCGGTGGGACCGAGTTTTTCAACTCGGTGGGTCCGAGATGGTTTCGGCGGAAACCTAACCCTAAAATTTTTGAATCAAACCTAATCTACGAGCGCATTGACTGGATAGGAGTGTTTCAATCGTGGCAAGAATCATGATGATCACAATGTGCTAAGAATCGGATTGGAGAATAGCACAAAGATTGAGTCCATACCCTAGTTCGGTGGAGACTCGCTACGGCGGCAACGGCGGGGTAGAATTCCCGTTGACAACGACGGAGCCAGTGACTGGAGGCGGCTGGCGGCGAGGAGACGATCCGGAGACCACGTTGGCAGAGCAGGCTATCATGCGGGCGAAGGGGTTCGGAGCAATCTCCAAAATTTTGCCCGTGACTATATATAGCCCGACCCTATCGGTGTGACCGAGTGGAACAACTCGGTGGCACCGAGATTCATAACTGCAGGCAGTCACTGAAACTCGGTGTGACCGAAAGGTTCAAATCGATTGCACCGAGATCGAAAACCTAGATCAACTTAATGATCTCGGTAGGACCAAAAGTGGGGTATCGGTCAGACCGAGAATCATAAAGAGGTTTTGGAAGTTTAAGTCTATGACGAATCGGGGACTCCGAGCGCTCCTCACACAGAGTGGTTCGAATCTGACTTGATCAAATTTTGTGATGCAGCATGAATAGAGTTTGAGATGAGAAAAGCATAGATAGCTAGAGGAGGTTCTTAGGCATTCTTGTCCATCCACTTGGCAAAAGAAAATAAAACCAAACAATTAAAACAACAAGTGTATGTCCTCGAATGAGTAAAATATGCAACCAGCATGCTCACACAATAAGATGGCAAATGAAATATGTGACAAGGCATGCACAACCAATTCTAGCATCTATCAAGCAATTTGCGATGACTAGGTCATCTATATATGAGTATATTGACTTAGGAGTCAAGTGAGAACACTTGATCATAGGTCATACTCATCGTTTAAGCTCAAGTGGGGTTACCACTTTTACATAAAGCATTGTTGTGTTCACATCTTTAGAGTTGCTTTAGCTCAAGTCTTAGAGTAAAGCTCCCCCTAGATGTGATATCCCCCCTAAGAGGGATGAACTAACCTTGGGTTTTGTCGATGATGACTTCATGTAGATGTTGAAGATGTGGATGCTCAATGTTGATGTAGATCACTTGGAGCTATCCATTTGAGTGAATTGCACTTTCAATACCTACATGGGTTAGTCCCACAAGGAACAAACAAGGATATCCATAGACATAGAGTGATGCACACACAAGATGATTTCCATGAAAACTTTTAGGTTACCTTGTCCCTTGTCTTACCAGCTAGAGGGTTTGTGACTCCTTGAACTAGTGCAAGATGTGGAAGTTTATTGCACTTGTTCTTGCCAAAATGATAAGAGTGAAGTATGTTGGCGGAGTCACCCTCAAGAACTCTCTAGTTCTTCTTCTTTTGGATCCACATCATCTTGATGGGAATCCTTGGAGTTGTAGTCGTACTTGATGAAGTGGAACTTGAAGTAGTCTTGGGAATCCACTTGACTAAGGTCTTAGGAGCTTCTTCAAATGCGTCAATTTCCTCTTGAAGCTAGTCCTTGCCTTTTTGCTTGTAGTCTTGTGGTGGAAGATCATCTTGAGCTTGTGTCCCCTTGAAAGAAGTATCATACTTCTCTTGTTGAGGAACAAACTTTGTCTTGGGGTATTGATCTTCTTCCCACTCAACTCCATTGGCATTGAACTTTCGTTCAAAACCAACACCTTGATTCTTCCGGTGCATTCCTTGCTTGCGCACAATTTCCTCGAATTGCTTGCTCCCGGCAAGGCTTTTGTACACTCCTTTCTCTATAATTCCCTTCAATAAGCTATTTTCTTGCTCAAGTGTAACTTGGCTAAGAGAATAATTAGTGGAATCAAGAGAACTACTAGAAGCAACAATATTGGATTTAGCATGATCATTGTTACTGCTAGAGGAAGAATCTTTCTTGTTCTTGTTATTAGACTTGACTTGAGGCATGTAAGTGGATAAGAGTAAACGCTTGGCAATGTAAGAAGAACTTTTCTTGCGGAGATCATCATTGATTGCTTTTAAGAACTCATGCTCTTGCTCAAGATTGAGCTTTTCAAAGCGTAATTTCTCATGAGCTCTTAAAAGTTCTCGATGATCTTCGAAGATAGTTTCATGAGCTAACTTAAGAGTGTTTAGTTCTTTAGTTAGAGCCTCAATCTTTTCCTTATCATTGTCGTTCATTTTATCTTGATTAGCATGATTAATTGACATTTCATCATAGTATTCATCACTAGAGTTGTCAACAAGCAAATCATCACCTAACAAGTCATCTTCATCACTATTGAAATCAACATAGTCGGGGTGTGTTACCTTAGGACCTTTGGCCATGAAGCATCTTCCAATTCCTTCATTTGGTGAGTCAAATATGTCGTAGGAGTTGGTTGACACAAGTGCTAGACCGGCAACACCTTCATCTTGAGTATCTTCGGAGTCGGAGTGATAACTTCTCTCGGAGTGGCTGTCGGAGTCGGAGCCGGATACCCATTCACCAACATGAGCTTGATGTCTTCGTCTTGTGTAGCTCCTTGATGATTTTTCCTTCCTTTCCGGATCCTTGCTTCTCCGTGAGTATCTTCGTTCATAACGATCATCTCTACTCCTTCTCTCTCTTGGTGGTGATTCTTTGCTTCTTCTTTTTGGAGAATCTTCTCTTCTCTTGTAGGGAGCCGTACACTCATTGGAATAGTGTCCGGGTCTTCCACAACTGTAGCAGCTTCGCTCTCGACTAGAAGATCTTTTGTCATTGTAGGACCTTGACTTGAAGCTTCTATCTTTGCTTCTACTCTTGTAGAACTTTTTGAAGTTCTTCACCATTAAGCTCAATTCTTCATTGAAGTCTTGTTTCTCACTTGATGATGTAGGAGCTTCACATGAGGCTTTATAGGCACCACTTGATTTGTTGTGAAGTTCCTCTTTATCCTTAAGTGACATCTCATGAGCAACAATTCTTCCAATGACTTCTGTAGGCTTGAGATCTTTGTAATTGGGCATCATTTGGATCAATGTGCACACGGTATCATATTTTCCATCCAAGGCTCTTAGAATCTTCTTGATGATGAATCTATCGGTCATCTCTTCACTTCCTAAGCCGGCAATCTCATTTGTGATGAGAGCAAGCCTAGAGTACATTTCAGCGACACCTTCACCATCCTTCATCTTGAACTTGTCAAGCTGACTTTGAAGCACATCCAACTTGGATTCCTTGACGGAGTCGCTACCTTCGTGCATATCAATCAAAGTGTCCCAAATTTCCTTCGCATTCTCAAGACGGCTGATTTTGTTGAATTCTTCGGGGCACAATCCGTTGAAGAGAATATCACAAGCTTGAGCATTGTATTGCAACATCTTCAACTCATCCGCGGTAGCTTCACGGTTTGGTTCTTTCCCATCAAAGAAGTCACCTTGCAAACCAACACACACAATAGCCCAAACGGCGGGGTTATGTCCAAGAATATGCATTTTCATTTTATGCTTCCAACTAGCAAAATTAGTACCATCAAAGTAGGGACCTCTACGGTGATAATTTCCCTCGCTAGACACCATACTCTCCTAGGTTGTGAAACCAAGGCTATGACCACCAAAAGCTATGGAGATCAAAGCAAATGGAGACCAAAGCTCTGATACCACTTGTAGGATCGAAAGTATGTCTAGAGGGGGGTGATTAGACTACTTGACCAAATAAAAACTTAACCTTTTCCCAATTTTAGTTCTTGGCAGATTTTAGCTATTTTAGGACAAGTCAAGCAATCATCACACAATTCAAGCAAGCATGCAAAGAGTATATTGGCAGCAGAAAGTAAAGCATGCAACTTGCAAGAATGTAAATGGAAGGGTTTGGAGAATTCAAACGCAATTGGAGACACGGATGTTTTTCCCGTGGTTCGGATAGGTGGTGCTATCCTACATCCACGTTGATGGAGACTTCAACCCACAAAGGGTAACGGTTGCGAGAGTCCATGGAGGGCTCCACCCACAAAGGGTAACGGTTGCGCGAGTCCACACAGGGCTCCACCCACGAAGGGTCCATGAAGAAGCAACCACCCACAAAGGGTCCACAAAGAAGCAACCTTGTCTATCCCACCATGGCCATCGCCCACACAGGACTTGCCTCACTAGCGATAGATCTTCACGAAGTAGGCGATCTCCTTGCCCTTACAAACTCCTTGGTTCAACTCCACAATCTTGTCGGAGGCTCCCAAGTGACACCTAGCCAATCTAGGAGACACCACTCTCCAAGAAGTAACAAATGGTGTGTAGGTAATGAACTCCTTGCTCTTGTGCTTCAAATGATAGTCTCCCCAACACTCAACTCTCTCTCATAGGATTTGGATTTTGTGGAAAGAAGATTTGAGTGGAAAGCAAATTGGAAAGGCTAGAGATCAAGATTCATATGGTAGGAATGGAATATCTTGGTCTCAACACATGAGTAGGTGGTTCTCTCTCAGAACATATGAGTTGGAATGGTGTATGTGTTCTGATGGCTCTCTCTTCGAATGAAGAGGAGGTGGAGGGGTATATATAGCCTCCACACAAAATCCAACCGTTACACACAATTTTCCAATCTCGGTGGGACCGGATCAACAAACTCGGTCGGACCGAAAATGTAAACCTAGTGACCGTTAGAGATTTTCGGTGGGACTGACATGCAACTCGGTAGGACCGATATGGTTAGGGTTTGGGCATAACGTAATCTCGGTGAGACCGATTACACAAACTCGGTGAGACCGAATTTGGTAATTAGCTAACCAGAGAGTTGGTCAGGCAAACTCGATGGGACCGATTTGCTCTTTCGGTGAGACCGAAAAGTTACAAAGGGGAAACACTGAATTTACATTGCAATCTCGGTGGGACCGATTCGCTCTTTCGGTGAGACCGAAAAGTTATGAAAGGGAAACAGAGAGTTTGCAATCCCATCTCGGTGAGACCGAGATCCCTATCGGTAGAACCGAATTGCTAGGGTTTGGCAGTGGCTTATGACAAGTGAAACTCGGTGGCGCCGGATAGGAAGAATCGGTAGGACCGAGTTTGGCTTAGGGTTTAGGTCATATGTGGATATGGGAAAGTAGTTGAGGGTTTTGGAGCATATCACTAAGCACATGAAGCAAGAGGCTCATTAAGCAACACCTCATCCCTCCTTGATAGTATTGGCTTTTCCTAAAGACTCAATGTGATCTTGGATCACTAAAATATAAAATGAAGAGTCTTGAGCTTTTGAGCTTGAGCCAATCCTTTGTCCTTAGCATTTTGAGGGTTCCACTTTCACATCCATGCCATGCCAATCATTGAGCTTTCCTAAAATAATCATCTTGGAATAGCATTAGCTCAATGAGCTATATGTTGTTATGAATTACCAAAACCACCTAGGGATAGTTGCACTTTCATCCGGGTAATCCTTTATGACAGGCACTTCCTCCTAAACAACTCCCGTGAGAGAATGTACTTGGGTTCTCCTTGGCGAATGCCTGGAAACATACTTGATCATTTTTCCCTCCGGGGTGGTAAGCAGAATTTACTCACTCGTGCAATCGATGTTTCCCCCATACATCAATAGCCAATCCATTCCTAGTATCACATCCAATCCTTGTGACTCCAAAATTATCAGGTCTGAGGGGAAAACATGTCTTCCAATGGTCAATGGCATCTAAAAACATCCTTGACTTGCCATATACTCAGCTCCTGGTGAACTTACTAACATGGGTGTCCTAAGTACCTTAGTGGGCAACTTATACTTATCCGCGAATCCCCTTGATATGTATGAATGCGATGCACCAGTATCGAAAAGAACAATTGCAGTAAAAGACTCAACCAAAAACTTACCGATAACTGCATCTGGCTGCTCCTCAACTTCCTCCACGTTCACGTGGTTCACTTGTCCTCTATTGAAAGGGTTGGGCTTCTTCCCATCACTTCCATTGCCATTGTCGTTCTTCAATTCCGGACAATCGTTGGCGTAGTGTGATACGTCTCCAACGTATCTACTTTTCCAAACACTTCTGCCCTTGTTTTGGACTCTAACTTGCATGATTTGAATGGAACTAACCCGGACTGACGCTGTTTTCAGCAGAATTACCATGGTGTTATTTATGTGCAGGAGCAAACGTTCTCGGAATGACCTGAAACTTCACGGAGACACTTTTCAGAAAATAAGAAAAATACCTGCCAAAGATGAAGGCCAGGGGGGCACCACCTTGCCATGAGGGTGGGGGGCGCGCCCCCCTATCTCGTGGGCCCCCTGTTGCCTCTCCGACTCCAACTCCACCTCCATATATTGAGTTTCGGGAAGAAGAAAATCAGAGAGAAGAAATCATCGTGTTTTACGATGCGGAGCCGCCGCCAAGCCCTAAAACCTCTCGGGAGGGCTGATCTGGAGTCCGTTCGGGGCTTCGGAGAGGGGAATCCGTCGCCATCGTCATCATCAACCATCCTCCATCACCAATTCCAAGTAAATTTGTATGTGCCAAACTCTAAACCTTCAAATAAATATCTTGTTTTGTATGCTCGAATAGCTCATGTATCAACTAGGGTTGTCTGTATCTTCCATGTTAGGCGGGTTATTCTCAAGAGGAGTGGACTCCGCTCCTCACTCACGAGATAAATGGCTGGTCACCGGGATGCCCAGTCCCATGCTTTATGCAAACTAAATCAAAATAATTGCAAACAAAACTCCCCCTAGGACTCTTGTTAGTTGGAGGCACTCGTTGTTTCGAGCAAGCCATGGATTGATGCTTGTGGTGGAAGGGGGAGTATAAACTTTACCATTCTGTTTGGGAACCGCCTATAATGTGTGTAGCATGGAAGATATCACCATATCCTGGTTGTTACGTTGACAATGAAAGTATACCGCTCAAAATATTATTCACCTCTGTTTCAAAACCGAGCTCTGGCACCTCTATAAATCCCTGCTTCCCTCTGCGAAGGGCCTATCTATTTACTTTTGTGTTGAGTCATCATCCTCATTAAAAAGCACCAGTTGGAGAGCACCGCTGTCACTTGCATTCATTACTGTAAGTTTACATTGAGTATGACTTGACTGGATCTCTTTTACCATGAATTACAATGTCTAGTCAGTCCTTGGTCCTTAAAGGTGCTCTGCATTTATGTTTTGCGGTCTCAGAAAGGGCTAGCAAGATACCATCATGTTATATCATATTATAATTGTTTTGAGAAAGTGTTGTCATCTGAGTTTTATTATTATGGCTCGCTAGTTGATTATGCTATTGATATGAGTAAACTTGAGACCTATGCGTTATTGCAAATGTGGTTAGTTATAATCTTTGCTGAAAACTTGAATGCTGGCTTTACATATTTACACCAACAAGAGCAAACAGAGTTTGTAAAAGTTTTTCTTTATCACTTTCAGTTTTTCAACTGAATTGCTTGAGGACAAGCAAAGGTTTAAGCTTGGGGGAGTTGATACGTCTCCAACGTATCTACTTTTCCAAACACTTTTGCCCTTGTTTTGGACTCTAACTTGCATGATTTGAATGGAACTAACCCGCACTGACGTTGTTTTCAGTAGAATTACCATGGTGTTATTTATGTGCAGGAGCAAACGTTCTTAGAATGACCTGAAACTTCACGGAGACACTTTTTAGAAAATAAGAAAAATACCTGCCAAAGATGAAGGCCAGGGGGGCCACCACCTTGCCAAGAGGGTGGGGGCGCGCCTGCCCCCCTAGGGCGTGCCCCCCTACCTCGTGGGCCCCCTATTGCCTCTCTGACTCCAACTCCACCTCCATATATTGAGTTTCGGGGAGAAAAAATCAGAGAGAATAAATCATCGCGTTTTACAATACGGAGCCGCCGCCAAGCCCTAAAACCTCTCGGGAGGGCTGATCTGGAGTCAGTTCGGGGCTCCGGATAGGGGAATCCGTCATCATCAACCATCCTCCATCACCAATTTCATGATGCTCACCGCCATGCGTGAGTAATTCCATCGTAGGCTTGCTGGACGGTGATGGGTTGGATGGGATCTATCATGTAATCGAGTTAGTTTTGTTAGGGTTTGATCCCTAGTGTCCACTATGTTCTGAGATTGATGTTGCTATGACTTTGCTATGCTTAATGCTTGTCACTAGGGCCCGAGTGCCATGATTTAAGATCTGAACCTATTATGTTTTCATCAATATATGAGTGTTCTTGATCCTATCTTGCAAGTCTATAGTCACCTATTATGTGTTATGATCCGTTAACCCCGAAGTGGCAATAATCGGGATACTTACCGGTGATGACCGTAGTTTGAGGAGTTCATGTATTCACTATGTGTTAATGCTTTGTTCCGGTTCTCTATTAAAAGGAGACCTTAATATCCCTTAGTTTCCGTAAGGACCCCGCTGCCACGGGAGGGTAGGACAAAAGATGTCATGCAAGTTCTTTTCCATAAGCACGTATGACTATGTTTGGAATACATGCCTACATTATATCAATGAACTGGAGCTAGTTCAGTGTCACCCTAGGTTATGACTGTTACATGATGAACCGCATCCGGCATAATTCTCCATCACCGATCCATTGCCTACGAGATTTCCATATATTGTTCTTCGCTTATTTACTTTTCCGTTGCTATTACTATCATCACTACAAAATACCAAAAATATTACTTTTACTACTGTTACCTTTTGCTACCGTTATCACCACTATCATATTACTTTGCTACTAAACACTTTGCTGCAGGTATTAAGTTTCCAGGTGTGGTTGAATTGACAACTCAGCTGCTAATACTTGAGAATATTCTTTGGCTCCCCTTGTGTCGAATCAATAAATTTGGGTTGAATGCTCTACCCTCGAAAACTGTTGCGATCCCCTATACTTGTGGGTTATCAAGACTATTTTCTGGCGCCGTTGCCGGGGAGCATAGCTTTATTCTTTGAGTCACTTGGGATATATATCTGCTTATCATTATGAAGAACTTGAGAGATCCAAAAACCAAGATCTATCCCTCAACTACGAGGGGAGGTAAGGAACTGCCATCTAGCTCTGCACTTGATTCACCTTCTGTTTTGAGTAAGCTTGCGACACCTACACCTGCTTCTGATATTCGTTCTGATATGTCGCATGTTATTGATGATGCCACTTCTGCTATGCATGATACTTATGATGAAACTACCTCTATGCCTGATACTACTATGCCACTTAGTGCTTTTCTTGATGAACAACTTGCTAGGGCTAGAGAAATTGAAAATATTGAATCTGATGATACTAATGAAAGTGATGATGAAGAACCACTTTCCATTCCTAAGGGTTATGTTTTTGATCAAGATGCTTCTTTAGCTATTTTAGCTTGCAGAAATAGAACTGAACTTGAAAGGTTATTAGCTAAATGGAGTAAGCAATCTTTAAATGCTAGAATGAAACCTGACCCTGCTTTTGCTGCTTCACCTATCTTTGTTACTGACAAGGATTATGAATTCTCTGTTGATCCTCATATAATTACTTTGGTTGAATCTGATCCTTTTCATGGTTATGAATCTGAAACTGTTGTGGCACATCTTACTAAACTGAATGATATAGCTACCCTGTTCACTAAAGATGAGAGAACTCGCTACTTTTATATCCTTAAAATATTTCCGTTCTCATTAAAGGGTGATGCTAAGATATGGTTTAATTCTCTTGATCCCGGTTGTGTGTGTAGTCCCCGAGACATGATTTATTACTTCTCTCCTAAATATTTCCCTGCTCATAAGAAACAAGCTGCTTTAAGGGATATATATAATTTTGTGCAAATTGAAGAAGAGAGTCTCCCACAAGCTTGGGGGAGGCTTCTCCAATTACTTAATGCTTTGCCTGATCATCCTCTTAAGAAAAATGAAACACTTGATATCTTTTATAATGGACTAACCGATGCCTCCAGAGATTACCTGGATAGTTGTGTTGGTTCTGTTTTCAGGGAAAGAACACCGGATGAAGCTGAAATCTATTGAATAATATGTTGACAAATTAAAATAATTGGACACATCCGGAGACAATTCCTGAGCCTATTCCTAAACCAACTCCGAAGAAGAGGGGTATTCTATTTCTCAGTCCTGAAGATATGCAAGAGGCAAAGAAATCAATGAAAGAAAAAGGTATTAAAGCTGAAGATATTAAGAATTTACCTCCTATTGAAGAAATACATGGTCTTAATTTCGCGCGTGTTGAAGAAACATATAATCCAAATCATTTACCTATTGAAGAAACTCATGGTCTTGATAACCCGACACAGGTAGTAAAGGTAAATTCTCTCTATAGATATGATAAAGCTGTAACCCCATTCACTAAAATCGCTAGCCCATGCTTAGATGAGTTTGATAAATTTATGGCTAAGAAAGAAGATTTAAATGCTTATTTTGGTAGACAATTAAAATACAATTCAAATATGCTTGGACACTTGGGTGATTATATGGCTAATGTCAAAGGTGAACTTAAACTTATTAGTAAACATGCTTCTATGGTTACCACTCAAGTAGAACAAGTACTTAAAGCTCAAAATGATTTGCTCAATGAATTGAATAGTAAGAATAATGATAATGATGTTAGAGTTATGACTAGAGGTGGTAGAATGACTCAGGAACCTTTGTATCCTAAAGGCCATCGTAAGAGAATTGAGCAAGATTCTCAGAGAAATAATTTAGATGCACCTAGTT
Source organism: Triticum urartu (assembly GCF_056163025.1). Lineage (NCBI taxonomy): Eukaryota > Viridiplantae > Streptophyta > Magnoliopsida > Poales > Poaceae > Triticum > Triticum urartu. The sequence goes on along the minus strand of NC_141879.1, from coordinate 238,918,762 downwards.
CTTCTAAAAAGAAGAAAAAGAAAAATGATAGGACTTTGCATGCTTCTAGTGATCCTATTGTTGAAACACCTGAGAATCTAAATGATATTTCTATTTTTGATGCTGAAACACAACCTGGTAATGAAACTGAAACTAGTGATAATGTTAATGATAATGTTCATGATGATGCTCCACCTAGTAATGATAATGATATAGAAATTGAACCAGCCGTTGATCTTGATAACCCACAATCAAAGAATCAACGTTTTGATAAGAAAGACTTCGTTGCTAGGAAACATGGTAAAGAAAGAGAGCCTTGGGTTCAGAAACCCATGCCCTTTCCTCCCAAACCATCCAAGAAAAAGGATGATGAGGATTTTGAGCTCTTTGCTGAAATGATTAGACCTATCTTTTTGTGTATGCGATTAACTGATATGCTCAAAACCAGTCCTTATGCTAAGTATATGAAAGATATTATTACAAATAAAAGAAAGATTCCGGAAGCTGAAATTTCCACTATGCTTGCTAATTATACTTTTAAGGGTGGAATATCAAATAAACTTGGAGGTCCAGGAGTACCCACTATACCATGCTCCATTAAAAGAAACTATGCTAAAACTGCTTTATGTGATCTTGGAGCCGGTGTTAGTGTTATGCCTCTGTCTTTATATCGTAGACTTGATTTGAATAAGTTGACACCTATTGAAATATCTTTGCAAATGGCTGATAAATAAACTACTATACCGGTCGGTATTTGTGAGGATGTGCCTGTTGTAGTTGCAAATGTTACTATTTTAATGGAATTTGTTATTCTTGATATTCCCGAGGACGATAGTATGTCTATTATTCTTGGAAGACCCTTTTTGAATACTGCAGGGGCTGTTATTGATTGCACTAAAGGCAATGTCACTTTTCATGTTAATGGTAATGAGCACACATTACACTTTCCGAGGAAACAACCTCAAGTTCATCGTATCAACTCTATTGGAAAAATTCCATCGATTATATTTGGAGGTTTTGAATTTCCTCTTCCTAGTGTCAAGAAGAAATATGATATTCTTGTTATTGGGGATGTGCATATCCCCGTTGAGGTAACATAGTGTTATTCGAAATTTCTCCGATCCCATGTTATTCGGAATGAGTTCATTAACAAGACTTGATCAACCTTGTTAGTGGATTCCTTTTGATGACCATGAGATGGATGAAACTAGAAGGCACAACCATCTGTACCCCACTTTTACTTTTTGTTATTTATATTAAATAAAATAAAAATAAATATTTGTCTGACTATTATCTGATTATCCGTGCAATATAAAAATACCTCGAAAATAAAAGTTCTCCAAATGCCCTGAAAATTAAATATGATTTTTTTTCTAGAATATTTGAGGATTTATGGAACTGAGAACACACCAGGGGGGCCAACCACCTGCCCACGAGGGTGGAGGGCGTGCCTACCCCTCTAGGGCGCGCCCCCCTGCCTCGTGGGCCCACAGTGGCCCTCCTCCACTTATCCTTTCACCCATACACTCCTTCTTCCTCCCCCAAACACGAATAACCAGCTCAAACCCGAGTCTAAGCTCGTTTTGCTGCCATTTTCGATCTCCTTGCTCAAAGCACCTCTCACAAAACTGCTTGGGGAGATTGTTCCTTGGTATGTGACTCCCCCATTGGTCCAAGTAGTTTTTGTTCTAGTGCTTTATTCATTGTAAATTTTTGCTGCTTAGGTGACCCTGTTCTTGAGCTTGCATGTCAAATTTATATGGTCAAAAGTAGTTTTGATGCATGATATAGGCCCTAGGCACATGTAGGAGTAGTTACTATCAATATTATTGAGTTTGGTTTACTTTTATTTTGAAGTTACTAAAAATTTCAGAATTTTTCAGAAAATGATGAGGAGACTTTTGAGGGGCTCATCAAGCCAAAGTTCGAAGGAAAAGGCACCAAAGCCTAAGTATAATCTGCCTCGCATCGCGGAGGTTCAGGCGTGTGAATGGCCTTCCGAGGATTTCTTGAGAGCAGCCGGGATTTATGAAGATTTTCATGAATTGGCTCAGACTGCAGGCCTTACCGCTTTCCTCCATGACCAATGCGATTAGTATCTCTTGCTCACAAATATCTTTGTGCAAAACTTTCATTTCCATTCTAGGAGCTCACCACCTATGGTGGAGTTTTATTTATATGATGAGCATAAGGAGATGTCACTTTATGATTTCTATCGGATTTGTTTAGACCCTTTTGAGGGCAAGACAGAAGAACCACATCGTGATGATGTGGAGGGATTTATCGATACTATCACTTTAGGGGAAACAAGGAGGGTTTCCGATGCACGAATCACTAGCATACACTTTCCTGTTTTACGTTATTTTGCATTATTTGCTAGTCGTTGCTTGATTGGTCGCGGAAACTGTGGAAACCTGAGTATCCCTTATATTATTATTATGCACCACGGTTTATACGGTGATAACTCTTTTAGTATGGGCGGCATTATTGCCAAATGGTTAAGTCTGAACCGTACCAAGGGCCCCATCTTTGGAGGCATCTATGCTACACACCTAGCTGCACATTTTAACATACCTATTAGGCATTATGAGAAGGAAGAAAAGGTGCTGCCTCATGTTTATTTAGATTATAAAAGTATGGTGGCGCATGATTTTATTGTTAAGAATAGGGAAGGAGAGCTTAAATATCAATTGTTCTTTAATTAACATCATCATGAGACTATTACCTTGCCTGCTCCTTCTTTGTTTGATTTGACTGTAGGCACGTACCTTGTTCCGTTGACGGCTATTCACGCCTACCGGAACCCTGCACCAGCCGAGGAGCCAGAGCCGGAACCACAATTTGATCCTTCATGACAATCTAATTATCAGTGGGATCCGGAGATGATTGTCAGCCAGTGGCAATCGGATTCTTCCTCTTCTGCATCACAATACGACCCCAACTATTATTATGGATATCCGCCAGGCCAGCCGTGGCCATAGACCAACTTAGGCCAAAAGCCTAAGCTTGGGGGAGTACGTATTTCTCACCGACATTACATTTATGCTCACACACTCATTGCTAGATGTCGGTGCTCATACTTTTTCATCGTATCATCCATGCTAGTTTATTTTCCATTTTTATGCTTTCTTCTTGTGTGTTTAATAAACCTTAAGAAAAACCAAAAAAATTAGTTGTAGCTTTTAATTAGTTTACTTTCCATGGTTGTAGTAGTAATTAAAAAGAAAACCCAAAAAGATTTCCTGTTCTTCTTCTGCTTGTTGGGAGCTTTCCCGTGTAAATAGTTTTATTTCTTTTCTTTGGGGGTTGATAGGAGAAGACCATAATTAAATTGTTAAAGAGGCTCTTATATGCATTATTGTTGATCTGACAAAAGAGCCTATACTGCCTTGTCTTCTCCTGTTTATTGAATGCCTGCAGATTCCAGCTTAGTCCAATGCACGTGCACTATTATTATTATTCACATCGTTCGGTCGTGCAAGTGAAGGGCAATTATGATGATATATGATGGACTGGCTGAGATGAGAAAAGCTGGTATGAACTCGACCTCTTTTGTTTTTGTAAATATGATTAGTTCATCGTTCCTGATTCGGCCTATTATGAATAAACATGTTTGCAATGACAACTAGAGACCATATTTTCTTGTGCCATGCTTGATTAGCTATGAGTTATAATGGTTTACCTTATGTGCCAACATGCTATTAAAATGGTTATGATGTGCTATGATAGGGTGGTATCCTCCTCTGAATGATTTAAGTGACTTGACTTGGCACATGTTCATGCATGTAGTTGAAACAAAATCAACATAGCCTTCACGATATTTATGTTCATGGTGGATTATATCCTACTCATGCTTGCATTCGGTGTTGATTAATTTTAATGCATGTTCATGACTGTTGTCGCTCTCTAGCTGATCGCTTCCCAGTCTTGTGCTAGCCTTCACCTGTACTAAGCGGGAATACTGCTTGTGCATCCAATCCCTTAAACCCCAAAGTTATTCCACATGATTCCACTATACCTACCTATATACAGTATCTACGTGTCATTCCAAGTAAATTTGTATGTGCCAAACTCTAAACCTTCAAATAAATATCATGTTTTGTATGCTTGAATAGCTCATGTATCAACTAGGGTTTTCTGTATCTTCCATGTTAGGCGGGTTATTCTTAAGAGGAGTGGACTCCGCTCCTCACTCACGAGATAAATGGCTGGTCATCGGGATGCCCAGTCCCATGCTTTATGCAAACTAAATCAAAATAATTGCAAACAAAACTCCCCCTAGGACTCTTGTTAGTTGGAGGCACTCGTTGTTTCGAGCAAGCCATGGATTGATGCTTGTGGTGGAAGGGGGAGTATAAACTTTACCATTCTGTTTGGGAACCGCCTATAATGTGTGTAGCATGGAAGATATCACCATCTCTTGGTTGTTACGTTGACAATGAAAGTATACCGCTCAAAATATTATTCACCTCTGTTTCAAAACCGAGCTCTGGCACCTCTATAAATCCCTGCTTCCCTCTGCGAAGGGCCTATCTATTTACTTTTATGTTGAGTCATCATCCTCATTAAAAAGCACCAGTTGGAGAGCACCGCTGTCACTTGCATTCATTATTGTTAGTTTACATTGAGTATGACTTGACTGGATCTCTTTTACCATGAATTACAATGTCTAGTCAGTCCTTGGTCTTTAAAGGTGCTCTGCATTTATGTTTTGTGGTCTCAGAAAGGGCTAGTGAGATACCATCATGTTATATCATATTATAATTGTTTTGAGAAAGTGTTGTCATCCGAGTTATTATTATGGGTCACTAGTTGATTATGCTATTAATATGAGTAAACTTGAGACCTATGCGTTATTGCAAATGTGGTTAGTTATAATCTTTGCTGAAAACTTGAATGCTGACTTTACATATTTACACCAACAAGAGCAAACAGAGTTTGTAAAAGTTTTTCTTTATCACTTTCAATTTGTCAACTGAATTGCTTGAGGCAAGCAAAGGTTTAAGCCTGGCGGAGTTGATGCATCTCCAACGTATCTACTTTTCCAAACACCTTTGCCCTTGTTTTGGACTCTAACTTGCATGATTTGAATGGAACTAACCCGCACTGACGTTGTTTTCAGCAGAATTACCATGGTGTTATTTATGTGCAGGAGCAAACGTTCTCAGAATGACCTGAAACTTCACGGAGACACTTTTCAGAAAATAAGAAAAATACCTGCCAAAGATGAAGGCCAGGGGGGCCACCACCTTGCCAAGAGGGTGGGGGCGCGCCCCCTACCTCGTGGGCCCCCTATTGCCTCTCTGACTCCAACTCCACCTCCATATATTGAGTTTCGGGGGAAAAAATCAGAGAGAATAAATCATCACGTTTTACAATACGGAGCCGCCGCCAAGCCCTAAAACCTCTCGGGAGGGCTGATCTGGAGTCAGTTCGGGGCTCCGGATAGGGGAATCCGTCATCATCAACCATCCTCCATCACCAATTCCATGATGCTCACCGCCATGCGTGAGTAATTCCATCATAGGCTTGCTGGACGGTGATGGGTTGGATGGGATCTATCATGTAATCGAATTAGTTTTGTTAGGGTTTGATCCCTAGTGTCCACTATGTTCTGAGATTGATGTTGCTATGACTTTGCTATGCTTAATGCTTGTCACTAGGGCCCGAGTGCCATGATTTCAGATCTGAACCTATTATGTTTTCATCAATATATGAGTGTTCTTGATCCTATCTTGCAAGTCTATAGTCACCTATTATGTGTTATGATCCGTTAACCCCGAAGTGGCAATAATCGGGATACTTACCGGTGATGACCGTAGTTTGAGGAGTTCATGTATTCACTATGTGTTAATGCTTTGTTCCGGTTCTCTATTAAAAGGAGACCTTAATATCCCTTAGTTTTCATAAGGACCCCACTGCCACGGGAGGGTAGGACAAAAGATGTCATGCAAGTTATTTTCCATAAGCACGTATGACTATGTTCGGAATACATGCCTACATTATATCAATGAAACGGAGCTAGTTCTGTGTCACCCTAGGTTATGACTGTTACATGATGAACCGCATCCGGCATAATTCTCCATCACCGATCCATTGCCTACGAGCTTTCCATATATTGTTCTTCGCTTATTTACTTTTCCGTTGCTATTGCTATCATCACTACAAAATACCAAAAACATTACTTTTACTACTGTTACCTTTTGCTACCGTTATCACCACTATCATATTACTTTGCTACTAAACACTTTGCTGCAGATATTAAGTTTCCAGGTGTGGTTGAATTGAAAACTCAGCTGCTAATACTTGAGAATATTCTTTGGCTCCCCTTGTGTCAAATCAATAAATTTGGGTTGAATACTCTACCCTCGAAAACTTTTGCGATCCCCTATACTTGTGGGTTATCATAGTGCCCAGTCTTCCCGCACTTGAAACAAGTAATGTGACTTTGATCCTTCTTGGCGGGTGTGGCTGGGTTAGAGCGGTTCTGATTGCTACTTGCTCCGTTCCCATTTCCATTCCTTGGGCCATTATGATTATGCGAACTTCCTCCATTGTGGCCTCCATGGTTATGGACAAGTCCTCCCGAGTTCGGGGTGAGACGGGGCTTCTGCTGAGCTCCAGAGTCGTACTTTACTTGTCCATACTTCCTCTTGCGGCTCTTTATCTGCTGCTGCTTCCCTTCAATCATAAGAGCCTTGTCTACCAACTCTTGGTAGTTGTTGAATGTTGCCACCATCAACTGCATGCTCATCTCATCATTCAGCCCTTCCATAACTTATCCTGCTTTGCGGCATCTATGGCCACATCATCAGGGGCATAACAAAGATAGCTTACTAAACTCATCTATGTACTGAGCCACAGTACGATTTCCCTGTCGCAAGTTGCGAAACTCACGCTTCTTCATGCTCATAGCTCCAGTGGATACGTGGGTTGTGCGGAATGTTTGCTGAAACTGCTCCCAAGTGACATTGGCTATAGGAAAAGTGGTTGTGTAATTCTCCCACCATGCGGCTACTGGTCCATCCAATTGGTGTGCGGCAAAACGCACCTTCTCCGCATCTGTGCAACCTGCGGTGGTCAACTTCCTTCCTATCCTGTGCAACCAATCATCAGCAAGTATGGGCTCGGTGCTACTGGAAAACACCGGCGGCTACAGCCTCAGAAAACGGGCTAAGTTCTCAACTAGAGGTGGTGGCGGTGGGTTATTGTTGTTGTTGTTGCCTTGGTTTTGAACTAACAACTGCATCAGTGTATTCTGCTGCTGGATCAGCTGAGTGAGCTCCGGTGGGAAAGCAAAACCGGGGTCACGTCTCGGAGGCATCTGATGGGTTTTGAGGGAAGAGTTTAGAATAGAATGAGGTCTAGTGAGATAGCACTACCCATATGCACATGAGACAAACACAATCATATCATATCACTCAATCAATCAATCAAGGGCATACAAATGGTCTAGAACTATCGTTAAAAGTTCTCGGACTACTACTATATACATGAGGGTAAAACTACTGGTCATATGGTGGTCATCTAGAAATATTGTTCGGTGGAGGACTCCATGATATCCGCTTCAGCTTCGTCTTCATAGTCATCATCACTGTCGTCGGGGTCGGAGTTGGTGTCGTCGATGATGATGTAGTCTTCAGAATGAATCTCCTTAGGTTCGTCGTCTTCTCCTCCTGGCGCGAGGTCTCCCATGAAAACTCCTAGCTTCCTTGTTAGGTCATCATTCTTCTCCACTAGTACGATGATTTCCTCCTCGTAATCATCGTGTGTAGCCTTGAGTTCCTCTTCTAGCTCGGCGATCCTGGTCATTGCCTTCTGCAGGTCCATCATGCTTGCGCACACCTGGTTCTCCTGGCGTCGAATGTGCTCGTTTAACTCCTGGATGAATGCTGCAATGGATCTATCCCTCCTGGTGCTGATCATCTCCGATTGCTCGTCTCGGCGTCCACATATCTGGTATATAGTGTCCTTCAGCTCTTGTTTGTAGACTTCTCCAATACGTCCCATAGCAAAGTGGGCTGCCATGCTCTTGCCTAGACTCTAGGTGGGTGCATCAAAGGAAAACTCTATAGGATCCGTAACTGACGTGAATGTCCTTCCTGGAACTTGAACTCGAATCATCCAGCGCTCCTCTTCTGGTAAAGTGGCGTTGTAGGTCCCGGTGAAGCTTGGTATTCCAATGTTCAGGTATCTAGTGACTTCCTTCAAGTGTCGTCCAAAAGGCGTGTCTTCATCTGGTTGAGCAAACTTGTTTCTCGAGTCCGCCATCCTAAAGTGTAGAAAATGGAGAGGAGTCAGAAATGAGTAGAGAAGAGTGACCTATGGCTTTTCTTAATGGTCATGTCCTACATTCAGCGTGTGCTCTGATACCATCTTGTAGCGACCCGACCTCAAACGGTCAAGTCTCTGTACTTCAATGTCATCCCTGGATCGGTAATGCTGACACACACAGTACTCGAAGGATTTATAACAGAGTAGCAATCACACACTTATTACATCGAATGTCTCAAGAGAGAACTTATTACAATAAATATGGCTTAAGGCCATCTAATACGATAACAGCGGGAGGCTTGAAAGATAAAGTGAGTCCATCAACTCCAACGGCATAGCTGAGTGCATGACAAACGACCTATCATGTCTTACTCCTCGTCTGAAAAGTCTGCAACATAATACGTTGCATCCTGAAAACGGGTCAGCACATGGAATATGCTGGCAATGTAACACAGTAGAGCAATGAATAGATAAATGCTAACACTATATGCATATATGGCTGGTGGAGGCTCTACGGTTATATGGTTTTTGCAAAAAGCTAATTTTTTCCTACAACAAAGGAATAAATTTTTATTTAACTATCATGGTAGTTGAAACATTGAGAATGGTACCCCCATCTCAATCCCAATTAAAAGTAATTATCAACCCAACAAATTAGTTTAGAGTGATGAGATGCAGTAGGATAATCCAAGTACTAGATACTCAACTTGTCCATAACCGGGGACACGGCTAACCATGATTAGTTTATACACTCTGCAGAGGTTTGCGCACTTTTCCCCACAAGACTCGATATCCTCCGTTGGATTTCTCGCACTACGTGGTGTTTGAGAAACGGATGGCCGAGACACAGTCTTTCAGAAGCATTAACTCTTTACTCCGGGTGGACAGTTACACCTACTTTCCCTCTACATCTGCTAGCCCACCACTGAAAGAGGTCACACAACATACTCAACTATGCCAGAGCCCATAATGGCTTGTGGCTGCACACGGAAGTTTCTAGCATGAATAATATCATGATCCCTTTGAGCCTTGGTGGCGGACCATAGGAGGATCGCACGGTATATCCCCGGGATCTCCTGGACAACACTGGTATATCCCCAGGTGCCCAAACAAGCAATCCACCTAGATGTGTATTAAAGTTGCCACCTTAAGTTGAACCATTAATTAACAATCTCACATCTGTCATTGATTTCTCAAACCCAAACCACGTCTACGAGCATAGCATGGCAATATAAGCATAACGTAGAAATAACTCCCAGGGTTTGATAATAAAACAGATAATAGGTTCTACCTCATCATCTACTTCACAAACCCACAAGTTAATCACATCCTAATCATGCAATGTTTGAGGATTTGAACTAATGCATAAAAACTGGGTATGAAAGAAGTATGATCAATGTGTTACTTGCCTTGCTGACGATCTGCAAATCCTAAAGACTCGTAGTAGCACGCTTCGCACTTCGAGTGTTCTATCGCAAACAAACAATAGCACACATAAGCAATCAAGCAAAGATGCACGGGTAAATCTCAAATAAGAAGATTTAACCAGAAACTTCAACTTAAGAACTCCGGTTTGCAAAAAGAATCAAATCAAATGAAGCAACAAAACTGAAACTGCGAAAGAAACAGGATCCGATTACTAATCTGGACTAAGGTCAAATTTTATAGTACCAAAATCTTGTTCAAGTTGGTTAAATGGAAAGAGGGCTTCGAGACGAAGATCTAGGCGCTTGAATCGCCTGATTCCGATAAACGAGCGAAAAGATATACCAGATCGAAAATTAGGACAGAGATCGCGATCAAAAATAATCACGGAAAAAACCTGGAAAAAGAAAAACTGGTGAACAGGCTAACGAACAAACGTTCGCTGTCTGTGACTAACGGGTGAAAAACCGTTCATTAAAACGAAAGTACGAACAAGCGTTCGCTAAATAACTAAACCGGGGAAAATAAAACCGATCTAAGAAGAAGAAAAAAATAGCTGAGGGTTTCTAAAAGACCATACGGTTTTCTAAAGAAAACCGGCGGCTACCTCGGGATGCGTGACGGCAGCGACGGCAGCAACTCCTGCGAGTGGCGGCGCGGCGGCGGCGGCGAGCGGCGACGCGTGGATCGAGGTGCGGCGGCGGCTAGGGTTTGCGGGCGCGGGCGCTGGTGGGCTGGGGGGCTCGGGGGCGTGGCTTATAAGGAGGCCGGCCGGGTGGAGTCCAGGCCGGGTACGGCCCGAAGTCGGTTTCCCTTTTTTTAATTATTCCGTGCAGAAAAACAAAGAAAAAAATTCTAAACGGACTTCAAAAATCTCAAAATAAATTTTTCCCATCCTCTAAAAATAAGCCGGACAAGGTGAACATTTATTTGGGCCTATAATGCAATTTTGAAAAACGCATATTTTTCCTAGTTCAAATAAAATTGCAATAGAATATGCAAATTGATTTTAATATTCTTCCTCCAATATTTCACTTATTTTGGAGAAGTCATATTATCTCCTCTCATATATTTCGATATGAAATATTTTTGGAGAGAAAATTTATTAAAACCAACGTGATCCTTGTTTCCATATTTGATAAAATTCAAATATGCAAACGGTGAAATCCGCCAACTCTCTCCGAGGGTCCTTAAGTTGTTTAGAATTTTAAGGATCGCGGGAGTCGAAATGCACAAGATATGATATGCATGAATGACCTATATATAACATTCCAAATTGAAAATTTGGGATGTTACATCTGGCCCACGTGTTAGTGAGTGGGTTAGTTGGTTAGCCAAAACAGAGGGGATTAGGCCCCCCACTTATCCCCTAATTAACTAGGGGAGGCACATGGCAGTGGCGGGAAGCCAGCGGCCACACGCTGGCGCACACGCGCGTACCAGGGCAGAAGCCATGGCCGAAGCGCGGCCGGTGCAAGCGCAGGCTAGGTGCGGGGCTCGGCCGACGAGTGGGGTACGCGGGCACGGGTCGCCGCCGACGAATGAGCGGCAGGCGGCGGAGATGGGTGGAGCGGGCGCGGTCGGGCGCCGTGGCTGTAGGCGTGGGCGGCCGCGGCCGGTGCGGGCCGGAGCGGTGGGGAATGGGGGCGCACGCAGGGGGGCCCGCGCAGCGGCAGGGCACAACCGCTGCGGTGAACGGGGCGGAGGCCACGGCGGCATCAACCGCAGCGACCGGTGCAGGGCAAATGCGGGGCTGCGGGTGCGCATGGCCAAGGTAGTAGACACAGCGGCAGGGGGATAACGACGCGAGCGGGGTCAGTGGTCTGCGCGTGCAGGCACGGCTTCGGTCGACAGGGGGCGGCGGCCATGGCAACCAAACGATGGAGGAGGGGGAATCGACGATGCTCACAGAGGGAGGGCCGACGGCGAGGTCGTAGAAGCCGGGGACGGTCGAGGTCGAGCGGATCGACCGGCGGTGAGCGGCGGATGCTGTCGGCGATTCTCGATGAAGATGGCGGCTCATGGGCATCCGAGCTCATGCGGTTCCTCGTAGTCGAAGAGGACGACGACGGCGGTCCTCCTTGGCTCCTTGGCCGGCTGTGGGGAGGCCGGTGGCCAAGACGATGAGGGCAACACGGCGACGAGGCATCGGGAGGCTTCAAGTTTGAGCGGAGGAGCGAATGGAAGGGGAAGAAGGAGGTAGGGTTCGATCCAGGGGCTCGGGGTCGTTCTTATCCTCCGCTAGAAGACGGCGAGGAGGCGCGGGATGCCGCCCCGTGGCTAATCTGTCCATGGACGATGCACGGTCGTCCACCGCGGTCGGTGAACGGAGAACGAAGAAGACAGAGGGGAGAAATTGGGTTGGGCCGGTCCGGTGGGCTATGGTCCAGGGGAAAACAAAGGGGGGGGGGGGGGGGGGGGGGGTATGTTTCTGTTTTAGCTAGTGCTTTGTATTTTCTTTTCATACCATTTGAATTGTGTCAACTGTGAAACCTGGCACATACATACTTTGTATTATTCTGGAATGGCACAAAAGTTTGGAGCTGATTTGAGCGCAATTAAATTGTATTTGGATTTAGATGGGTCTCATAGGTCACGTCGCTTTAGTTTTAAAATGGTTATGACTACCTTAAATATTCAACAGAGGTTGATTCATACATAAAAAAATAGTTGGTGGATATTTTCAACCCAACAAACATTTTCAATTTACTGACTGAAGAATCAATTATTTTATTTTTAATTTAATTTTGAATTTGAACTAGGAGAGGGATCAAAATGAAGTTTACCAAAACTGATTATGATGACATGGCCACCATTAGAGGGAGATTACTGTAGCATGATCCTTGGGGTGTTATAGATACATTCTTCTTCACGAGGCCCAAAATTATATATATAATCCCGATCACGATGAATCAGATGCATAGGATAAAACTTCAGATGTAATTCCAATTTCAGCCGGTTATAGTTCCAAGATCCAATATCATCACATAGCCTATACCATGTCAATGCCTTTCCCTTCAAAGATAAAGGGAAGACATTCTTCTTGACAACATCCTTGGGCATACCTGCAAGCTTAAATAATCCACAAACTTCATCCACATAGATTAGGTGCATATCAGGATGTAATGTTCCATCTCCTGCATAAGGATTAGCTAGCAGTTTCTCTATCATACCCGAAGGAATTTCATAAAAAATATTTTCAGTAGATGCAGTAGGTTGAGGAGCAACTCTTTGCTCTTTTGGTCGAGGTGAAGATACCTCGAACAAGCCCCTCAAAGGACTATTTTCCATAGTAACAAGTGACAGTAAATTTCAGCACACTATATAAATATTTCCATACCAAACTCCACTTACCAAAGGAGCTTCACTCCCTAGCAATGGCACCGGAAAAGAGTCTTGATGACCCACAAGTATAGGGGATCTATCATAGTCCTTTCGATAAGTAAGAGTGTCGAACCCAACGAGGAGCAAAAGGAAATGACAAGCGGTTTTCAGCAAGGTATTATCTGCAAGCACTGAAATTATTAGTACCAAATAGTTGTGTGATAAGATAATTCGTAATGGGTAACAAGTAACAAAAGTAAACAAGGTGGAGCAAGGTGGCACAATCCTTTTTTTAGCGAAGGACAAGCCTGGAAGGACTCTTATATAAAGAAAAGCGCTCTGAGAACACATGGGAATTGTTGCCAAGCTAGTTTTCATCATGCTCATATGATTCGCGTTCGTTACTTTGATAATTTGATATGTGGGTGGACCGGTGCTTGGGTGCTGCCCTTCCTTGGACAAGACTCCCACTTATGATTAAACCCTCTCGCAAGCATCCGCAACTACGAAAGAAAAATTAAAATAAATCTAACCATAGCATGAAACATATGGATCCAAATCAGCCCCTTATGATGAAACGCATAAACTAGGGTTTAAGCTTCTATCACTCTAGCTACGCATCATCTACTTATTACTTCCCAATGACTTCCCCTAGGCCCAAAGAATGGTAAAGTGTCATGTAGTCGACGTTCACATAACACCACTAGAGGAAAGACAACATACATCTCATCGAAATATCGAACGAATACCAAATTCACATGATTACTTATAACAAGACTTCTCCCATGTCCTCGGGAACAAACGTAACTACTCACAAAGCATATTCATGTTCATAATCAAAGGAGTATTAATTATCAATAAGGATCTGAACATATGATCTTCCATCGAATAAACCAACTAGCATCAACTACAAGGAGTAATCAACACTACTAGCAACCCACAGGTACCAATCTGAGGTTTTGAGACAAAGATCGGATACAAAATATGACCTAGGGTTTGAGAGTTGATACATACATTTTGCATCATGCTTTTATATCGATATTTTTTGCATTATGAGTTGTTATTTCACATTATGTCACAATACTTATGGCTATTCTCTCTTATTTTACAAGGTTTACATAAGGAGGGAGAATGCCAGCAGCTGGAATTCTGGGCTGGAAAAGGAGCAAATATTAGAGACCTATCCTGCACAACTCCAAAAGTCCTGAAACTCCACGGAATACCTTATAATAAATAATGAAAAATCCTCGCCAAAGATGAAGACCAGGGGGCCCACACCCTTCCCACGAGGGTGGGCGGCGCCCCCTACCTCGTGGGCCCCCTGGTGGCTCTCCGATGACCATCTTCTCCTATATGAAGTCTTTTGTCGAGAAAAAATAAGAAGCAACCTTTCGGGACGAAACTCCGCCGCCACGAGGCGGAACCTTGGCGGAACCAATCTAGGGCTCTAGCGGAGCTGTTCTGCCGGAGAAACTTCCCTCCCGGAGAGGGAAATCATCGCCATCATCATCACCAACGCTCCTCTCATCGGGAGAGGGCAATCTCCATCAACATCTTCATCAGCACCATCTCATATCAAAACCCTAGTTCATCTCTTGTATCCAATTCTTGTCTCCAAGTCCGGGATTGGTGCTAGTAGGTTGCTAGTAGTGTTAATTACTCCTTGTAGTTGATGCTAGTTGGTTTAACTGGTGGAATATCATATGTTCAGATCCTTAATGCATATTATTACCCCTCTGATTATGAACATGAATATGCTTTGTGAGTAGTTATGTTTGTTCCTGAGGACAAGGGAGAAGTCTTACTATTAGTAGTCATGTGAATTTGGTATTCGTTTGATATTTTGATGAGATGTATGTTGTCTAGCCTCTAGTGGTGTTATGTGAACGTCGACTACATAACACTTCACCATTATTTGGGCCTAGAGGAAGGCATTGGGAAGTAATAAGTAGATGATGGGTTGCTAGAGTGACAGAAGCTTAAACCCTAGTTTATGCGTTGCTTCGTAAGGGGCTGATTTGGATCCATATGTTTCATGCTATGGTTAGGTTTACCTTAATACTTTTGTTGTAGTTGCGGATGCTTGCAATAGAGGCTAATTGTAAGTGGGATGCTTGTTCAAGTAAGAACAGCACCCAAGCACCGGTCCACCCACATGTCAAATTATCAAAGTACCGAACGCGAATCATATGAACGTGATGAAAACTAGCTTGACGATATTCCCATGTGTCCTCGGGAGCGCTTTTCCTTATATAAGAGTTCGTCCAGGCTTGTCCTTTGCTACAAAAAGGATTGGGCCACCTTGCTGCACTTTATTTACTTTTGTTACTTGTTGCTCGTTACAAATTATCTTATCACAAAACTATCTGTTACCACTTATTTCAGTACTTGCAGAGAATACCTTGCTGAAAACCGTTTATCATTTCCTTCTGCTCCTCGTTGGGTTCGACACTCTTACTTATTGAAAGGACTATGATAGATCCCCTGTACTTGTGGGTCATCAAGAGGGGATGGTGCTAGTGAACATGTTGATGGAGATTGACCCCCTCTCGATGAGAGGATCGTTGGTGATGACGATGGCGATGATTTCCCCTTCCCGGAGGGAGGTTTCCTTGGCAGAATAGCTCTGCCAGAGCCCTAGATTGGTTCTGCCCAAGTTCCGCCTCGAGACGGTGGCGCTTCATCCCGAAAGCTTCCTTTTGATTTTTTTTCAGGTCAAAACACACCATATAGCATAAGATGGGTGTCGGGGGCCTGCCAGGTGGCCCACAAGACCAGAGGGCACCCCCGGGGGGTAGGGCGCGCCCTCCACCCTTGTTGATAGCAGGTGGCCCCCCTCTGGTGCTTTCTTCACCCTACATCGTTTATATATTCCGAAAATATTATCCGTGAAGTTTCAGGACTTTTGGAGTTGTGCAGAATAGGTCTCTAATATTTGCTCCTTTTCCAGTCCAGAATTCCAGCTGCTAGCATTCTCCCTCTTCATGTAAACCTTATAAAATAAGAGAGAAAAGGCATAAGTATTGTGATATAATGCGTACTAACAGCCCATAATGCAATAAATATCAATATAAAAGCAAGATGCAAAATGGACGTATCAGCCACCCCTGCAGGTCCACCGCTTCTGCCCGTCGCTCGCCCGCTCCACCGCTGCCGTCTATCGCCCCCGCAGGCCACCTCCGCCAGCCGCCTCCGCCCCCGCAGGCCACCTCCGCCGATCGCCTTTGCCGCCGCCCTCACCCCCGCAAGACCTAGAAACTTTGCTAAGTGTTGGCTCTGTTTGATGCTACCAATAGGTCCCACCGGGTCAGTGAGTTATGTTTGATATGAGACAGCCATTTATTTATTTATATAGAGCAATGTTTCGATACAGAACCAACAGTCCATCTCTAGCCCGGTGGTAGTGAACAAGTTAATTCAGTGCGACGTTGTGGGTTCGAGTCCCCTCTCGCAGATTTTTTACTAACGAATTTAGGGCTCGGTCCCGCCTGTCAAATGGGCCCCGCCTACAAATGAGCTATGTTGAATATAGACATGTAAGAGAAAATGAAGCCTAAACACTCCATAAGACTGCTGAGGTGGCTGCCTAATCACAATTGCATTACAACTCAAGTGTAATGACCATTCATATTGTTCTTAATCGGTTAGAAATGAGGCACGAACCAGGGTTGTCTGCTTTACGACCATTTCGTGTAAGGAAATTACGACCTTTCTGACCAAAATGGTTGTTATGATTTAGGGTTTGGAGCCCCCCTAATAGCTTACGACCAACTGGTCTCAAATGGTCATAGATTTACAACCATTTCTTTCAGGGTCACTAACAGAAGGTCACAAGCTAGCATATTTCTTATAGTGTGAAATTGTTGTGGCACACCTTACTAAATTAAATGAGATTGGCACCCTATTTGCTCATGAGGAAAATATTTGATATTACTATATTCTTAAGTTCTTTCCTTTCTCATTAAAGGGTGATGCTAAGAAATGGTTTAATACTCTTGCTCCTGGTTGTGTGCGTATTCCCCATGATATGATCTATTACTTCTCTGAAAAATATTTTCCTGCTCATAAGAAACAAGTTGTGTTACAGGAAATATATAAATTTGTGCTATTTGGAGAACAGAATCTCCCCCAAGCTTGGGGGAGGCTTCTCCAATTACTTAAAGCTTTGCCTGATCATGCTCTTAAGAAAAATGAAGTACTTGATATCTTTTATAATGGACTAAGCGATGCTTCTAGGTACTACGTAGAAAGTTATGTTGGCTGTGTTTTTAGAGAACGAACCATTCAACACGCCGTAGATTTATTGAATGATATGTTAAATAATGTCGATGATAGGACACTCCCCGAACCACCACCTAAACCAACTCCAAAGAAGAGAGGTATTCTATTCCCTCAACATCCTACCCAATGCAGTGATAGGAGTTCCTCCACGACCAATCACGGCAATAGTGTGAGCGAGGCCTCCTCTCAACACTCGTGAGAATACTAACTTGAACATGAACAAGAACATATTGTATTGCTTGGTAATAATTATTCTAATCATAAAAGAATTCATATGTATCCTTGAGAACAAATACATCTACTCAAACATAAAGAAGAGGGTTAAGTTACAAGATGGCATCATGCCAGTGAAGGGAGGCGATGATGGTGGTGAGGATGATTGTGGCGGCGACATGGTGAATATGGTGGTGATGGCTCTGGCGTGGTGGAGAGGGCAGCAGCCCAAAGGCCGGTGCTTGCGTGGTGGAGACTCCTCCTCTTCCTCTTGATCTCGTCCCTTCTTCTATGGTGGTGATGGATCAGCAATCGCGATGAACTTGGATGTGTTCTTGATGAATGAGATGAGATGACGGTGGCTAGGGATGAGGAGGTGTATATAAGGAGCCTCCCTAGCCTCCTCTCTTGATGGGCTTCATCCAAGGGCTCAAGCTGAGCCTTATTGTCTCCCAATCTCTTCTTTGCGTGCCAAGGATCCCATGGGATCGAATGGTGACAAAATCAGTGAAGAATCTTATCTAGAAGGGCAACTTTCGGAGTTGTCTGCATGTCATATGATTGTCGAAACAATAGCATGCGGTCGCATGGAACGCCATCTTTTGATCTAACCTCCTCTAACAAAACGGTCATCATTTCTGCATACAAACTCAAAATTTGACATTCTTGGGCTCATTGGATTTGTACGAATGACACCGATCCATTTCTGGTCTTAGATATTGATTTGGAGAACTTTGGAAAAAATGACTTTTTCCAACCTTTGAAATGGCTAAGTCTGACCCCTGGCTGACTCCGTATCGAACCCATCCTTGATCCTTTCATCATGCTTGGTCCTAGGTTGCTCCAAAACACCTGTAGACACAATAAAACCAAAATACTAATAAAAATACTAAATATGCAATGCTCACAAGGAAAAGTGTAGATATCGATAATCATGCATAATGGACAACTATTTGGTTCAATGGGACATGATATATGAAGAGAAAATGCAACAAATGAGCTCTAAAATGTGTAAAATATAGAGCCATCATAGGCCACATTGCATAAACGTTTTCACACAAAAATTGTGTGTGATGGACAACCTACGCCATACAGTTTCCTCTAGGCACCGTGTGCGATGCATTCAATAATGAAAATGATAAAATTATGAATATTGTCTGTCATGGCAACGTTATCACAGATGATGTGATGTGGAAAATTGTGTGTGATGTACACACGAGCGGAAATGTTTGTTTCGGATTCACTGTGTGGGTTGCTAAGAACATTTCACATGATTTGTTCTGTATAATTGTCTGTGATGGCTCGTCCGATCACACACAAGCTCTTTTTGCCCCGCGTGTATGAGTGGAGGAACTACCGTCGATGATTTCTGGGCCGTGTGGGATGGACCCCCCTATTGCACACACAAGCAAGGCAACGGTTTAAAACTGCGTCGCGGAAAGGGGGTAAAAATCGTTTGTATAAGACCCGCCTGCACAATTGGTATCTTCTCGCACGAGGTATTCCTCCACCATGAATAACCAAACAAGCATGACATATGGTATTATGCTTATCAAGCCCAAACCTGGATAAAACCCTTGTTTGACCTTTGATCTAAGACTTCCAACGGCGCTTGGACCCTTACTCAGGGATCTGACGGTATTTCGCATTGTCAGCCATCTTCCTTGCCGTGATTGCCATGTCTTCCAGACCCCGCCTTCTAGAGAGCCCACATGCCGAGATAACGGCCCAAGGCATATACCAACCTAACGGCCATACGCCGGCCTGCTAGGCTGACTTTCGGTATGGTGAGGGTCCCCTAAGTCGTAACATTGTCACCCGTGAGGGGGCCTATGTTCTTATTGAACACTAGCAACCCCTCCCTCTTCCACACACATTCGAACACTAGCCACTCTATACTCTACTTTGTTGTTGTCACATTGAAGTGCATTAACTCCAACTTGACCACTCACATTCTCGCAAGTTCTAGAAATGAACAAGGCAAGAGGAGCAAGAAACAAGAGAAGAAAGAAAAATTTTCATGCAAAACATTTTCGTATTGCCATATTTGAAAAATCATATGTATATATAAGCACATATGTTTCTATGCCAAATTAGCATTGTTGTTTTTGGAATATATTTTTACATAGAATCCAGATGTTTACATATAACTTTATTATTTTGGTGACATGCCATTGTTTGTTGTGTGAACATAAATGAGTTATATTTTGAGTCGTCAATATAAATCATGTGGTCTTCTCACTCAGTACCCATACTATATATTTTGCCGGTGATGCCTTCCCTTCCCAAACAACCGTAGTACCATCTAACATCCACAGAGCGCCACCACCTCTCCTCTAGGACCGGCAAAGTCCGCTGGTCCTAACCTCCTGACCCCGCCTCGCCGTTCGTATTGAACACATCTCGTCTTCTTCTTTGCCGCTTCCATTGACCTTCCATCACCATCATATTCATGTGCTCCTCTGCCTATCGTCACATCACCGAAATCGAGATAATCTCTAGTAAGAGGAGGTGAAGATTCCAAGCAAAATTTCCCTTTTCATCAAGTGAGGTTTCCTCACCGAAAGTAGTACTCCCCCTTTTCAAAACACATGAAAGATTGTTAATGTTTTTTCCTTTGCGCAGTACTATCAAACAAGCAATTTTGGCCGATCAACCGATCCACCTCTACCAGTCCAAAGTCATGGATCAAATAAGTAAATTTAACGATGTCGGTATCTAGTGGTGAGAAATCCACCGTCCGTCGCTGCTTCTAGCTAGATTCGTGCGTGTGGACCTCACAAGACTCTTATTTCTGCCAACAATTCCCGAACACAAGATCAATACAATAGGAATATGAGGTGGACCCCACACGAGATAATATCAAACCCGCGTCGCTCTCTTTTTCCACATCCAACTCTCTTTCCCCCTCCCTTTCGCTTGTTCCTGTTGGTTGCTATACCGACGGCGGCACGCCTATACCACGAGGTCGGCAAGGTGAGACGCCGGATCACGTCGGCGAAAGACAGATCCACCGCCGTGGGCGTTGGGGAGACCCGCTCCAGCGTTATTCCACCACATCAGCCACCAAGCAGGACGGGTCAACGAGCAGGAACATCACCGGATCCGGCAAGTCCAAGCATGTCCGCGACCAGATCTGGTTAGTCATGAAGCCCACGAGCAAATGTAACCACCCCCGGGTAAGCAGAACCCCCCTAATATCTTTATCTCTATGTTTATTTCCTGATTTTTGTTTTATGGTACATGTTTTGAGATCCCCCCCTTGCTTCTTCACTAGATAGACAACTCCCATGCTTGTGTGATATATGTAACTATTATATTTGATGGAAGTGAAGGTGCCAAATTGAAATTGATGGGAAGATCAATAGCAGATTGTGTGATATATGTGATATTGTTGTTCCAAAATAGAAATAGATATGTAGATATGTCGAACTTCTACATCTGATGTGAAATGCAGATTTGTGAAACTAACACCCATGATGTGAAGCGCAATTGTAGTTGGAAAAAAATTGGTTGAAATGCATTTTTTTCGGAAATTGGAATGCATGTTTCTATTTCTGAAACTGTTGTTTCTTCATTATGTGAATGAGAACTTTTAGGTTCATTTTTTAAATGGTTTATGTCAGTACTTTAAAATAATCAGTTTCACTCTTTTCTGCAATATGATATTCAAATAACTGAAATACACTTCGTTCATTTAGAAGTGAAAATATAGTGAAACTCGTATGCGTATGAAATATTTCGCGTATTAAAATTAAAAAACCATGTCACTCTTTTGTATAATCAGTTTCACTTTTTTGTGATTTTTTTATGAAATTACTTGTCTGAAATATTTGAAATTGGTATTTCTAAGTGTGTATGTTGTTATTTCAGTCTGATCTTTATTGAAAAAGTTGTTGAGATATGAATTGAAATTGTTTGTGTCACATTAGCTGCAATGAATTTCACTCTTTTTGAGTAAAATTGAATTTGGAATAGCTAAAATCACCTTTTTTTTAAGAAATTGAAATTGTTTATGTCACCCATTTGAATAGCCAGTTTCACTTATTTGTGACAATATATGAAATTACTTGTCTGATTTATATGAAACCGGTATTCCTTACATGTTTAATTTGTTATATCAGTGTTATTTGTATTGAACAAGTTATGGTAATATAAATTGAAATTGTTTGTGTCAATTTTTTTCTTATATGTGTAATTGGAATAACGGAACTCATGATGAAATCTAAAAAGATTGAATTTTATTTTTTGCTATTTCTGTAGTACACTCATTTTTTGAAATAATAAGTTTTGCTGAAACTATTGAAATTAGTTTCTAAAATGAATGAAATTAGTTTGTTGGAATAATTGAAATATGTGATAGAAAGAATTCAAACCTGTATTGTTACATTTACTGACATAGAAATTGATATGTGTATCAAAGTTAATAAAACTGGAAGTTTAAAAATGTGAAACAAAAACTGATACGTGTATCAATTCTTGGGCAGGATTTCAAATCAGTTTAAATTGAGAGAGGTTGATCCTTTTAAATGCACGCATGTACGAGTGTGAAATGAGAGACTTGACTCGGTCTCAGCCGTATGCTTAAAGCGAGTGGCATGGCCGAAATCACGATGGGCCCCAGCAATTTAAATGCAGTGGCTTCAATGAAGAAGACAGTGAAATACAGAGATACAACAAAGAACAGGTTTTGAGTTGGCAGGATTCTATTGGTTGGTCAACCACCGCTAGCTGCTGGCTCTGGTATAAAGCACTTTGCGAGTCATGGATCCCAATGTCGTCGCTATCTCTCAAGAGTCAAACTCCTCATCTGACGCCATCCGGCTCACGGTACAGAGCATCGACGGCAAGAAGACCGTGGTCGTGGCGGGTCCACAGGACACTTTAGGCGAGGTGCTCGGTCGCTTCGTGGACGTGGGACCCAGGAGAAGAAGCGACCTCCACGCCGTGCACGAGTGTCGGAACCTCCACCTCGAGGCGAAAATCAACGAGCTTGACCTCCCGCGCGGCGCCACTTTGCACTTAACCCGATATCCCGACGCATGGAGCCTCGCATCTCAGATTGCCGCGGCGGCCACAACTGACATGGACGTCTCTAACGAAACTGCCGAGTTGTTCAAGAGGTTCATACATGACGGTGAAGTCCAAATTGATCCACTGGCGCGGCATCTTGGTGTACCCAACTGCTCACCGTGGACCGACTTTGAGCATGTCACCAAGATGCTTTACACCAGGGACATCGTCCTGCTCGTCAAGAAGTTCCTCGCAAGCGCCAAAGCTACCAACGAGAGACAAGCAGGGACGGCCGTGGAGTACCTCGACGTCCTCCTCCGCAGCGGTGTCATCGGGGTTCTGGTCCGCCTCTACTCCTCCGGCTCTATGCTGCATCACTTGAGAGCCAATTCGGCGATCATCTGCCTCCTGTATCCGGAGATAAGCGGCATACTCCCTCGCCTTGAGGTGTGCTTTCTCCCACTCTGGTTGGAGTTGTGTCGGTTGATACCCGCCGCCTCCGGCAAAGGCAGAAGCGACCCGCTCTATGAGAAGTGTAGGCACAGGCTGGCGGCGGTGCTCTCTTTGTTCGAGCGGACGCCGTCGCTACGCATGCCGAAGATGCCTCAAGAGTGGTTGATCGAGCGGTTAATACCAATTGCCAAAGATGCGACGGACGTGATCATTCGCTACATGGCAGCAGGGTGGGCGGCCCCGGATGATAAGCTCTTTGTGTTCAGAGTATTGTTTGCACTGGTGTGCTACTTCCGGCGCCGGGAGGTTTACGCACAGCGCAAGGACGGTCCTGTGGGAGCGGTGCTGTCCCGGACGGCGATGTCCCTGCTGATTTCGGTCAATGCATTCATGACGAGGTTGGAGGGAGCCTCGCCGTCGAAGGAGCAACAGCAGCAGGACGCGACTCACAACATCTTGCCGGGTTTGGCGACCTTGGAGCAGCACCAGCAGGATACGGTTGACAGCATCTGGGTGGTGCTAGGCCAACTGGATATGTGGTCCGTGACGGACTGCCACTTGGCCGGCGCCATCCGGGCCACCTGCACGGCGCACGCAGCGTGCCTGAATGCGCTCGTGCTCGGCACCAGCGCCGACAGGAGCCGGTGCAAGGACATCGGCCGGATTGTCGTCAAGCACAAGGACCTCCTCGGGTTCGAGGTGCGGATGCATTTCGCCAGAGCGATGCTGCCGGAAATGGACGCAACGTCGTCGGCGTTCATGCTGTTTGACGATGAGCCTCATGCGCTCGAGATGCTCATTGATCGGTCGCAGCTGCTGCCCGACTCCTTCAGATATGTCTCCGAGGCAGCGAGCCACGTGCTCCATGGCCGCCTGTTCGTGGAGTTCCTGGACGAGGAGGCCCTTGGCGAGGGGGTAGCAAGGGAGTGGATCTCCCTGGTGTGTCGCGCGTTGTTCGACCCGCGGCACGGCCTCTTCTCGCCCTGTCCGCGTGACCAGCAAAGGTTCTTCCTGAATCCAGGTGAAAACATCCTGTTTAATTTTCTTTACTTCCTTCATTATCTAGAAAATACATTCAAAATCAAATTCCATTTTTCGTGACTAATGTATTCAATCGTTCATTGCGGCTGGAAGCAGCATCTGGAGCGGATCCACTGCAGCTGAAGTACTTCGATTTTGCGGGACGGATGATCGGACTGGCCCTGATGCACAATGTCCCGGTGGGGGTTCGGTTTGACCGGACGCTCTTCTTTCAGCTAGCCGGGAGGCCTCTCACCCTGGATGACATTGCAGACGCAGACCCAAGCACGCATGCAAGCTGCAAGAAAATCCTAGAGATGGATCCTGATCTCGTCGATTCAGACGCGCTGGGTCTCACATTTGCGAGGGAAGTTGGGGTATTTGGCTCAGGAGAGGTCATCGAGCTCCTTCCGGGAGGGAGAGATATCGCTGTCGATAGCAAGAACAGAGGCCAGTACATCGAGCTGTTGATCCAAAGTCTCTTCATGGCCAGCACCAAAGATCAACTAACTCATTTCGCTAAGGGGTTTTCCTACATGCTCGTAAAGCCGGAGTTGCGGAAACTTTTCTTCCTGAGCTTGCATTTGAAAGATCTTGACAGTATGCTGGGCGGGCGCATCGGCGCCATTGATGTGCAGGAATGGAAAGAATATACCAGATATGAGGGGGGGTTCACTCAACAAGATGATCAGATCAACTGGTTCTGGGAGGTATATGATCTCTCCAATCTTAGTTTATTCGTTGCTCTAGAGTTTACTACCATGTTCCAGTGCAAATTTTATACTAATTGAAATCCTCATATTTCTAGGTCCCATGAGAATAGTTCTTTTTTACATCATACCAAGTTGTAATAAATTTTAACAGTTTATCTAGACATTAGTCACATGAAAATGAAATCCGGGTCATTCGATTTCTGTTGGGAAGGAAGCACGAGGCACGCGAAGCACCGAGACCATCAGGGATAGGTTTCATCTTGTCTATATTAGGGGTATCGGGGGTGCAGGTTTGTCAGGGAAGCAGCAACCTCGGTGTCTATCTTAAAGGTCTGGGGGATACAGGTTCTTCGGGGAAGCAGCAGCCTCAGTGTGTATCTTAGGGGCGCGGTTGTAGGTTCGCCTGGAAATTTCAGATGGTTCGCAGGATTAGAGGGACGACCGAGGGTTGTGGCAAAACCGGCAGTGGGAGGAGGTTGAGGGGAGCGCGGGGCAGCTAAGCAATCCCTGGAGCATCGCTGGAGGAGGCATGCAGTTAGGCCTGAGCTGGATCGGCGGCATTGAGAGGAAGAAGAGAGACATTGCGTACTGGTTCGAGGTTGAAGATGAAGTATTGTTTGTTGAATCTTTGACCAACAGTTGAGATAATAGGGGTGAAATCGACTGACCCTTGTAAATTTTCAGGCTGCTAGCGCCTATCTACTCCCCAAATTTTAAAATGTGCAACTACTTTATTTCTGTTCGAATACACTTCCCAATAAAAAACTTAGTTTTTCTTGGATATGTTTTTCTCAGATAAGGCAAGATTTCACTCACTCTTAAATTTGCATATTATGTTCTTTGCAACTAGTAATAGCCACCTCCTATTTTTATCTCACAGGCCGTGGCGAGCATGATGATTGAAGAGCAGAGACGATTGCTCTTCTTCTGGACCTCTGTCGAGTATTTGCCATTTGACGGTTTCCGTGGGCTACACCTAGGTAGTGGTCTAGTCATATCTAAAGCATCATTGAAGACCTCGGAGCATCTCCCTTCATCGTCCACCTGCTTTTACCGACTGAACATGCCAGTGTATACCTCCTTCTCCATGACGTTGAGTCGACTACAGAAGATCACCCAGGAGCATGTGAGCAACAGCTTTGGTGAGATCTAATCTTCGATGCTGATCTTATCCGCGAAAGAACTCAAAAGGTGTTCACATGTATTTTGACACTAAATTAAGAGTGAATTTTAGTTTCCCCCCTAATTTGACAGTTGTGACATTAATCAACCCTTTAGTATAATTTCATTCGTTATATCCCATTTAGGAAAAGTGTGTCAGTTTTACCCTCTTCTACTTTTGTGAGCATTCGAAATGACAGTTTCCGGCTCTCGGGTCCGTCTGGCATGAGTCAAATGGTCGGTTTTCACAATGGGTGTAACTTGAGACGCGCCTATAGCTTTTTCTTTCCCCTCTCGCAAGACGAGGAGAGAAAGCCTTCCTCCCATTGGTCTCCGCCGGCAAATCCGTGGATTCGCCTCTCCTCCGCCTGCCACTCTGTCGGTCGATGGCAGGGAGGATATTCCTAGTGCCACGGCTTAGATAGGTAGGGTTTTAGTTCTCGCAGGGGCGACGCTCGAGCGGATGGTGATGCTTCTTCTTCGAGTCAGTCTTCTGAGTTTCAATACTTCTCAAGTTCGTTCATTGGGATCGTTTAGACGGAGCTCCGGTGTAGATTCTTGCAAGTGAAGGAAATATGCCCTAGAGGCAATAATAAAGTTATTATTTATTTCCTTATAATCATGATAAATGTTTATTATTCATGCTAGAATTGTATTAACCAGAAACATAATACATGTGTGAATACATAGACAAACAAAGTGTCACTAGTATGCCTCTACTTGACTAGCTCGTTAATCAAAGATTGTTATGTTTCCTAACCATGAACAATGAGTTGTTATTTGATTAACGAGGTCACATCATTAGTTGAATGATCTGATTGACTTGACCCATTCCATTAGCTTAGCACCCGATCATTTAGTATGTTGCTATTGCTTTCTTCATGACTTATACATGTTCCTATGACTATGAGATTATGCAACTCCCGTTTACCGGAGGAACACTTTGGGTGCTACCAAACGTCACAACGTAACTGGGTGATTATAAAGGAGCATTACAGGTGTCTCCAAAGGTAAATGTTGGGTTGGCGTATTTCGAGATTAGGATTTGTCACTCCGATTGTCGGAGAGGTATCTCTGGGCCCTCTCGGTAATACACATCACATAAGCCTTGCAAGCATTACAACTAATATGTTAGTTGTGAGATGATGTATTACGGAACGAGTAAAGAGACTTGCCGGTAACGAGATTGAACTAGGTATTGGATACCGACGATCGAATCTCGGGCAAGTAACATACCGATGACAAAGGGAACAACGTATGTTGTTATGCGGTCTGACCGATAAAGATCTTCGTAGAATATGTAGGAGCCAATATGGGCATCCAGGTCCCGCTATTGGTTATTGACCGGAGACGTGTCTCGGTCATGTCTACATTGTTCTCGAACCCGTAGGGTCCGCACGCTTAAGGTTACGATGACAGTTACATTATGAGTTTATGCATTTTGATGTACCGAAGGTTGTTCGGAGTCCCGGATGTGATCACGGACATGACGAGGAGTCTCGAAATGGTCGAGACGTAAAGATTGATATATTGGAAGCCTATGTTTGAACATCGGAAATGTTCCGGGTGAAATCGGGATTTTACCGGGTTACCGGGAGGTTACCGGAACCCCCCGGAAACCATATGGGACTTCATGGGCCTTGGTGGAAAGAAGAAAGGGGCAGCCCAAGGGGGCTGCGCACCTCCCCCCCTCCCCTAGTCCTATTAGGACTAGGAGAGGTGGCCGGCCACCCTTCTCCCTCTTTCCCCCTCGGGGAATCCTAATTGGAATAGGATTGGAGGGGAGTCCTACTCCCGAAAGGAGTAGGACTCCTCCTGCGCCTCCCTCCTTGGCCGGCCAGCCTCCCCCCCTCTACTCCTTTATATACGGAGGCAGGGGGCATCTCTAGACACACAAGTTGATCCACGTGATCTATTCCTTAGCCGTGTGCGGTGCCCCCTGCCACCATATACCTCGATAATACTGTAGCGGAGTTTAGGCGAAGCCCTGCTGCTGTAGTACATCAAGATCGTCACCACGCCGTCGTGCTGACGGAACTCTTCCCCGACACTTTGCTGGATCGGAGTCCGGGGATCGTCATCGAGCTGAACGTGTGCTCGAACTCGGAGGTGCCGTAGTTTCGGTGCTTGATCGGTTGGATCGTGAAGACGTACGACTACTTCCTCTACGTCGTGTCATCGCTTCCGCAGTCGGTCTGCGTTGGGTACGTAGACAACACTCTCCCCCTCGTTGCTATGCATCACATGATCTTGCGTGAGCGTAGGAAAATTTTTGAAATTACTACGAAACCCAATAGCAAGCTCCTTGGAGCGGTGAGGTTAGAGTTTCTTGTCGTGCGTGGTTCTTCACATCTATTCAAGAATTCAACGACGACAATTGCGGCTCTGGGACGCTGGTCCCTAGGGGCACATGAATGAAGACTTCCCCGCTGTCATCAACAAGATCAGCCCGGCTCTGGTATGGGAACGGCGACGGCGGCGCGTCGGCTGCTCATTCTGGTGGAGGTCAGGCTGTGCATTCGGTTTTTTCGGTTTGATTCGGTTCAGTTTAAACGGTTTTTATACTTCGGTTTATATGGTTTTGTACATAGATACGGTTCGATTTCAGTAGTAACCATTTAATTTCAGTTTGATTTCGGTAATAACCAAAATAACCAAAGTTGGCGCGAGCTTTTGAACAACAAAATTTTTTGTTGTCACGTGATTAGGTCTGTGTATGTAGATTAGATTTTTCTTGTGTGAATTGTGTACTTACATAGGATCGTTAGATGGCAGACATGATTGATAGCAAATATGAGGGATTAGGCAGGTTTCGAGGGTCTATGTGATTTGGTCGTAGGCATTAGAATTTAGATGGCAGTACACGAGGGAGCAAGCAGAAAAAAAAGAAAAGAACGTCAATCCTGCACATCTCCCACGGCCACGAAGCCACAACCCACCTTGTTGCCAAAACAAAAGCCATGACCCACTTAGTGGGACCCTCTCCAAGCCGATCATCCTGAGTATCGACAAAGGCGATCGACAGATTGTTTTTTTTGAGAGAAAATTGTTTTTTTAGTTTGATTGACGGGATCTCTACTCCTAATGGACGAGTTGGTTGAATAGTCCTCCCACTTTTGTCTGGTTTTTTTTCGTCCGATTTATTTTCGTCTCACGTCCCACCACCACTCTGTAACACCCTCGATGCGACTATAGCTCCCACGTGTCGAGGCACGACTTAGAGATATAATCGCATTGAAGGCATATGTCGCAAGTCAGGCAATCTTCACAACATCCCATATAATATGATAATAAAAGGGGAGAACATAGTTGGCTTACACTCGCCACGTCAATCAAGAACATAAATAACATTATATCATCCAAACACTCATGGCCCGACTACGGCGCCAAAATAAAAGAGAACCCAACATGCGACACGGTCCCAATCACCCCCAACTGGGCACCACTACTGATCATCGGGAAAGGAAACATAGTATCGTTGAGAGTCTTCGTCGAACTCCCACTTGAGCTCGTACGCGTCTCCTGGAGCGGAATCATTAGGCCCTGCATTTGGTGTAATAGTAATCTGTGAGCCACAGGGACTCAGCAATCTCGTACCCTCGCGATCAAGACTATTTAAGCTTATGGGTATGGCAAGGTAAATATATGAGTGGAGTTGCAGCAAGCGACTAGCAAGTATGATGGCTAACTTATTCGCAAAGGAGAGCGAGAAGAGGAGGCAAAGCACGAGCGAGAAACTAAAGAGCAACCTGCGCAAACATGACTCCAACACCGTGTCCACTTTCCGGACTCCGCCGAGAAGATGCCATCACGGTAACACACTCAGTTGATTCATTTTTAATTAATTAAGGTTCAAGTTATCTACAACCGGACATTAACAAATTCCCATCTGCCCATAACCGCAGGCACGGCTTTCGAAAGTTCAATCCCTACAGGGGAGTCCCAACTTAGCCCATGACAAGCTCTCACGGTCAACGAAGGAATAGACCTCCTCCCAAGACGTTCCGATCAGACTCGGTATCTCGGTAACTCAAGACACTTCGACAGGTTAAAACAAGACCAGCAACACCGCCCGAATGTGCCGACAAATCCCGATAGGAGCTGCACATATCTCTTTCTCAGGGCACACTCAGATGAGCCAGACGTCGGGTAGGCCAGCCCAGAGTTGCCCCTGGTAGCCCCGGACATCGCTCGGTGGGCCAACACTCGGAGGAGCACTGGCCCGGGGGGGTTAAAATAAGATGACCCTTGAGTCTGCAGAACCCAAGGGAAAGAAAAGGCTAGGTGGCAAATGGTAAAACTAAGGTTGGGCATTGCTGGAAAAGCTTTAATCAAGGCGAACTATCAAGGGGTTCCCATTATAACCCAACCGCGTGAGGAACGCAAAATCTGAAAACATAACACCGATATGACGGAAAACTAGGGCGGCAAGAGTGGAACAAAACACTAGGCGAGAGGCCGAACCTTCCACCCTTTACCAAGTATATAGATGCATTAAGATAACATGGCTATATAATGATATCCCAACAAGTAAATAAAAGATGTTCCAACAAGGAACGGCCTCCAATCTTCACCTGCAACTAGCAACGCTATAAGAGGGGCTAAGCAAAGCGGTAACATAGCCAATCAACGGTTTGCTAGGACAATGGTGGGTTAGAGGTTTGACATGGTAATTTAGGAGGCTTTCAAGCAAGTGGTAGGCATCGTAGGCAATGGCATAGCAAAAGAGCGAGCAAACTAGCATAGCAAAGATAGTAGTGATTTCGAGGGTATGATCATCTTGCCTGCACAGTTGTCAGAGTTGACTGGATCCTCACAAGCAAACTCAACGGGCTCCTCGTTAGCAAACTCGTCTCCCGGCTCTACTCAAACAAGACAAACAAGTAACAAGGATACAATCAACCATGTGCAAACTCAAACAACACGATGCAAAGATGATATGCTATGCGGGATGCGATGCGGGATGCAAAATGCAAGATATGACAGGAAATGCATGAAGCTGGCCTCAACTTGGAATTCCAAGGGTGCCACAGGAAAGATGAGATGAAATCGCTTGAAAACGATATAAATAACGCCGGAATCGGAGTTACGGCTTGGAAATGGCAAGCGATTCAAAAATGACACCGGTCTGCGATTTACAGCAAGTAGGCATCTAAACGCAATGAAATGAACATGCTACAGCACCAAACAAGACAACAAAATACATGGCAGGGAAGCATTCAAGATGCTTAACAAAAGACTAGCACTGAGCCACGGCCAATTAATCCATTATGAGGTTCAAACAAGCATGGCAAAAACGCAAATGCAAAACAGATTTCAGACAGTGAAATTAACACTTGTCTGAAATTTCAGATCATATAGCCCTCTTCGGAGCAACAAAATAACATGCTACAGGACCTGAACATGACAAAGAAAGACATGGCATGGA
The DNA here is from genome assembly GCF_056163025.1 of Triticum urartu. Lineage (NCBI taxonomy): Eukaryota > Viridiplantae > Streptophyta > Magnoliopsida > Poales > Poaceae > Triticum > Triticum urartu. Next base: position 238,887,478 of record NC_141879.1, on the reverse strand, counting down.
GCTACTCAACAAGCTTAACAAAATTCCCTTAGTGACCTTGAGCCAAAAGGGATCACAAAATATACTAACAAGCACACGAACATAGCAAAAACATAATCAGTTTTCAGACTTAGTGAAAACTGGGACATGCTGAAACATAACTCACGAAGGCATGTTTACGAGCTCGATGCACTCACCACGGTGCAAGTCATGGCAAGACAAGCATACACCCATAAATAAGGCACAAAATACAAGCTAGAAATGGCAAGAACAATGGCATAGCATGCACGGATCAACTACAATAACATCGGCAAAATCGCAAACAAGTTGACGATCTGCCCAGATTCGCAACGAAGCAAAAGTAGAGCTTGATTGACTCAAGCTAGGGTGCTCCATAATTGCAAATAAAGACATAGATGGATAGAGCACTATAAGATTAACAAAACTCCCTTACTGATCATCCTCAAAAGAGGCACGGATCACTAGGAAACAACATGAACATATGGCATCGTGAGAAAAACAATCCCAGGACTTAGTGAAATCACTAAGTCCCTGAAAACAGATTCACCGGGTGCCTTACTTTGCAAGCTTGCACAAGTCACCACACACATCACAAAAATGCATGGGTTGCACCTATGGAAATATAACAAAATCCTTAACAAAACATATGAAGGACTCACAGGCATATCATGCACACAACAATCATGGCAAAATGACAAAAGTCTAAGATGAACTAGCAGATCTGACAATTAACTCACGAAGCCTCCTTCCAACAGCATTTCGGGCATCAAGATGAACTCAAATGAAAATGATGCAATGGAATTAAATGATTTACTCTCTGAGACGAACATTTTGATATGCTATATGCATGAATCGGAGTTACGGATGCAAAGTTACGGAGCCGCGAACATGGGCATATGAGCTAAAATATCTGGGACTTGGAGAAAAAAACAACCCTCAGATCTGGATCTAGGGTTTACTGTAGTAGCACTGTTCACCGAGCGCGGATTTCGAGGTTCGCCGGCTGGAGACGGGGGTGGTGGCCGGAGATGGTGAGGGGGCGGCCGGATCCGGCACCGGTCGCTGGAGCGGCGTGGAGGCGGCGGGGCGGCGCCGGCCCGATGAGTCGGCGAGGCGGCGGGGTCGCCCGCGGTGGTGCGGTGGAGGTAGCCGGCGAGGTCGCTGGAGCCGGGCGACGCGGCGGCCGGCGGGTGCGTCGGGCGGCGAAGGAGGACGAAGGCAGCGGCGCTCGGGTGAGGAGGCGGCGGCCCGGTGCGGGCTCGCGGGGGCCGTCCCTGGGCCTGGCGGGCCGTGGCGATGGAGGAGGCGGCGGCGACATGTGGCAGCGCCCGGTTGGCGGTGGCGGCGATGTCCAGCGCGGGGCGGACAATGTCCGGCCGCGCGAGGTGGAAAATTTTTAGGGTTAGGGGGGAGAGGATCTGCGAATTAGAATGGGGGGTGTATATATAGGCATAGGAGGAGCTAGGAGAGTCCAAATGAGGTGCGGTTTTCGGCCACGCGATCGTGATCGAACGCTGTAGGACATGGAGCAGAGTTTGGTGGGTTTTGGGCCAAATTGGAGGGCTGTTGGGCTGCAACACACACGAGGCCTTTTCGGTCCCTCGGTTAACCGTTGGAGTACCAAACGAAGTCCAAATGGTACGAAACTTGACAGGCGGTCTACCGATAGTAAACCAAGGCCGCTTGGCAAGTCTCGGTCCAATCCGGAAATTTTTAATCCCGACACACGAAAGAAAGATAGAAAAGGCCATCGGAGGAGAACGAAGCGCCTGAATGCAAAACGAACAACGGGGAAAATGCTCGAATGCATGAGACGAACATGTATGCAAATGCAATGCACATGATGACATGATATGAGATGCATGACAACGACAAAAACACACGGAGACAAAAACCCGAACCCGAGGAAATAAATATAACTTAACGCCGGAAACGGCAAGAGTTGGAGTACAAATAGGGAAAGTTATATCTGGGGTGTTACACACTCCCACGTTAATTTTTTCTTCTTCACACTTAAAACCGAATCATGTCTGATACTCCTTCCATTTATTCGTGCTTGCTTTGGCAGGTATCGATTTAATTCAATCATGTAAATATTTGGTAATTAAGAATTCAAAAATAATACCATATACAGGAGATCACCTTTCAAACAAATCACCTCCCTCTCCGATTTATTTCTCCCACCGATCTCCTTCCATACTTAGCTCTGCTCGAAAAAAAAATACAACCGTCGAAGCCACCGATCTCTTTCCATACTTAGCTCCACCTTCGCTCCCTCCCACACACTTTTACGTAGCCCAAGAAATCCTCTCACACGATCCTCACAATAACTACAGAATATATCCTTCCCCAATTATCGCTTTCCTTGCCCGAGCGAGATCGTGGTCCCTTCTCCCCTCCCTCCCACAGCTCGCTCAGGTTTTCTTCCGCTACACCTATCCTCTTCCGGCCTCTTCCTGGAGCCCTCGGCTTCGTGCTCGTAGGAATCGGAGGCGGTGACGCTCGACGTTGTCACGTCGAGGCTCGATCTAGGGGACAGGTAGGCGGCGCTCGTCACGGGAAGAGGAGCATGTAACTCATGGAGTCAAAGCTTGTGTGGGGCCGTTTGGCGACGCTCGACCGCGGCAGGGAGGCGAGGACGCGTGAACGCATATGTGCCTGCTCGCCGAGCGTCGCGACGTTGACGGGCTGGGGCTTGATGTCGAGGCCCTCCGCTTCCTGCACCTCTTCGTGTCGATGGCCAGAGGCACACACTGGTACTAGAAACACGATGGCCAGAGGTATACCGTTACTGGAAACACAATCCTGAATCTCTTCCGTGTATGTTCCCAAGGGTGTGTGTTTAGTTGTTTACCTCGTATCTTATCTTTGTCTATAGTCACCAATAGGATTAGAAGTCTGACTGCGTAGAATCTGTATTAAATAGTACATGCCCTTATTATTTCTAACATAAAATCTTGTTTTGTTGACAGTAAGCAACCACCTAATTTTAGGAAGTACCGTGTGGTGGCAAAAAAACTGATATTCAAGACTTCGTTTTCTACAGATGATGATCCAAAATGCATAGAAACATGGGTAGAGATGGGAAACTGTGAAAGCGATGGGAACTATCTGGTACGAACAGTGTCATCATCTTATAATGCTTCATCTATGTACACCATAATGATGCATCGTACGTATCTATCTGTTGTATCTGAAACCGTAATGCAATTAACTGTTGATTTTTCCCTATAACAGGAATACAGGATTGAGCGATCTAGCAGATACTTATGAACTTCTGAAGCTCGGTTGTTCAGATTATCATGGATGAGATGATAAGGAAGCGCCTGATATAGTAAGTGTCGATCTTCCGGTCTTGGCATTTTTAGATTCCTTGAGGTAGCTCAACAAATTTGCTACAATGCTTTGTAGGATCATTTTACAGATTTTACTGAAATGGTACCTGGTTTGAATTTGGTTATTTGCTCTATTTTTTTATTTATTTTCCTAGGAACAATCTACTGTTACAAGTTTTGCTCTTAATTTTGATGTAAATCTCATGTTACCAGGTCCGCCATGACATGAATGCACCGTTGTCCCACTATTTCGTTACACCACAGTACTCATATTTTACTAGCAGTCAGCTAATCAGTGACTGCAGTGATGTTCCCATCATCATGGCTCTGCAAATAGGTGTCCGTGTTATTAAATTAGACATGGTGCTAAATTCTTCTAAAGATGATACTGATATTCTCCATCGAAGTACTGAATATGACTTCCATGGATAGTACTCATATTTATGCCTACCAATCTTTGTAAGTGTGGAACCTATATAATTCTCTTCGTATAAAATACTACTCCATCCATCTCAAAATACTAAAGTTGAACTCAACCAGTGATACTTATTTTGGGATGAATTGAGTACTATTTTGGGAAAGGCATCTAGCTGAGTTTTAATAAAACTCTTCAGATTTGTATGTTGAGATTGTCTTCAGCAAATAATATTTCTATGAGATGTAGATTAACGACAACTAACAAGGACTGCCATGATTAGAGCTACGATTTTGCCCCATGTTTTAGTATGCATTCTTGCAAGCAACAAAGATAAGGACATTGGCATCATGTAGTTTCGGGTAGTGCATGGTTCTATTTAATTAGTTTTTTCACAAAATGGCTAATGGTGCTGGTTGATTAAATGTGTATGTGCATTGAACAAATTGGTCAGAACTGACAACATCATTAAATTCAGAAATTCTGATACAAATAAAGAAGGAGAACAAATGAGCTTCGTATGAATGAGAAAAGTGAGAATGAGCTTCGTATGAATGATGCATGACAAAGTTATCGTATTTACATGCCTGAGTACAGTATATCCTATACACAATATTGTATAGTTCAATGTTAAGTGAGTAAATATACATTTGACACCAACATGTTTGGAAATCCCAGGTCAATCTATTATTTTATAACTACAAAAATTGGTGATTACATGAAAGCATATATAATAAATTCAATTCATTTATCGAACATTTTCTGAACGGGATGTGGCTGCACCGAGATGGCCTGAGCAGGGGAGCACGACGACAATGCTGACACTCTCTTATTTGATTTCAGATTACTGTGCTCACTCCTATCTCTCGCTTGCTTGCAGGCTTTCAAAATTGAAGTTGGGTCGCCGAATTGAGGCCAAGGCCCATGTTGTTCTGCATTTTTATAGATGGTCTTCTGTGATCAAATTGGCGTCTCAATGTAAGGACTGAAGTGATATAGTTATCTTGTTTCAGTTGTTTGCTTTTGCTTATTGATAGAGATAATTATTCCCTATTCAGTAGAGATGCTGTCCAATGAGAGAGTGTCCATGGCGATTTTATCCTGTCCACCCAGCAGTATGAAACGAGCACACACATATGTGTTCTATTCCATCCACCTAAGTTTATGAATCGATCTTTCTTCAAGATATTTATGGAATTTCACCGGTTTCTATGATTTAGTGTTGTGTTGTCAATGTCATCAGGCTCTGGATGATTAGCATTCCACCAACTATATTCCATATATATATGTATTGTTCAGTTCAACAAGGATGCTGATATGATGATTGAGGAAATGAAGCTTAGAGTTGTCTACACATTGCCCAGTGGAAGCTCAGACAACAACGGAGTTACATCTTTGGCATACAGGAGCTTCAGGAACTTCAGGCAGGGCACTATGATTTCTCGGTGAGATTGGCTAGCTTTATGTTCTATGTAGGAAACATATGTTTTGCTAATAAATTTGTAGTGCAAAGGCTAACTGTATCTGCACAAGAGCCGAACCTGAAGAAGTTGAGGGCCCATGCAGCGATTTCAGAACCTAGGGAAAACTAGACTGACTGGTCTTCAAGAAATAAAGGGAAACAGTAAAAAATTATCCATTTATATTGAATTAGGAACAATCTTCTAGCACACACATCTGGTTTGACATTTTGACATTTATATGGATAGAAACATGAGCAGACGCCTACGACCAGACGCCATCGCTTCACACGGTCGCCTTTCGGCCATAAGATTCACCGGCGGGGTACTTGGAGCAGGGAGCCACGGATAGAAACTGACACACCTTATATGCATTATGCGGAACAATCGGTACTACTTGTTTTAGGAGTATGGTTCAAAAATTTGGTACCGACAATGATTAGGTTCCAACGATTCAGTAACCCTTATTTATATGCAGGATAAATTCAGTAGGAAAAGTAACCAATAGAATCTGGGTACAATAAAATGGAAACAAATTACTTCTAGCCCAAACATTAAATTCCAGCATAATTCTTTTGTGTCATTATGTGTGTCTGGGTGTAGCATATGCAACTTTGAAGGTGACGCTGGCGAGGCATTACTATATCTTTCTAAGCTTCCACTCTGTGTTATTTTGTTTGTTTTGGAGATTCATAAATATTTCTATTTTCCGCTTCAGTATTCACTGAAAGGCTGGACTACGTTTACCTTTTGTTCTTTAAAATGGTAGTGTTTGTAATTCGTTTCCCGACATTTTGTGCATCTTCTCGATTCTGGTGGATTGAACTCATGTAAGCTAGCTTTGTAACATTTGGCTGCACATATAAACTGATCTTAACACATCCGTTTGGACTTTTGATTTTATTTTGTCCTCGTAATTTGCAGATTCACATTTTCCCCACCTTTTTGTTTGTTAGTAAAATACTTTAGAACTTATATACTAGCAATAGAATATTAGGACAAACTTTGGGTGGCACTAGGTGCAGCAAAAAATGGTGCCATGGCAGCGGAATTGGACTGACGCTACAGTTCCCACTTTTAAAGGTTTGGTTGACCTTTTCCATGTCATTTATCTTGTGATTGTAGCCCATTTCTTTTGTAAGTGATCAACATTAATACTTGGTTTTGTTACTTAAGGATGTTGGACACTAGTTAAGTATTACAGGCGGATTATGTTGGCTTAATTTGCTACAATTTATGCTCGTTAAGAGAATAGTGGATACAACTATAATATCTATGTAGTGCATTTTTTAGTAATGTAGAAGCTTCTAAATTATTGACTGTGAGTATCTCACACAAACTTATCTACTTTTTCTATGCTTTGTGATTCTATCGTGCCCTATCTTTAGAAGTCACTCTGATTCAGTTAATTCAATGCCCAGCAATATCATCAATTCAACAAGCAGTTACTCGAAATTCCATCGCCCCAAATGGCATAGGATACCTCGGGCGTCCAACTTCTGGCATAAGTTTTTGTGCATTCAAAAATTTAGGAACCTGAACCACAAGGGCAAATGGAAGGCACCTTTGATCGGTAATCCAGGTAACCTCAGCTTCCCCACTACTATACATCCAGACTTCTGCCCGTTTATCTCTTCTGCTAAACTATAATATAGTGAAGCATCAAAGCTCATACGATTTTTCCCTTGTTTGTGCAGAGTACATGGATGATTCTTACACCTATGCTTTTGATAGGCTGATGCACATTGGCGTTGAGCCAAGGTAGGTTAGTGCTTCACAAGGACCAGCTCTAAGCATGACTTGTGCAGATATGGGAAAGAAGCCTAGGTAGGCCTCCTTTCTGAAGAAAAAATATATATGGGAAAGAAGACTAGATGAAAAATTTTGGGGAAGACTTTGGTGAAGAAGAACAAGGTGAATTTTATCTGTTCAACAAAATCAAGTTTGTTCCTGCACTTTGATGTTATGAATCACTGTGTAGTAAGCAGGAGTGCTTCTCAATCAATATTTTATATGTTTGTTAGAAATTGAAGAAACAAATATCTATCTGGCAGTCTATAATGGGTTTTGAGGCTGGTTCATTGCTACACATATAGTGGAGAGCTTCCTAAAAATTGGAGGGGACTTGTTGTAGCCTTATAATGTATTATCATGGGTATTACATTTCTCATTCCATTTGCCAACATTTTGAATGAGTTTAAATGTTAGCACTCTTAGACAATTGACAATGTTTATTCAAAAGATTATACTGCAGTTCTACGTGAGTTTCTCATCATAATTCTTTAAATTTCAAATCAGATACAAGTGCAACAAAATATAGACATGACAAGCTACTGAGCTCTCACATTTGAATGCTAATGCTCCTTTGTAGACATGGGTTTATTACCATGGTGCTAGCATTAGGTTCAACCTTCTAAACTTTTTTTTGCTTTTCTTTGTTATTTCGTGTCTTCTTGCGGTCTATTTTCTATTATATAAAAAGTAGTATTTTTCCATTTAGCTTCTTCATGGTCAACAGGATTCACTAATAGCATGGGCTGGAATTTGTATTGGCTTTGTACAGAGGAATAGCAGTTTCATATTTCTCATACTTGCTTTCCATGTTATTCTGTTGCTGGCTCATAGTTTCACCAATTTACAGTAGCAGGCTTCCAGCTATCTTATGGTTCTATATTTTGTGCATTATTTATCTCTCATGCATAAGAAATTACGCTATACAGAAAGTTGACTTTCAAGAAACAATTATTCCACAACACTTTACGTGGATTCTAAAATGAACATTGAATGTCAAGAAATATTTATTCCAGAAAGTTGCAGTTTGCTTAGGAAACATACAATTCTTGTTGTAAGTAATAGTACTACTGTAACAACTTTTTCGTATTTTTAATTTATATTGGGTGTTGTCATGGTAAGAGACACTTTTGTATTGTGCATATATTTCTTGCTATTTGTTTTCCATCTTGTTGAAGTTGGTAAAATATTTAGACGTCACCTACCCGAGTTTCTGAATGAATGTTGAAGTTTTGTTTGTTGATCTGATAATATGCTAGCCTAGCATCGAACATATTAAAAAATACCACTGAAATTAATGTATTGTGTAATCATGTACATATGTTTGCCTATTCTCTTGTTAGGTGGCATCAACTAAAGCAAGGCTTGGTTTATAAAATGGATGCAAAGCAATTAACATGTTGAATTTTACATGGGAGGAGGGGGTGCACTATATCCTCCATATGACTTTATTCACCAGTTGCTATGTATATTCCTGTTTCCTTTGGCAAGAAATGTATATTCACAGAACTCCTTAATTTGAAAACCATCATGTTGTTATATCTTGACACTTGTGCTTGTGATATAATTCTTGTGTATTCTGAAGTTAAAACACACACAGTACAAACGCCGATGTTTACAAACAGGTACACACACTCATCCTTATGAACTCATGCATGCACACTCTACCCATATGAGCACCTCCAAGATACTGAGCCAGTTGATCTTGAGATTATCGATAAAGATATCGCCCACATGACAATCGTCACTGTTTTCAAATGTATGTGACAATGAGAGAATATTAACGTGAGGTGTTTATTGAATTCATGCTCCAGCCAACTCATCAAAAAATCTGAACTGATGAAGCGAGATGGACAATATATTTCAACTAAATGTAATGCACTATCACGTTTAGGCTTATTTAGTGCTTAGATGTGTGATCGATGTAGAACGTAGGATCTTCTATTTTAATACTGCGTTGGTGGGGTCTTGAACTCAAAAAACCTCTTGGCCTGGATACCATATTGATTCATGCTTCAGCCAACTTATTCAAAAGTTTGAACTAATGAAGAGAGATGGGCAATATATTTCAACTAAATGTAATGTACTATCATCCGTTGATGGAAAGGATATGAACAATGAAAGAGAAGAGAGATGACTATGTGATAGCAAGGTCGGAGGTGAGGTCCAAGGTTTGTCAGAAAATAGGAGGCAGCTAGGGAGAATTAACATTTTTTTATATTTTTTTGCGGGAGAATGCACATGATGTCACGTCTTGTTGCGATGGTGAATATGGAGGAAATGGAAAGGAACGAGATATGAAATGTTACCTTATGTCTTCCCACAATCTTGGTATATATCTAAAAGTATATATTACCTGTATATGTAGAAAAGTTGAGGGACAACATCTTCGTGGAGAAGATAAAAGATGGCCACAACTTATGCTCTTGGACTCATCTATATTTCTCTTGTGCCCGTAGCAACGCACGGGCATTCTACTAGTGTTTTTTTATCGACTGGATGTAGTCGTCTGCGCGTGGATCGCTGGACGAAAGCGGCTGTATGGGCTGGACAATTTGAGGCCCAACTAAGTATCGCGCGCGCCAGGTGCCCTAGTGGGTTCAACCTCCAGCGGTTTAGATGTTTAGTACCACATCGCCTACCAAGCTGCAGCGCGCTAGGCGGGGGGCCTATAAAAGAAGGGGGGGCTGAAGGGTTAGGCACAGATTTTAGCTCAATCCGAGCTATTTTTGGTTCTATTGGTTTAACCAAAAAACGTTCGGTTTGTAACCGAAAAAATCCGAAGATCAAATGGTTTCTATATTTGAAAGGGAAACGTTATTGATCAACCGGCTGATTATAGCTTGCGTGTCCGCCGAGCGCTACACCATGTGGGTCCATTGTTGGATTATTTTTATATACGGTGCGACTCTGACTAAGAGCCTTTCACGTCCACCGTCTTGCTGGATGCCACGCATCTCACGGGATGGACCTAACTTCCCACAATCTCTTCTTTCTGCAACAAAACTACTATTACGACAATAATTAATTGCAGCAAGGCCTCTGTAACATGACGTCCGCTGCAAAAAAAAGTTGCAACATGACCTCCATTGCAAAAAAAGATTGTAACAATGCCTCTATTACAAAAAAAATCTGCAACTTTACCTATGTTTTCCAAAATTTTCTGCAACATGACCCGTGTTGCAGAAAGTTACCGCAACACGACCTTTGTTGCAATGATAGAGGATAATGCTTGGCCACTCATTTCGTCAGATCCACGTCTCGCATCTGCAGCTGTCAGATACAAGCTTCCGTCGCATGCCCAGCCGTCAGATATGAGTTTGATCAGCCGACGCACAACCGGCCAGGACCTTCACCACTAGACGCAGAAGTCCTTTCGCAACAACAACATGTTGCAAAAAGGTTAAGACAAAAAAATCTGCAACATCATCTATGTTGCAGAAGTCCTTCCACAACAATACCCATGTTGGCATAAAGTTAGTACAATTTTTTTTGCAACATCATCTATGTTGTAGAAGTCCTTTCGCAACGACACTCATGTTTCAAAAGAGTTCACACGAAAAAAAACTCCGCAATAGGACCTCTGTTGCAAATGTTTCTGCAACAAGAGGTTTGTTGCAATGGCGAGGAAGGAGTGGCGCCACTGGATGGCCCCGATCAAACAGATGCGAAGGCGGCGGATCTTTCCGCCGGCCGACGCGAGAGTCCCCCGGGAAAAGCTTACCTTCAACCGACTGATAACGCTCACGCGTCCGCCGGCTCCTCGTCCGTTTGATCGTCTGTCGATCTGATGAACGAGATCGTTCCCGCTTCCGCCTCACGCACGGACGTTTTTCTGAAACTTACCCGTTGTTTTAGGACTCATTTGTGCAACTGGATAACGCCTGCAGCTCAGTTGACTCGTGTGGGTGGCTAGGACGGAGGGAGACGGCGATGGGATTTGGGAGGGAGCAGGGGGCGGCAGCGGCGGATGGTGTGGGGCGACCGCGGCGCATCCAGTGCGGTGACGACGATGACGGCGACACAAGCAGGTGTTGCCGCGCTGCTTCCCCCCCCCCCCCCCCCCCCCCGCCCATTTTTTTGGCCGGCCCTGATGATGGTTATCCCCTGCTACGCGGCAGCTCCCCGGCGACTACACGACTCATTGTAGCGGTGCTCCATAGTAGGGAGACGCTCTCGCCGTTGCCACCGAGGTGGATGAAGTAGATGTTATAGGTGGTGTAGATGTGTAGATGTGCAGTACACATTTGGATGTGGCAGATCTAGTGTTGCATAATTTTTTTATTTGACTTTTAGATGCGCTGCTGGAGCTCATGCTATCCCCTTGGTGTGTTGCTTGTCTGAATGTTTGTAGCTCAAAACTTCTGTAGCATTTTCACCTGGAAGTTAGTGATGCATGATTTTGATGTGTTGTACGGAATTAGTGGATGTGTTGTACGGAATTAGTGGTACAAACTTGATGTGCTGCAGGAAAATAGTGATGCAGGATTGATGTGTTTCCTGGTTTTTTTTAGTCCAAAGCTTCTGTAACTCATGTAGTTATCCAATTTGTAGTTTCAGAGAAACATATATGTAGTTTTTGCAATTTTTGCAACATGGGTCCTGTTGCAGAAAATTAGATGTGGGGGAGATGTTGTTTTAATTTTTGCAACAAGGGTCTTGTTGCAGAAAATTAGATGCAATGGAAGATGTTGCATTTTTTACAACAAGGATCTTGTTGCAGAAAATTAGACGCGTGAAAGATGTTGCAGAAAATTAGACGCGTGAAAAATGTTGTTGCAGAAAATTAGACGCGGCGGGAGATGTTGTTGCATTTTTTCTAAGGGTCTTGTTGCAGAAAACTAAAGAAGAAGAGGTTTTGCAACATGAGTCTTGTTGCAGAAAGTTATACAAGATGAGGTTTCACAACAAAGGTCTTGTTGCAGGAAATCAGAGAAGACCAGATCTTGCAACAAGAGCATTGTTTTTTGACCAGAAATAGTAGGAGTACCTCCCACTTTGTTATATATTAGAATAAGTTAGTGTCTCTGTACATTGTAATTACAATCCATCCCCCTTTGGGGGTGGGATGCAGGTGCTAATTTACAGGGAAGCAAGGATTATTGAAATGTATTGTTTGTGTTCTTCTCTAACCCTATGGGTGAGCAGGGAAAAGTCAGCCTTAAGTCTATCCAACCAGGAAGTTTTGGAGGGTATGATCTTTCTAAAGTGCTTGTTATTGCGCTCCTTCCATATACTCCAGGCAGCCAGCAAAAATAGCTCTATAAAGAGTGGCCTATTCCAGTCTTCTTTTGCTTTGGAGATGTTGTTTAATCTTGTGTTGCCCTGAGGCCAAGAGAGGCCAAGGTGGGACCAGCAGTCAGAGCTGAAGTGGCACTCGAAGAAGCGATGCTCCAACGTCTCCTCAATTGGTAATCCACAAAGAATGCAGTCATGAACATCTCCAATATTGTAATGTCATCGTTTAAGCATATTCCTGGTGTTGAGGCGGTCAGAAAGTAGCAGCCACCCGAAGACTTTTATTTTCATGGTTGACTTAGATTTCCAAATCCATCCGAAAGCTTCATGCACTTGAATTTCTATGAAGTAGAATGTATAGTATTGTTTTGCAGAGAAAAGGTTGGTGTCCCAAACATATGTCCACTTGTCAATCTCATTGGAGAGCTGAACTTCGGAAACTTCAGATTGTAACTGTCTCAATTCTGCATGTGCTTGTGGGGAGAGTGGTAAATGAAACGCCTCTTGTAAAGTGGTGATGCCCAAGAATTGTTTGACAGACAGATCCTCATTTTTGGCGTATGAGAGAGCTCGAGGATATGATTCAGCGAGTATCTCCTCTCTCCACATATCTTTCCAAAAGAGTACATTTTCACCATTACCCACGCTCACCTTTGAAATACCCCGGTAAGTTGGTATTAGCTTGATCACATCTCTCCACCAAAAGGACCCGCATGGGTCGGAAGCATGTGGGAGTTGGTCTGTGTAGTAAGTGTCTCACATCAGTTGCACCCATGGTGTGTCCCATTTATTGTAAAACTTGTGGAGATATTTTAGCAATAGGGCATCCCCTTGGACATGCAGATTTAATACTCCCAAGCCACCACTGGCCTTGGGCCGGCACACCATGTCCCAGGAAGCAAGGGAGTTAATTTTGTTGCCATGATCCGTTTTTTTGATCCACAAGCATTTCCTTCTTATTTTGTCCAGTAACTCAATGATCTTTGTTGGCAGTTGATACGTCTCCAACATATCTATAATTTTTGATTGCTCCATGCTATATTATCTATTGTTTTGGATGTTTATGGGCTTTATTATACACTTTTATATCATTTTTGGGACTAACCTATTAACCCAGAGCCCAGTGCCAGTTTCTGTTTTTACCTTGTTTTAGGGTTTCGAAAAAAAGGAAAATCAAACGGAGTCCAATTGACCTGAAACTTCAGGGAACTCATTTTTGGAAGGAAAGAAGCCCAGAAGACTTGAAGTGCATGTAAGGGAAGCTTCGAGGAGGCCACGAGGTAGGGGGCGCGCCCACCCCCCTAGGGCGCGCCCTCCATCCTCGTGGCCCCCATGACGTACTTCTTCCGCCTATATATCTTCATATACCCTAAAAACATCCGGGAGCACAATAGATCGGGAGTTCCGCCGCCAGAAGCCTCCGTAGCCACCGAAAACCAATCTAGACCCATTCCGGCACCTTGCCGGAGGGGGCAATCCCTCTCTGGTGGCCATCTACATCATCCCAGTGCTCTCCATGACGAGGAGGGAGTAGTTCTCCCTCGGGGCTGAGGGTATGTACCAGTAGCTATGTGTTTGATCTCTCTCTCTCTCTCTCTCTCTCTCGTGTTCTTGAGGTGATACGATCTTGATGTATCGCGAGCTTTGCTATTATAGTTGGATCTTATGATGTTTTCTCCCCCCTTTACTCTCTTGTAATGAATTGAGTTTCCCCTTGAAGTTATCTTATCGAATTGAGTCTTTAAAGATTTGAGAACACGATGTATGTCTTGCCATGCGTATCTGTGGTGACAATGGGATACCACGTGATTCACTTGATGTATGTTTTGGTGATCAACTTGCGGGCTCCGCCCATGAACCTATGCATAGGGGTTGGCACACGTTTTCGTTGTGACTCCCCGGTAGAAACTTTGGGGCACTCTTTGAGGTCCTATGTGTTGGTTGAATAGATGAATCTGAGATTGTGTGATGCATATCGTATAATCATACACATGGATACTTGAGGTGACATTGGAGTATCTAGATGACATTAGGGTTTTGGTTGATTTGTGCCTTAAGGTGTTATTCTAGTACGAAGTCTAGGGCTGTTTGTGACACTTATAGGAATAGCCCAATGGATTGATTGGAAAGCATAACTTTGAGATGGTTTCGTACCCTACCCTACCATAATCTCTTCGTTCGTTCTCCGCTATTAGTGACTTTGGAGTGACTCTTTGTTGCATGTTGAGGGATAGTTATGTGATCCAATTATGTTATTATTGTTGAGAGGACTTACGCTAGTGAAAGTATGAACCCTAGGCCTTGTTTCCTAGCATTGCAATACCGTTTACGCTCACTTTTATCATTCGTTACCTTGCTGTTTTTATATTTTCATATTACAAAAACTATTATCTACCATCCATATTGCACTTGTATTACCATCTCTTCGCCGAACTAGTGCACCTATACAATTTACCATTTTATTGGGTGTGTTGGGGACACAAGAGACTCTTTTTTATTTGGTTGCAGGGTTGCTTGAGAGAGACCATATTCATCCTACGCCTCCTACGGATTGATAAACCTTAGGTCATCCACTTGAGGGAAATTTGTTACTGTCCTACAAACCTCTGCACTTGGAGGCCCAACAATGTCTACAAGAAGAAGGTTGTGTAGTAGACATCAAGCTCTTTTCTGGCGCCGTTGCCGGGGAGGTGAGTGCTTGAAGGTATATCTTTAGATGTTGCAATCGAGTCTTTTAGTTTCTTGTTTTGTCACTAGTTTAGTTTATAAAAGAAAACTATAAAAATGGAATTGAGTTTGTCTCGTACGCTTCACCTTTTTAATATCTTTCGTAAGTATGATGGAAACAAAAATTGTGCTCAAGTGCTAGAAGAAGAAATCTATAAAATGTTTAGCACTAAATATGTGAATGATGAGCATGATTGCAATGTTGTTAGTACGAATTCTTTAAATATCCATGATACTAATGATGATTGCACTAGTTATGATGAAAATGTCTCCTATAAACATGTCAATTTTTATGGAGTGCATTGGGTTTGTAAGTACACACCAAATAGGGAAGATAGATATTGCAAGAGGCATAAGTACTTAGAAACTGAATTGTTGCAAGAAAATCTTGATGATTGTGCTGAAAAATTCAATATTTTTCGCGCCCCTTGTGAACTTTGCAATGAACATGGTCATTTCAATCTCCAATGCAAATTGTTTCATGACTGAATCGTATCCAAAAATTGTGATAATTTGATTACCCTTGAGCATCATAAAGAGCTTAGTCTTCTTTTGGGGTATGAGGAAATGAAATGTATAACTGAGGGTATTCCCAAGTTTAATCTTGATAGATTTCTTGATTTTGATCTAGAAAAAAATTATATATATTGTGCGGTGAATTGTATTGAAAATCCTTATATTGCTAACTACATAAAGAAAAGAAAAGAAATAGAGGATGAAGAGAATACTAATGAAAGGGAAGAGACTTCCCAATACCCTCCTATTATTTCTTATAATGAATCAGGTAACAAGGAGGAGCCCCCTATTCAACTAATCTCATTAATAAGGAGCTCCAAAAAGAGGATTGAACCCACACATGATGTGGTGAGGAAGAAGAAAAGAAAGAGGAAGAGAGATAAAAAGATATCTCCCCCAAATAGTGATGCTCCTACTACTATTGTGCCTCATGGAAATATAATTGTGGAAGATAATGATACTTCTTATGATCTTGAAAATCTTTTTGACACTTGCTTGGAAGAATATGATAATTGCTATACTATTGGTGCTATCCATACTATTAATAATGAGAGTGATTATGCTTATGATATGAAAAGGCCCAAGCTTGGGGATGCTATGTTTGATGAAGATGATGTTTTTGAGAATATATTTGCTGCAATTAATGTTTGTCCCAAGCTTGGGGAAGCTATGTTTAATGACGATATTTTTAGTCTCCCACGTTTTGATATGCAAATTTATAATGATGATAGCATGCCTCCTACCTATGATGATTATTGTGATGATACTTATGCCATAAAAAGTAGTGATTATATTTATAAAACTTGTCATGATTATGGTTACCCCTTTTCTGAACATTACTCTTTTAATGTGGAAACAATTTATAGTATTCAAGTTTCTTATGATACTCCCACTGTTTCGAATGAGAAGAATTTTGCTTATGTGAAGAGTAATAAATTTTCTATGCTTGTAGATCATGAAAAGAATGCTTTAGGTGCTGGTTATATTATTGAATTCATTCATGATGCTACTGAAAATTATTATGAGGGAGGAACCTATGCTTGTAGGAATTGCAATAAGATCAAGTTTCCTCTCTATGTGCTTAAAGTTTTGAAGCTATGCTTGTTTTGTCTTCCTATGCTAGTTGATTATTGTTCCCATAAGTTGTTTGCTCACAAAATCCCTATGCATAGGAAGTGGTTTAGACTTAAATGTGCTAGTCATATTCTTCATGATGCTTTCTTTATGTTACAATTCTTATCTTCTATATGAGCATCATTGAAATCATCATGCCTAGCTAGGGGCGTTAAACGATAGCGCTTGTTGGGAGGCAACCCAATTTTATTTTTGTTCCTTGCTTTTTGTTCCTGTTTAGTAATAAATAATTCATCTAGCATCTGTTTAGATGTGGTTTTATACTTTTAATTAGTGTTTGTGCCAAGTAGAACCTTTGGGAAGACTTGGGGGAAGTCTTTGTGATCATTCTGTAAAAAACAGAAACTTTAGCGCTCACGAGAATTGCTGCCATTTTTATTTGGAGAGTGCTATTTAGTTAATTCTTTTTGAAGATGATTAATAGATAAATTCCTAAGGTACAGAAATTTATTTGAGAATTTTATAAGTTCCAGAAGTATATGTTTGATCCAGATTACTACAGACTTTTCTGTTTTTGACAGATTCTGTTTTTCATGTGTTGTTTACTTATTTTGATGAATCTATGGCTAGTAAAAGAGTTTATAAACCATAAAGAAGTTGGAATACAGTAGGTTTAACATCAATATAAATAAATAATGAGTTCATTACAGTACCTTGAAGTGGTGTTTTGTTTTCTTTCGCTAACGGAGCTCACGAGTTTTCTACTTTAAGTTTTGTGTTGTGAAGTTTTCAAGTTTTGGGTAAAGGTTCGATGGACTATGGAATAAGGAGTGGCAAGAGACTAAGCTTGGGGATGCCCAAGGCACCCCAAGGTAATATTCGAGGACAACCAAGATCCTAAGCTTGGGGATGCCCCGGAAGGCATCCTCTCTTTCGTCTTCGTTCATCGGTAACTTTACTTGAAGCTATATTTTTATTCGCCACATGATATGTGTTTTGCTTGGAGCGTCATTTTATTTTATTTTGCTTTTCTTGCTATTTGAATAAAATAACAAGATCTGAAATTATTAAATGTTAGAGAGTCTTCACATAGTTGCATAATTATTCGACTACTCATTGATCTTCACTTATATCTTTCGGAGTAGTTTGTCATTTGCTCTAGTGCTTCACTTATATCTTTTAGAGCATGGTGATAGTTTTATTTTAAAGAAATAGATGAAATCTCATGCTTCACTTAGATTATTTTGAGAGTCTTAAATAGCATGGTAATTTTCTTAAATAATCCTAATATGCTAGGTATTCAAGAACAATAAAATTCTCTTATGAGTGTTTTGAATACTAAGAGAAGTTTGATGCTTGATGATTGTTTTGAGATATGGAGGTAATAATATCAGAGTCGTGCTAGTTGAGTAGTTGTGAAATTGAGAAATACTTGTGTTGAAGTTTTCAAGTCCGGTAGCATGCACGTATGGTAAACGTTGTGTAACAAATTTGAAACATGAGGTGTCATTTGATTGTCTTCCTTATGAGTGGCGGTAGGGAACGAGCGATGGTCTTTTCCTACCAATCTATCCCCCTAGGAGCATGCGCGTAGTGCCGAAGTTTGTGATGACTTGTAGATTTTTTGCAATAAGTATGTGAGTTCTTTATGACTAATGTTGAGTCGATGGATTATACGCACTCTCACCCTTCTATCCTTGCTAGCCTCTTCGGTACCGTGCATTGCCCTTTCTCACATTGAGAGTTGGTGCAAACTTCGCCGGTGCATCCAAACCCCGTGATATGATACGCTCTTTCACACATAAACCTCCTTATATCTTCCTCAAAACAGCCACCATACCTACCTATTATGGCATTTTCATAGCCATTCCGAGATATATTGCCATGCAACTTTCCACCATTCAGTTTATCATGACACATTCATCATTGTCATATTTCTTTGCATGATCATGTAGTTGACATCGTATTTGTGGCAAATCCACCATTCATAATTTTTCATACATGTCACATTTGATTCATCGCAATCCCGGTACACCACCGAAGGCATTCATATAGAGTCATATCTTGTTCTAGTATCGAGTTGTAATTATTGAGTTGTAAATAAATAGAAGTGTGATGATCATCATTTTCTAGAGCATTGTCCCAAGTGAGGAATTATAAAAAAAGAGAAAGGCCATAAAAAAAGAGAAGGCCCAAAAAAAGAGAAAAGAGAAAGGCCATAAAAAAAGAAAGGCCAAATAAAAAAATGAGAGAAAAAGAGAAAAGGGACAATGCTACTATCCTTTTACCACACTTGTGCTTCAAAGTAGCACCATAATCTTCATGATAGAGAGTCTCTTGTTTTGTCACTTTCACATACTAGTGGGAATTTTTCATTATAGAACTTGGCTTGTATATTCCAACAATGGGCCTCCTCAAGTGCCCTAGGTCTTCGTGAGCAAGCAAGTTGGATGCACACCCACTCAGTTTCTTTTGTTGAGCTTTCATACATTTATAGCTCTAGTGCATCCGTTGCATGGCAATCCCTACTCCTTACATTAACATCAATCCATGGGCATCTCCATAGCTCATTGATTAGCCTCGTTGATGTGAGACTTTCTCCTTTTTGTCTTCTTCACATAACCCCCTCATTATTCTCTTCCACCCATAGTGCTATATCCATGGCTCGCGCTCATGTATTGCGTGAAAGTTTATAGGTTTGAGATTACTAAAGTATGAAACAATTGCTTGGCTTGTCATCGGGGTTGTGCATGATGAGAGCATTCTTGTGTGACGAAAATGAAACATGACTAAACTATATGATTTTGTAGGGATGAACTTTTTTTGGCCATGTTATTTTGAGAAGATATAATTGCTTAGTTAGTATGCTTGAAGTATTATTATTTTTATGTCAATATGAACTTTTGTCTTGAATCTTTCAGATCTGAATATTCATGCCACAATTAAGAAGAATTACATTGAAATTATGCCAAGTAGCACTCCGCATCAAAAATTATGTTTTTATCATTTACCTACTCGAGGACGAGCAGGAATTAAGCTTGGGGATGCTGATACGTCTCCAACGTATCTATAATTTTTTATTGCTCCATGCTATATTATCTACTGTTTTGGATGTTTATGGGCTTTATTATACACTTTTATATCATTTTTGGGACTAACCTATTAACCCAGAGCCCAGTGCAAGTTTCTGTTTTTACCTTGCTTTAGGGTTTCGAAGAAAAGGAAAATCAAATGGAGTCCAATTGACCTGAAACTTCACGGAACTCATTTTTGGAAGGAAAAAGCACAGAAGACTTGAAGTGCACGTAAGGGAAGCTTCGAGGAGGCCACGTGGTAGGGGGCGTGCCCACCCCCCTAGGGCGCGCCCTCCACCCTCGTGGCCCCCCTAATGTACTTCTTCCGCCTATATATCTCCATATACCCTAAAAACATCTGGGAGCACAATAGATCAGGAGTTCCACCGCCAGAAGCCTTCGTAGCCACCGAAAACCAATCTAGACCCGTTCCGGCACCCTGCCGGAGGGGGCAATCCCTCTCTGGTGGCCATCTACATCATCCCGGTGCTCTCCATGACGAGGAGGGAGTAGTTCTCCCTCGGGGCTGAGGGTATGTACCGGTAGCTATGTGTTTGATCTCTCTCTCTCTCGTGTTCTTGAGGTGATACGATCTTGATGTATCACGAGCTTTGCTATTATAGTTGGATCTTATGATGTTTTCTCCCCCCTCTACTCTCTTGTAATGAATTGAGTTTCCCCTTTAAAATTATCTTATCGGATTGAGTCTTTAAAGATGTGAGAACACTTGATGTATGTCTTGCCGTGCGTATCTGTGGTGACAATGGGATATCACGTGATTCACTTGATGTATGTTTTGGTGATCAACTTGCGGGTTCCTTCCATGAACCTATGCATAGGGGTTGGCACACGTTTTCGTCGTGACTCCCCGGTAGAAACTTTGGGGCACTCTTTGAGGTCCTATGTGTTGGTTGAATAGATGAATCTGAGATTGTGTGATGCATATCGTATAATCATACACATGGATACTTGAGGTGACATTGGAGTATCTAGATGACATTAGGGTTTTGGTTGATTTGTGCCTTAAGGTGTTATTCTAGTACGAAGTCTAGGGCTGTTTGTGACACTTATAGGAATAGCCCAATGGATTGATTGGAAAGCATAACTTTGAGATGGTTTCGTACCCTACCCTACCATAATCTCTTCGTTCGTTCTCCGCTATTAGTGACTTTGGAGTGACTCTTTGTTGCATGTTGAGGGATAGTTATGTGATCCAATTATGTTATTATTGTTGAGAGGACTTACGCTAGTGAAAGTATGAACCCTAGGCCTTGTTTCCTAGCATTGCAATACCGTTTACGCTCACTTTTATCATTCGTTACCTTGCTGTTTTTATATTTTCATATTACAAAAACTATTATCTACCATCCATATTGCACTTGTATTACCATCTCTTCGCCGAACTAGTGCACCTATACAATTTACCATTTTATTGGGTGTGTTGGGGACACAAGAGACTCTTTGTTATTTGGTTGCAGGGTTTCTTAAGAGAGACCATCTTCATCCTACGCCTCCTACGGATTGATAAACCTTAGGTCATCCACTTGAGGGAAATTTGCTACTGTCCTACAAACCTCTGCACTTGGAGGCCCAACAACGTCTACAAGAAGAAGGTTGTGTAGTAGACATCAGCAGTCTCAAAGTACATATGGCAAAGATAATGAGCGATGTAATGACCGAGTTGAGAAGGGATAGTTTGCCGCCATAAGAGACCATGTTGAGGGTGGCAGATAAACGTCGCTCGAGTGAGCAAACAAGGGGCATAAGCTCTTGGACAAAGGGCCGCGTAGTGCCAAGCGGTAGCCCAAGGTGAGTGAATGGCATTTTCCCCACGACACATCCGAAGATGTTGGCAATCTCATCACTTTTTTCTGTACCACAATTGATTGGTATAAGAGTAGATTTGTGGAAGGTTATTCTTAGTCCAACTGAGGAGGCATATATAGTCAGTTAGTATAGTCTTGACAATCTGAGCTTGTTGCGTGCATGCCGGAATGATCAAGATAGTGTCAAAAGGTAGGCGTATAAGATCGCGCTGAAAAGCATCGTTAATGGCTGCTTGAAGAAGATCGGCCGCAAGTATAAAAATGAGAGGAGAGAGGGGGTCGCCCTGCCGTACTCCACATTGACAAAGGAATTGCCGACCAGGTGTTCCATTAAGTAGCACTGATGATTTACCTGAGGAGAAGGTGCATCGAATCCAGCTGATCCATTTTTCATTAAACCCCATGCTTTTCATAATATCAATCATGGCCTCATGCTCAATCGTATCAAATGCTTTGGCAAAGTCTAGTTTTAGGAGCATAATTTCCTGCTTGGAATGTTGACACTGATATATGTATTCGTATGCCCACGCGAGACAATCTTGAATAGTTCTTCCCTTTAGGAATCCATATTGGTTACGGTGCACGATCTTGAGTATGACCTTTTGTAAGCGATTGGCCAGGATTTTCGTGATGACCTTAAGACAGCAGTTCAAGAGCGTGATTGGTCTATAGTCATTGATCGTCTCGGGGGAGCTGATTTTTGGGATAAGAGTGATGAAGCCATCATTTCTGCTCTCAAGTGAAAGATTGCCCGAGTGAAATTGATGGCAAAGTTTGTAGAAGTCCTCCTTAATTATCGGCCAACATTTCTTGAGAAACACGCCCGTGAAACCATCCGGGCCAGGTGCTCTATCCGCAGGCATCTCTCTAATTACATTATCAATCTCTTCATTTGAAAAGGGGGGCAGTGAGAGCATCTAGACCTTAGCACTTCTTGATGATTCTGTGTAGATCAAATTTCATGTAATTAGAGAGATGTTCTTGTTACAGGAAATGTTCTTGTTGCGAAACCGCGCGGGGCGCAGATCTGTCGGGGGCCGAGGGTAAGAGTGCTATTGTTTCTGCAACAGAGCGGTTATTGCGGGAAATAACTAATGGGCATGCAGGGCACAAGCAGTAGATTGGGCGGCTATCTGGTCGGGCATCCAACGGCCGTCAAGGCGACGGATAAAATCAAAAAATCGGCCGGCGGACGCTTAGCGTCGTCCTATTTGAAAACTGAATCCAGAACCAGGAAAAACTGAAATTTTGGTTTGGTTTTTTTTTCTGTTTTTGGTTTTTGGTTTGGTTTTGCACACCTTGAGATGTAGTCGATGATCCAGTATATTTGAGGTGTTTTGTACTTTCAAGTAAATCTTCATCCTTTTTGCAAAAAAAAAAGCCGGTTTTCACTACAAACCTGTTTGGCCATCTAGGCCGGATCATAGATTTGCGCCTTCAAAATCAAGTCCGACATAACTCCGAACAAGCGAAGTTACCAGGCGGCAAGCCTGGTTAGCTATCAAAAAAACCAAAAACAAAAACCAATGAAGCAAAGTCTACGTGAGAGGAAGGTCGCTGCACTGCACCTTCCTCACCGGTGCTAGATCTGGGCATGTCCTTGATCCCTAGACGAATCTCTTACGTACCGCTAATTGCCCAACCACGATCAGTGGAGTATCTGTCGTTTGACGGCGAAGATGCCCGTCTGCTCATGGCCAGGGAATCACCTGAGACTCATGACCATCTCTCGGTCTCCTTGTACGGACAGGTGGACAGCCTCAACCTGCCCTGCTGAACCTCTTTCAGCATGACGAGGAGCCGGTTGCAGATGATCTCTCAAGGCAATTGCTTGGGTGAGATCCAAGATTCCGGCGGTCCCATCTTTGGTGAGTTTGTTCCGTTGGATCTTATAACCGAGAGAATATCATGCTAGGATGATGCGCTAATCGTATTCCGTTCGTAGGGTCAGGTACAACAACCTCCTTTTCGGAGAAAAAGATAAATCTGTTTTGAGACGCTTTGCTCGAACCTAATGGTTTCTAGGTGACACGGATTTCTGTGGTTTTATCTGAATATCTTGTTCGGCTTTCGCTTGTGTCCTGCACAATCCTGGCTGGTTTTCTCTGGGTATCTCGTGCTGATTTTACAGACTAGCGCCCAGTAATCTGATACCTGCCTCTACTTGCCTCCACTCGTTCATCCTTTTCGCCTTTTTTGGTTACCATTATCTGTCTTGTGCTGCACACATGTTTCTTTGGCGATAAAATAAGACATCACACTTATTAACAGTGCCGAGACCTTACACCTGAATCTAGAAACATGCACACTTCCTCAATTTTCAGAGCGCAACACTTCTTTTCAGCTAAGAAGTACAGTTCTTCTATACACAACAATGGTAGATAGCATCTTCCCACCGGTCAGCACTCAGCAATGTAGTAGTATGAAATATCGAGCACCTGCGCTAGCTAGTGTGATAGAACCGAACCTCTTCAATTCAATTGATAGATCAAATACACCAATGTGCCGGAATAGCTACAGAAACGAACACCCGATGTAACTGTGTGTATATATTGCACAAAATAGCAAGATAATAGCTTGCCTGCGCAAGTCTAACGGCTCCTCCGGTAACTTAACCTACTGGCACACAGCCTCATGGTCTGCTGCTCAAAGCAGCAGAGCTGCACAGGCCGCTACCAGCAGAATGCAGGTGCTTACAGCCGTCGTGTGAGCATCAGATGGCGATGAACCGGGAGGTGCGGCGGCACCAGGAGGTGCATTCTTAGGCGCGACAGGGGGGAATGGCGGCTGCTGCACCTCTGTTTCGTTCAATTCTGGCATCGGTGCCACCGCTGGCGGCTGGGCCTCAGGAGCGGCATTTCTCTGGAGTAGCTGCACGAGGCCGCCGACATCAACGGTCTCCATGTAGGCGGGCTTGTCCTTTCCTGTACAAGAATTCCCTGCCAAGACAAATATAGCAAAGGTCAAATACTGTATTGTTAGTTATATGAATGTCCAAAATGTTTCGGCAGAGGCACCACAGCCATTAATATTACAAATTGGTCTAAACAACTAGGCATGGCGCAATGCTAAATTTCAGCGTGCCTAAAAGGTAGGTACAGGCAGCAAAACACGAATGAAAGATGGCGAATTTTACTTACTCTTGTATCTCCTCA
The DNA here is from genome assembly GCF_056163025.1 of Triticum urartu. Lineage (NCBI taxonomy): Eukaryota > Viridiplantae > Streptophyta > Magnoliopsida > Poales > Poaceae > Triticum > Triticum urartu. The sequence continues at coordinate 238,862,867 of NC_141879.1, read as the reverse complement.
CTGTCTTGGGGAAGTCGGTAATTAAGCCATCGACTTTAAGCGACTGGGCATAGCTATTGATTTCCACTGTTTCATCCGAGAAGAAGTCCCAAGGTTGTGATAGGAACTCATTGCGGAACACCTGCGCATATACCGTTAGCCCTGCGGACCGCAGGTCTTTCACCAGGCTGGTTTGGTTGATGATAAATTGCAAACTTATTGCAAAAAAGGAATTCCTGTCAACGACCACAGCCTCGGCAAACTCCTTGACATCGGCTAGTGAGGAAGGAGAAGCATCCCCAATGCCTTGCGGGAGAGTGTAAACAAGCTTGTATTTTGCTTTCTGCTGCTTCAATTTGACAAGAACAGCGCTATCTGTTGACTGGATCATGACTTCCTTGGTCGTTTGATTATTATAGCCAGCATCATTTAAGGCAGTGGTTAAGGACTCGAGAACATCAACTCCTAAAGATTTCGCTATAAATGCAGCATTCTGCATTATAGAAGATATGTTAATCAATTAAGAGGACTCCAGTGATTAAAGCTTTAGAAAATTGCAAGAAATTTGACTTCTAAGGACTGAATATTCATATGGTAACGCTTGTGCGACAAATATGAGATTTCAATAATAACCTTAGCGAGGAACACGGCACTAATTACTGCACACATAATAATGGATATAATTACACACCATATCTGTATTTGCTATTCCCAATGTTTTGCATGTTCGGTACATTCATGATTCTCATATTCCTTGCCAATAAGAGAATACATGGTGATGAAATGTAAGTCATCTTAGGTTGTGCACCGCGACCAAGGCGGAGGGGAAAACGAGAGAACTTAATGTCTTTTTGCTAATTAATAGCATTGCATAAAATGAACTAACCACTGCATGTCATGTTTGGTAGTCTCAAGTCATTCAAAGCATGCACGACCCACATCTCTTATTGGTTGATATGTCAAGAAACAAGAAACGAGGAGTGAGTTAATGTACCGTGACTAAGTGTTTTGGGACTATTTGGTTTTCGTAAGGTGACTTACACACCTAGACGTGTTGTGGTTTTAGTTCAATTGAACTAAAACCACAACACTTATTTTGGAATAGAGGAAGTACAGCTAAGGAAAAGACAATTCCTTAAACTAGAGCTCTCTTTTTTGCATATAAGAAAGTCAAATTAGAGGTAGTAAGCATAGCCTAAGGTATTAAAGTTGAGTTTACTTCAAGTGGAAGTATCACCTCGATAATGATCATGATGCCAGACAAATCCTGATCCTTTCCATATTCCAGAAAATCTGAGAACTTGACAAACTTCCCATTGTTTGTGTATCTCGGGTTTCTTACAAGATAGTAGCTACTCAATGGGCTAGATATCTTGGCTGCAGAAAAAGGGCAGGTATGAGGACACTACAAGAATCAATCCTTTGTTTTATGCCATCCACATACTTCTCAGTTGTTAGCCATCAACTTCCACAGAAAACAACATAAAAAAAAGAAGCATATCCACGCTGTGATGAAGGAACTCACGTTTCAAAGAACTATCGCTAATGTTGTTCCAAGTAAGGTTGAATGTATAAATCCCTGCTGTACTCTTAATTTCAGGAATGACAGATGTAAGGGTACTGAAAAGTGTCGTCTGAACATTGGTGGTCTCGAGCAGGTTGATGGAACTCATGCAAATAAGAACTCCATCTTTTGTGACCTGAAGGGCACAGTCAATCACGTCCGCACCATCCTTAATTGCATTCTGGTAGGCAAGATCAGTACAATCCGGATAGTCTCCACTGGCACCATTATGCGAAATAATTAAAGGTTTCCCTGCAGAGAAACACTGAAACAATTAAACAGAGTTGAACTTGTAGGCATCCAAGCATCATGGCTGGCAGCAGTACTAGGATTTACGCCTAGATATACATACCATGATCCGCCTTACTTTCATTCAAGTTAGCAAAACAGCCTGAAGAGAAGAAGATTCAAATGAATTAGCAAAGAGAAGAAACTATATTGCTCACATATTTATAAACAATCAATAAGTGTTCTGCATTTTCTTAAACATCCCTTTGATTATTTGATGCATGCTACATTTGTACAAAGTCCAATGTTTCTGCTTATTGGCTAAAGGTCTAAAGTTGGATGGCTTAGGGGAAGGCAAGATTATCGAGGATGCAGTGCGTTAAAGAGAAATGTGTTCAACAGGCGAATGATTGTAATCTAGTGCATTTGCTTAATAAGAGATCACAAGTTCAAACGATAAAAGAGAATGATTCACAATCAAGCTCAAAGGTTAAAAGGCATAAAATTAACTTGTCTCCAGCCATAAGTTAGAAACATCCTTTAATCATTTATAGATGTACAAATAAGATGACATGATAAAGAAAAAAAACATGATCACATTTGTCTCCAACCAATGCACAGGTATAACGCTGTTTGTCATTGTATATTTACAGAGTTATTCCTTTATCCCTATATGTTAAGATCTTAGTTAAGGTTCAAGAAAAAAAAAACATGATGAAGCGGAAAGTCGAAACAACACTGTAGTCAATGATTTCATAAGTACTCGGTTTAAAAAGAAGTGAAACTAAGTAACCTACCAATAGCCTCGGATGCAGTAATAGGGTAGTCTGTTAACACACCATCCACGGAGAAGCCACCATCACTTATAAATGATAGGTATTCTTGCAAGGGATCATAACTGTAGTTATAGGGAATAATCCTATCATTTGCGAAGTCAGATGCATATATTTCTAACCCTGCCCTGTGGGCATCTTGGACAAAGGATGTTGGAGGCAGCAGATAGTTATCATTCGTCACTTGCCAGATGTAGCTCTTGGGGACCATGATACCAGAAGCAATTGTCTTAATAAACGTTAGGTTCTTAGACAGTGAGCTATAGGTTTGGTTTGTAGAAGGATCAGACAGAAAGTTATCAGGAAAGCGAAACACAAGCTTTGTTCTGCCGCGAACTCTTTTAGATATGCTTTTGAGGAAACCTATCTCAGGTGATGAAATATACTTCACAGAGACACTCTTTAGGATGGAAACTATGTATCTTCTCATGTTCAAACCATGTTGCGAATAGAAGATGTCATGCTACACATGTGAAGAAGAAGTTAGATTTTAAGGGATTCGACAAAGAAGTAGCAACAGTAGCAGATAAAGGCAAAATTGCAAGAACAGTAAATTTTACCTGAACATTCAGCCAAACGGAAGGCGGCTTGATATGGGACTGCAAGTCTGTCACGGAAAAGATACTATATATGGAATCAAACCTGTCGGTGCGAGAATAAAATCCCTGTGTTACTGCACAAAAGATTGGATAATCAGGTAAGAAGAATAGCTACAAATATATCATCAGGTCAAACCTTTTTAAAGAAACTGGAGCGATGAAAAATCATGCAATCTGAAGAAAAGAAGAGCAGAGAACTAATATAAAACATATAATGTCTATGTAAAACAACGAAAGAGCGAGAGGAAAGGCATGCCAGTAACTTTAGTTCTTACTATAAGGGTTGTGCGTGCTTTGCTGCGCCGTTTGTGTTGTCGGGATTTCATATATAAAATTTGATGCGTGAGGAAGATGATAATGTATGTTTGATTGTTTTCTTTATTTATAATGCGATATTTTGGTGGGGCCTTTCTATAGGTGTGATTTTGTGTCATCTGCTTATAAATCCATATGTATGTGGGAAAGTTTCTTGCACTGACGACTGAGTGTACTATATTGGTGCTACAGTGTTGCATGTTGCCGATTCCTTTTTTTCCAGGTGATGAGAGGGTTTGCGGGACTCATGTGTTTTTATAGGCTGGTTGTTGCTTATTGATTTGAGAAATCATTGAGTTTGTCAAAATCATGAACCAAATTCAAAATTAGACATCTCAATCGAAATCATTGACCCAGTCCAAATTGTGAAGCAGATCTGAAAATGAACATCTCAATCGAATAAAAACTATGAACCCAATTCAAAATAACCTCTCAAAATCATTGACCCAGCCAAAATTTGTAAACCAAATTCAAAATTGAACGCCTCAATTGAATGAGAGAGCTTCAAAATTAGGAAGCATAGTGTGTTTATAGATAGATAGATAGATAGATTGGTCCAGCGTCCACGTTTACCAGCATGTAGTACGTAATTGAGATGTACAGATGACATGCTTCAATAGAGAGCTGAAAGTGGTACTCACAGTAAGTGTTTTGGACCTCAGAATAGGTGAAGTCGAGAGAGAAGTGTCCAGTTTTGGGCACGCCATCGATGACATACTTCTTCTTTTTCGCAGGGTAGGCTGTTGCAGCATTGGTGCAGTTTGCCATATTTATGTCTCGAAGGCAAATCCCAACGCCATCTTTTGTGAGTTGCACATCGCACCACACGCTTGTATCAGGTGCGCTGGCAAGCAATGCGAAAGCAAAGGCGGCCTGGCTGGAATCAGGAAATACCCCTGAAAATCCGCCTTGGGCGATAACAAGGGGAGCATCACCTGCACAGCAATTAGTCACGGTTATTCAAATTCCTGAATAATTGCTCAGAATACCATCCTTACGTACTTTTATTTATTTATTTATTAACAGGAGTAATTAACCCCACGGAGATTATCAATCAACCTTGTAGTAGGTTTTTGTTATCAAAAATCAACCGTCTGAATATTGTTGTTTTCAGAACCAGAAGGAGGGAGGGCCACCCCTACCTTCTGATTCATGGAAGCGAAGGCGGCTACGCCCACCCGCTGTAGGATTTTAGGGGGAATTCGACGCGCGCTCTGTTCTCGCACAGTCTCACCTCACGGAAGGTCGCCTCCAACAAAAACCAGAACCTGCCGGAACCATCCGACTAACGTCGGCGAGGGAGGAGCCTTCCTTCAGCCGTGCTTCTGCCCCCAGAAACAAATACAGAAGGAGGAGAGAGGCGTTTACCTCGTAGTGTTTTGTAGGTCGAGGGGCGCCGGATGCCCTGCGCGTCGGCGGCGCCGAGCAAGAGCAGGAGGCCGCACAGCAGCGCGGCGAGGAAGGCGGCGGCCTCTCCGCCACCACCACCACCGCCTCCTCCGCGGACTCTACTGCTCCTCATGCCTTGAAGCTTCCAAAAGCTTCCCGCAGAGGACGCGGACACGGGTGGGAGGAGCAGAGCACCGGGAATGCTCTGGTGCTCTGGCAGAGGCAGAGCGCATATATGGAGCACGGGTGCCACTTGTGGTTCTGTCTCCTTCTGTCAGTCAATGACAGGGCTGCGGCCGGGCCCGCGCGGCAGCGACACGCCCGTGAGCCCGCGCGCGGGAAGCCCGCGACCCGGCTGGCGTTTACTCCACCACCACTACCGGCGGCGCGATATTCTGCGGCCGTTCTGGCCTGGTTCCGTCTTTTTTTTACCGCATCATATCCTGGTTTGGTTCGGTACTGCTCGCAAATGATTGCTGGAGAAGGAAAGTGTTTTTCCATCTAACCTTTTGGGCATTTTACAGTTTTGATGATCAGGTGGGAACGGAATTCAGGCCCCACGATGTTCGTGTGCGGACGATTCGGTCGCATGCGCTTTTTTCTTTCAGAAATCGGCCACACTAACGTAAACCCGTGTTTAGACTAAGATGGTGGTGTGCAGTTGTAAAGCACGACGCGCACTCGATTTTATCATCTCGCAATCATCAGCTGCAACGGATTCGGTGTGCGCTTGTCGCATCCAGAGCGTCTACCACCGCGGACTCGCAAATCCGGGCTCCTATATGTTCACGGATTAGTGTTGGCTCGTCTCTCGAATGTTTTCATTTGTAATTATAATCCTTATTTTGAAAACCTTAAATCCATATGAACATATGCACGTCGGTCATTGCACATAAGCAGTGAATATCACACACAAATAAAAAGTATTCGTACATAGAAATACATACTACAATGATCGGCATAAGTAATGAATATCACAATGTATAATTGAAACATAAAATATACAGTTTATTGGTTTTCAGGTTGAATCCACGTATGCTCTACAAGGTCAATGAAAAATTGCATGTGTACCTGCTGATTTCGAAGTCATCATGCATCTCAAAAGTTGGCAACATGCTCTAGCTCTTGCTCCTGGAGGTGGACCTAAACTCCGGGCTTTCCTTCGCCCTCGTCCTTCACAATAATTTTGTGCAAGATTACATAATATGTCATCAGCTACCAAAGTGTCTCCAGTTTCCGCATCATTATAGCCCCACAAACAATACCCCGATGAGGTTGAAGCACTATGAATGCCCTTTTGACATCATCAAAGCACCTTCTTAGATTTGTAGAAAGAGACATTGTTTCCTACTATAAAGATCGGATATAATCTTTATAGACGCTGCACATTGAGAATAGATACCATCGACAAAGTAGTACACTATGTTGTAGCTGTGTTCATTGACGATATAGTTGCATGTCGGAGCCTCCCCATCACAAAGTCTCTTGAACTTGGAGCACATTGATGTCGTTGTTAGGACCTGATGAAGCTATGTACCTAGGGTAGGGTCATGGGCCTAACCTAGACGCCCTCCCCAAGGACATCACCCTAAAACTAGAAGCATTCAAAGGGTACCATCATCCACTCGACCAGAGACATTTCACTCGGAAGAATCAATGTCACTCGACCGTCACAGAAATCACTCGACAAACAGAAGGTCTAAAGTCACTCTACACTGTAACGGTCGGGCGTTTACCCATAGACTTAATTATCATTTATAGCACTTTAATACAAACGTCACCTGTAACGCTCCTTCTTTATGTACATTGAACCCCGCGTAACGGAGGGGAGCTGGGGTCCTGGCGCACTCTATATAAGCCACCCCCTCCTCCGGGACAGGGGTTCGCATCCTTTGTAAACTCACACACACATACAATCCAGTCGACCGCCTCAGGGCACCGAGACGTAGGGCTGTTACTTCCTCCGCGAAGGGCCTGAACTCGTAAACTCGTGTGTACAACTACTCCATAGCTAGGATCTTGCCTCCTTATACCTACCCCCCATTCTACTGTCAGTCTTAGATCCACGACAGTTGGCGCCCACCTTGGGGCAGGTGTCTTAGTAGTTTGTTGGAGAAGTTGCGATTCTTCCGATTCCCGTCATCATGGTTTTCGGCGGAGGATTCGCTGAAGGCCGTGAGATCCGTCTCGGCGCGCTCATCTTCATCGCCGACGACTCCGCTTGGCTCCACGGGGCTCCACTCGACGTTGAGGCGCTCCCCGTCCGCGGGGCGACGCACTTCCACGCATGCGCGCGGCGTCCTTCTTCGACAGCCGTCGACTCAGTATCAGTCGGCTCCTACGGCATCCTCGCTTCCCGTTGTTCGCCGGCGTCAGCAATCCGGTCGGTCACGGCTTCAGCGGTGGGTGAGACATGCGGTGGCCCGCCAATCGGCCACCCCACAAATCGCGGCGATCGAGCCCAATGAAACTCTCTACGGCATGTTCGATCTGTGGACTGGCTCCGTCGAGACTGCATCCGAGTGCGACAGCAGCGACCCCGCGGCAGAAGTCTTGATGGTCAATGGACCACGCAGTCCTCCTGGTTTCCCCCGTGAAGACAGAGGCGATGGCGTCGGCGACCCATCACATGTCCACGAGGAGTACCGCCCCGAACCCCTCTCTTCGCAGCGGAGGGAAGATCTTCGCCGTCGTAATATGGATGCACTCCACACTCCTATCGTTGGAGAAACCCCCGAGGCCCAGGCCTTGGAGGAGGCGCGCCCGGCCAACTTGGCTGAGCGCACTCGACTGGAGAACCTCCAGCGCGCACTCGACGAGCATGCTCGGCAGCGGATTCCTGAGTCCAGTCGACGACAACTTTTTCCCCTCCGACTCAGGTATACCGAATTTCGATCCAGAATCTCACAGCTGCAGCTCGAATAGAAAAGTCAATTCAACCTTCCCAGTCAGAAGCTGGCCGAGGTTTGATGCAGATCCGGGCTTTACTCTGGGCAGTAGGAGAGCAGAATACAACAATATCTTAGTTGCGGAATAGGATTCCTAGCAGATTTGTGGTGGCAGATACTGTCCAATCTGCTCACAGCCCAAGATCGCCTCCGCGGCGTGAGGGACGTGGGCACAAGCAAGATTAGTACAGGAACCGTGAGCAGTATGATCATCGACTTGACCACGATGACCGCCGTCGAGCGCCCACGCCTTCTCCGAGGAGTGGGTCATACGTGCCTCGGCAGCAAGATGACAGGCGCCCCCACATCGGCGAACGAAGAATTCCGGTCGACCCCAGAGAGCCAGGCTTTGATGCAAGATCTATTCTCGTTCAAGGTCTAGTTGATAGGAACAGAGCTCACAGAGAAGGCCACGATAGGGATTATCCGACTGGAAGCAGGGTGCACGTTTCAGGACCCGAGTGTTTCAGCAGAGCCATCAGAGCAGCAGTGATTCCCCCCAACTTCAGGTTGGCGACTGGAGTCAGCAAGTTCACCGGCGAGTCCAAGCCAGACACTTGGCTTGAGGGCTACCGAGTGGCTGTGCAGATTGGTGGCGGCAATGATGATGCGGCAATGAAGCACCTTCCCTTGATGTTGGAGGGCTCAGCCAGAGCGTGGTTGAATCAGTTGGCTCCTGGCAGCATATATAGTTGGGAGGAACTTGTTTGAGTGTTTGTTAGAACCTTTGAATGTACTTGCAAAAGGCCAGCAGGGTTGACAGAATTACAGTCCTGTGTTCAGAAGCCGAATGAAACCTTGAGAGATTATATCCAGAGATGGATCACTCTGCACCACACAGTGGAGAATGTGTCGGATCACCAAGCAGTTTGTGCCTTCAAGGAAGGAGTTAAGTACAGAGAGTTGAACCTGAAGTTCGGCCGGATAGGAGATATGTCCCTGAGACAAATGATGGAGATTGCCACCAAGTATGCCAATGGTGAAGAGGAAGACCGACTCCGGAGTGGCAAGCACAAAACAGTCTCCCAAGAAACCGGAGGAGGGAATTCCAGTCAGAAACAGAAGCGAAAGGCCGAACCAGCTACTCCTGGTGAAGCTTTAGTTGTTGCCCAAGGCAAGTTCAAAGGAAAGCCCAAAGGGCCCTGGACTCCAAAAAAAGTTAAGGATCAAGATGGGAATGATGTGTTGGATTTGCCGTGCCATATTCATACCAAAAAAGATGAAGAGGGGAATTTCATTTACCCTAAACACACCACTCGACAGTGTCGTCTCCTGATCCAGCAGTTCCGAGAGAAACAACCCAAGGAGAAGGAAAAGGAGCCGGACAAAGGTGAGGATAGGGAAGAAGATGATGATGGTTTTTCCAATGTCAATTCCACGCTGATGATTTTTGCTGATGTTGAAAGAAAAAGTCAATTGAAAGTTATTAACAGAGAAGTAAACATGGTTGCTCCAGCAACACCCAGTTATCTGAAGTGGTTCCAGACTGCCATCACATTCGACCAGTCGGACCATCCAGCACATATAGCCACCCCTGGGAGGCAAGCACTGGTGGTTGACCCAATAGTTGAAGGCACTCGACTGACTAAAGTGCTGATGGATGGTGGCAGTGGCCTGAATATCCTTTATGCTGGAACTTTGAAGGGAATGGGCATTCTGATGTCCAAGCTTAGTGAAAGCAACATGAGTTTCCACGGCGTTATACCTGGCAAGAAGGCTCAGTCACTCGGCCAGATCGCCCTTGATGTGGTTTTTGGTGATTCCAAGAATTACCGCAAGGAAAAGTTGACATTTGAGGTAGTGGATTTCAAGAGTGCTTACCATGCTATTCTGGGTAGGCCTGCTTATGCACGTTTTATGGCTCGACCATGTTACGTGTATCTCAAATTGAAGATGCCTGGTCCTAGAGGAGTAATCACTGTCACTAGTAACCGGCAGAAGGCAGAAGAGTGCTTCCAAAAGGGCTCAAAAATTGTCGATGCACAAATGGCAGTAGTAGAACTGCAAGAATATCAGAAAAATGCAGATCTGAGTGATTTGCTGCGAGCCAAGAAGCCTTCCAAAGATTCTGCATTTCAATCGTCCGGTGAAACGAAGTCGATTCATATTCACCCGACCGATCCCAATCCTGCTCCGACCCATATCTCAACAATACTCGACAGCAAATAGGAAGAAGCGCTCATCCAGTTCCTCCGTGAGAACTGGGACATCTTTGCATGGAAACCTTCTGACATGCCGGGTGTACCCAGGGGACTGGCTGAGCATCGTTTGCGAGTTGACCTAAAAGTAAAACCAGTCAAGGAACATCTCCGACGGTCCACCGTCCAGAAGAGAAAAGTAATTGGTGAGGAAGTGGCTCGGCTCCTGGCAGCTGAGTTCATCCAAGAAATCTACCACTCTGAGTGGCTCGCTAATGTTGTCATGGTCCTCAAGAAGGACGATTCACTTTGCATGTGCATTGACTTCAAGCATATCAATCGGGCCTGCCCGAAAGATCATTTTCCTCTCCCCCGCATCGACCAAATCATCGACTCAACTGCGGGGTGTGAGCGTTTGTCTTTTTTGGATGCCTATTCCGGGTACCATCAGATCCGACTGTATGGACCTGATGAGATAAAAACGGCTTTCATCACTCCATTCGGATGCTTCTATTATGTCACCATGCCATTCGGCTTAAAGAACGCCGGAGCCACATTCATGAGGATGATCCAGAAGTGTCTGCTCACTCAAATCAGTCGGAATGTGGAAGCATGCATGGATGACATTGTGGTCAAGTCACGTAAAGGTTCCGACCTGCTAGCTGACCTTGCTGAAACCTTTGCCAATCTTAGAAGATATGATATCAAACTTAATCCATCAAAGTGCACATTAGGAGTTCATGGCGGAAAGTTACCCAGTTTCCTCGTTTCCGAACGAGGGATCGACGCTAACCCGGAGAAAGTTGGTGCTATACTTTGGATGAAACGCCCTGTGCATGTGCACGACGTCCAGAAGCTTACTGGTTGTTTGGCCGCCTTGAGTCGATTCATTTCCCACCTCGGTGAAAAGGCATTGCCTCTTTATCGACTGATAAAGAAGTCTGATAAGTTTGAGTGGACTCCCAAAGCTGATGCGGCATTTGCAGAGCTCAAAGCCCTGCTTTCCACCCAGCCGGTGCTTGCTGCACCAATCAGCAAAGAGCCTTTACTGCTTTATATTGCAGCCACTGGACAAGTTGTCAGTACAGTACTCACGGTCGAGTGGGAGGAAGAAGGAAAAGCCTATAAAGTTCAGCGCCCAGTATATTATGTTTCTGAAGTTCTGACTCCGTCGAAGCAAAGATATCCACATTATCAGAAGCTTGTTTATGGGATTTACATGACCACGAATAAGGTTGCACACTATTTCTCTGATCATTCCATTACAGCCGCCAGCGACGCTCCATTATTAGAGATTCTGAACAACAGAGATGCAACTGGTCGAGTGGCAAAGTGGGCGATTGAACTCCTTCCCATGGACATCAAATTTGAGGCAAAGAAAGCTATCAAGTCCCAAGCAGTAGCTGATTTCCTTGCCGAGTGGATAGAACAGCAACTTCTGGCCCAAATTCACTCGGAGCATTGGACCATGTTCTTCGATGGGTCCAAGATACTGAATGGTTCCGGTGCTGGGGTGGTGTTGGTATCCCTCCATGGTGACAAACTCAGCTATGTTCTCCAGATTCACTTTGACTCCTCCAACAGTGAAGCTGAATATGAGGCACTTCTGTACGGGTTGCGTATGGCCATTTCACTCGGCGTCCGTCGCCTCATGGTCTATGGCGACTCAGATTTAGTGGTCAATCAGGTGATTAAGGAGTGGAACGTGAGAAGCCCAGCTATGACTGGTTATTGCAATGCAGTGAGAAAGTTAGAAAAGAGGTTTGAGGGGTTAGAGCTCCATCACATCCCTCGACTGAAAAATCAAGCAGCCGATGATCTGGAAAAGATAGGCTCCAAAAGGGAAGCCATTCCCGGCAATGTGTTCCTGGAGCATATTCATACACCTTCAGTTCAAGAAGATCCCTTCACTGAAGAGCCCCCGCAGTAGAAGAGTGCCATCGATCCAACTGAAATCGAGGTTCCAGTCATGGTCGATTTGATTATGGAGGTTTTGGTCATCACCCCGATTGGACAGTACCATATATCGCGTAAATTCTTAGAAAGGAACTCCCAGAGGATGAAGAAGAGGCTCAACAGATCGTTCGTCGATCTAAAGCCTTTACTATGATAAGAGGACAGTTGTTCAGAGAAAGTGTGACTGGAGTTTGCCAGAAATACATAACACCTGAAGAAGGTCGAGTGATCCTTAATGACATCCACTCGGGGACCTGTGGTCACCATGCGTCCTCTCGGACCATTGTGGCTAAAGCATACCGAGCGGGATTTTACTGGCCACGGGAAAATGACATGGCAAAAGAAATAGTCGACAAATGTGAAGGTTGCCTGTTTTACTCCAACATGTCTCACAAGCCTACGTCGGCCCTGAAGACCATTCCACTCGTCTGGCCTTTTTCTGTTTGGGGATTGGATATGGTTGGACCTCTAAGGACTGGTAGGATTGGATTCACTCATGTGCTTGTAGCAGTCGACAAGTTCACCAAGTAGATTGAAGCCAAGCCTATCAAGAACCTTGAAGCCAGTACTACTGTCAGCTTCATCAGAGAGTTAACATTCAGATATGGTTTTCCACCCAGCATCATCACTGACAATGGGTCAAACTTCGATTCTGATGAGTTCAGAACTTTCTGTGCTTCCCAAGGTACTCGAGTCGACTATGCCTCAGTCGCCCACCCCCAGTCGAATGGGCAAGCTGAAAGAGCAAATGGATTGATTATCAAAGGACTAAAACCCCGACTGATGCGTGACCTCAAACACGCAGCAAGAGCTTGGGTCGATGAACTTCCATCAGTATTGTGGGGATTGAGGACAACTCCCAATCGGTCGACTGGCAGAACCCCCTTTTTCTTGGTTTATGGAGCCGAAGTTGTACTTCCGAGTGACTTGCTCCACAATGCGCCCCGAGTCGAGCTTTTCTCAGAAGAAGAAGCAGAACAGGCACGGCAAGATGCAGTTGATCTCCTGGAAGAAGAAAGAGAGATGGCCTTGATCCGATCAACCATCTATCAGCAAGACCTGCGTCGATTCCATGCCAGAAACGTGAGGGGTCGAGCATTTCAAGAGGGAGACTTGGTTCTCTGAGTGGATCAGCAGAAACCACACAAGCTTGCTCCTTCCTGGGAAGGCCCCTTCGTTGTCACCAGAGTGCTCCACAATGGAGTGTATCACCTCTACAACGTCGAGCACAAGAAAGACGAGCCGCGAGCTTGGAATGCGGAGCTGCTCCGCCCCTTTTATACTTAAGCACTCAGTCTATTGAGATGTAATAAGAAGCACCTTTGTAATTTGTTTATCAAAGACAAGTGTTTTTACAGTCTTCTAAAATGATTGTCGATTGCTTACGCTTGTTTCTGAAATCCTCCAATGGGTGGCTTAGCTGTGAATCCGTTTCGCCTAAGTTTAAAAAACCCTACCAAGTGATGAGCAAGCCTCTCACTCGGTGGCTTAGCTGCGAATCCGTTTCGCCTAAGTTGAAAAAAAAAATCCCCCAGTGGGTGGCTTAGCTATGAATCCGTTTTCCCTAAGTTCAAAAAACCCTACCAAGTGATGAGAAAGCCTCTCAATCGGTGGATTAGCTGCGAATCCATTTCGCCTAAGTTTAAAAAAATCCCACCGAGTGATGAGCAAGCCTCTCATTCAGGGGCTTAGTTGCAGTCCAGTACTCGCCTAAGTTAAAAAAAATCCCACCGAGTGATGAGCAAGCCTCTCACTCGGGGGCTTAGCTGCAGTCCAGTACTCGCCTAAGTTGAAAAATCCTACCGAGTGAAGAGCAAGCCTCTCACTTGGGGGCTTAGCTGCAATTCAGTACTCGCTTAAGTTGAAAAAATCCTACCGAACGATGAGCAAGCCTCACACTCGGGGGCTTAGCTGCAGTCCAGTACTCGCCTAAGTTTCTAAAAACCTACCGAGTGATGAGCAAACCTCACACTCGGGGGCTTAGCTGCAGTCTAGTACTCGCCTAAGTTGAAAATCCATCCCTATCCGCAAGGATGACGAGGTGCGGGTCGACTGCAATCCTCTCCACGGAGCTGCGCCACAAGTACAATGTGCGCTCCATCCCTATCCGCAAGGACGACGAGGTGCAGGTCGACTGCAATCCTCTCCACGGAACTGCACCACAAGTACAATGTTCGCTCCATTCCTATCCGCAAGGACGACGAGGTGCAGGTCGACTGCAATCCTCTCCATGGAACTGCGCCACAAGTACAATGTGCGCTCCATCCCTATCCTCAAGGATGACGAGGTGCAGGTCGACTGCAATCCTCTCCACGGAGCTGCGCCACAAGTACAATGTGTGCTCCATCCCTATCCGCAAGGATGACGAGGTGCAGGTCGACTGCAAACCTCTCTTCAGAGCTGTGCCACAAGTACAATGAGCGCTCCATCCCTATCCGCAAGGATGACGAGGCGCAGATCGACTGGGATATCTCCCTCAGAGTTGCATCTCAAAGAATATTTCGAGTGAAGAATAAGTTCCGCTCGAAGGCAAACGCAAGCACATGCAGAAGATAAACCAAGATCAGATAAAATCTCAAAAGTATCAGGACGAAGATAAAAGTACTCGGGCGTCAGGCCCGAAGGAGTTTAACGGTTACAAAAACCACTTGACATTCCGAGGCAAATTTAAAGCAAGTTTAAGTATCAAGTTTGTTCACTCGGCAGGAGGAGGACTTGCAGGCTCGACGAACTCGTCCAAATCGATCCCGTCCGTGATCCGAGTGGCAGCAGCAATGAAAGTCTCCATGAAGGATTGGAAGTCATGCCTTTTTGTGTTGGCGACCTTGATCGCCGCCAACTTCTCTTCTCGAGCTTCTTTGAAGTGGACCCTAACCATCGACAGGGCCACGTCAGCGCCGCATCAGGCAGAGGAGTTCTTCCATTCCTGCACTCGACCGGGGACCTCATTGAGCCGAGTCATCAGAGACTCGAGATCATTATGAAGAGTTGTCCTTGGCCAGAGCGATGAGTCGATGCGTGAAACTGCCACCTTCAGACGGGCAAGATAACTCGTAACACTGGTGACGCGGGATTCCAGTCAAAGCACATTCATGGCAGCCTCGTCGCCGACTGGAGAAAGGATAGGGTCCAAGCCCGTCTCGATCCGTCCAGTCTCCTCTTCAAAGTTTTGGCAGAATTCTGCAGAGTCAAGGAGTTAATGAGTCGACTGGTCAGGACTAACTTGCAAACAGTAAAACAGTCGGGTAAAAAGGGGATACCTTCGAGCATAAGAAAGAGTTTCTTGGCGAGTGCTTTTAGATAAGCCTCCAAATTGTTCCTCCTACGAGTCATTCTTTCTAGCTGGTCATTCAGAGCCACTATCTTTTTTCAGACGAGTCACCTCTCGATTGGATTCAGTGAGAGATGACTTCAACTTGTTGATTTCCTCCTCTAGCGCTTCGACCGAAGCCAGTTTCTGGTCAGCAAGGGCAGTCTTCTCCTGAGCCTCCTTCTGCGCAGCTGCAAGGTCCAAGTCCTTCTTCTCCAGGGACAGCCTCATTTTCTCTGCAAAATACACATTTAGATCAAACAGAAGAACGAAGAGATAACTTGAAGGATGGTCAAGATAAGCAGTCGACAAGTCGTTACCTTCCGTACCAGCGACTTCATCTTGAGCCTTCTTTAAGTTCTGCTGAGCCAACTCTAGGTCAAGGTTGAGTTGCCTCTGGTTTTCCTGAAATTCGGCGAACTTGGAGATAAGCGTACAAGATTTCTACAATGAGTAAAAGACATATCAATCGACAAGATCAAAGATTATTTACTTTCGAGTAAATAAAACTTCAAGACTACTCAGACCCCAACCGACTGCCAGCAGTCGACTGCGGTCTCGGGGACTACACCCAGTGGGTGCACTTAGCATGCCCCCACCGGTTCGGATTCCACTCGGCTGGTCCGCCCAGACCGAGTACAAAAAAAAGGAGAGAAAGAAGTGCTCAGACCCCAACCGTCTGCCAGCAGTCGACCGCGGTCTCCGGGACTACACCCAGTGGGTGCACTTGGTGTGCCCCCACTGGTTCGGATTCCACTCGGCTGGTCCGCCCAGACCGAGTACAAAAAAAAGGATGACAAAGCACCCAGTGGGTGTACAATCTCGAAGTGCAAGACAATGAAAGATTGCGCAAAGGAAAATATTCGGGTAGCATATCCTAAAAGAACAAGTTTAGTCGGGAGTTAACTTACGTGGACATTGGCTCGAAGAGCCGCACTGGCGTCATAAGCAGCCTGACTGCTTTCATGCACCGCCTTCACCCGCTCCATCATTATGCCAGCCTGACGAATGGCCTCCGCAGCGGCGTCCGACTGGCTTTCTGGAACATGATGAGTGGCAAAGAAGGGGACGGACGGTCCAGACGCAACGGCTTGGCGATCCGAGGCATGAGGTTGGATGGTTGAAACAAGCTCTGGTGCAGTCGACGATGCGGGGCGCGCACTCGGCACTGGGTCAGCAAAGGTTACAGAAATCTTACTCGCATCTTCGAGTTGTTGAACTACCCGCTCCGCCACCGGCTCCGACTGGGATGTCTTGCTAGCTATTGCCTTCTTCTTCCTGGGCCTCGGCGGCACGTCCTCGTCATCATCCGGAAGCTCAATGACATTGGGAGGAGCTGCAAAGAAATCAGCCGACCCTAGATGAGTCACCAGAATTTAATCGACCATACAATCGAGAACAAGATCACGAGAATTGTACCCGGGTTGGAGGTGACTGCATCTTCCATGTCCTCGTCTTCATACTGGCGGGTGGAAGTCCCAGAGGTGGCAGCTCTGTAAATTTCAATATTCAGTTGGTCATGTTTGTTACACCGAGTCAACCAAAGAATCAGGTCAGATTATTACCCAGAGATAGTAGGAATGACCATTTTGATCTTGGGCAAAGCCTTCGGAGGTTTGGATGATGCAACCTTCGGTGGTTTCAGAGCTGGAGGAGGTGCAACTTTTGATTGCTTCGGTGTTTTCTCAGTCGGCACTGGAGAGGACGTCCGAGGACGCTTTGAAGACTGCCCAGTCGGTGCGGCCACCATCGCGTGGAGGCTTTCCGGATCGTGAGCGTGCTTGGACCTTTTTTCTCTGCGAGGAGGCGAGTCGACCTCTTCTTCGTCACTTGGGTCGCCGCTCTCCTCACCATCCTCCTCGTCCGAGTGCCACTCATCGCTATCGCCTCCACTCGCCTCCTCCTCCGAGTCCTGCTCCTGCTCTCCGTTGGGCATTGAATAGATCTCAGTAAGAGCCTGAAAGATAACAAGCAAAGCAAAAAACAACCAGTCGTCAACAGGAGGTTACATGATTAATCAAAAAAGTACTTGGCAATCCAGAGTCAGACCTGGTCTGGCTGGCGCGAATTGTCGAATGGAGCGACCCTCCTGGACCCCCTGGGGTTATCCTTGTTGCCTGTGATGCCTCTCAGCCACTTCTCCACCGTGCCCTCGTTGATCTCCTCCGAGTGGATCCGACTGGAATCCTCAATGCCCGAGTACATCCACATTGGATGATCGCAAGCTTGGAGCAGTTGGATGCGTCGTTTGAGGAATACCTCCAGCAGATCCATACCGGTCACGCCGTCCCGGACGAGCTAGACCACCTGCTCGACCAACACCTTCACCTGCGCTCTCTCCTATGGGATCACTTTCAATGCGGAAGGCTTCTCGACCCGAGCCATGGAAAAGGCAGGGAGCCCGGTTGACTGACCTGGAGTCGGCTGGTCTTTACAATAAAACCAGGTCGACTGCCAACCCCGGACCGACTCGGGAAGGATCATGGCAGGGAAAGTGCTTTTGTTCCTCATCTGAATCCCAAGACCCCCGCACATCTGAATCACGTGTGTTTTCTCGTCACTCGGATTGGCCTTCTTGACCGACTGAGAACGGCAAGTGAAAATGTGCTTGAAAAGACCCCAGTGTGGCCTACAACCTAAGAAGTTCTCGCACATGGATACGAAGGCAGCAAGATATACGATGGAGTTGGGATTGAAATGGTGAAGTTGTGCTCCAAAGAAGTTCAGTAATCCCCAGAAGAAAGGATGGGGAGGCAGAGAAAATCCACGGTCGACATGAGTTGCGAGGAGTACGTACTCACCATCTCGCAGACGCGGTTCAGTCTCTCCTTCCGGGAGCCGCGCCGATTCGTGGGGAATCAGCCCTCCCTCGACCAGATCGCCGATGTCATCTTGGCTGGTCGTCGATCGGATAGAATCGCCCTGGATCCAGCCGCGCGGCATGCCAGACCTTGATGAGGATCCGCCCCAGCTGGACCTCTTCCCCTTCGCCTTCATCGTCGCCTTCTTCGCGCGCTCCAGAGCCACTGTCTTCTCCTTCCCCATGGCCGCAGGCGAAACTCGACGGAGCAACGACGCTGGGAGTGGAGATGGGATGGCGGAGAAAGCAGAGGAGAAAGGAGAAGAATAGGGACACGCTATGCACAAAACCCCAATCTGACGCACTTATATGGGGCCGCTTCCGTGTGGCTGACCTATGGGTCCGGACGATCCAATCAAATCCCGCAACAGTCGCGCACGAGGTATGCGGCGAAAAAGGTGGCATGGTGATCGAGGCGGCCTCACCTAATCCCTTCCGATTACTGCGGCCTCCCCCGTCCCGTGCGCTTCCCCAAATCCGAATCCCACAATATCCGTGCGCAGCAAGGCAACCTGTCAGACAGTATATCTTTTCCATATCAGTACTCAAGACATCGCAATAAAGTTCACTCGGCAGATTCAAGAATGGTTCAAGGCGACTGAAAAGAAGTTGAGATCATCATGATCGTTCGCTTGGTCGCAATAAGTCACTCCCGGAGCACGAAAATTGAATCGGAGGAATTCTCAACTCCTTCTCCACTCAAGCCCTGAACCATTCGGGGGCTAATGATGAAGCTATGTACCTAGGGTAGGGTCATGGGCCTAACCTAGACGCCCTCCCCAAGGACATCACCCTAAAGCCAGAAGCATTCAAAGGGTACCATCATCCACTCGACCAGAGACATTCCACTCGGAAGAATCAATGTCACTCGACCGTCACAGAAATCACTCGACAAACAGAAGGTCTAAAGTCACTCTACACCGCAACGGTCGAGCGTTTACCCATAGACTTAATTATCATTTATAGCACTTTAATACAAACGTTACCTGTAACGCTCCTTCTTTATGTACATTGAACCCCGCGTAACGGAGGGGAGCTGGGGTCCTGGCGCACTCTATATAAGCCACCCCTCCTCCGGGACAGGGGTTCACATCCTTTGTAAACTCACACACACATACAATCCAGTCGACCGCCTCAGGGCACCGAGACGTAGGGCTGTTACTTCCTCCGCGAAGGGCCTGAACTCGTAAACTCATGTGTACAACTACTCCATAGCTAGGATCTTGCCTCGTCATACCTACCCCCATTCTACTATCAGTCTTAGATCCATGACATGAACCTACGTGCCAACGAAAGTATGTTAACTCTGCAAAGACCTCTGATGTCACTGCTTCAAGTATGATAGTGACCTCTCTAGTGTGACCTTGGTACTGCCATTGCAAACCTTTGGGACAGTTTTTCCATTGCCAATGCATGCAATCAACTGAACCGAGCATACCTTGGAAACCTCTTGATGCTTCAGTTGACAAAACAATTCTGGGAGCTCTTCAATTGGATGTTGCAGTTATTCTTGTCCAAACACCTTCACCATGATGCATGCAAATTGCCTTGTGGTCTTCATGCATGTGGTCTCCCTGAGGGTGTCCCAGACTAAGGGGTCCCTGGGCTGCCGGTCTATCTCTCGTAGGCCGGACAGTTAGGCCACTCTTGATCCATCATTGGGAGGCTGAGCTATAAGCGATTTCGTGTTCGGGTAGGAAGCCTCCGAAGCCTTGGCGTATCCTCCAAGTCAAGATAAGGGAGCTGGCTTGTTTATCCCCTGATGGTAACTGTTGCTTTTAATCTGCGTTGGTATTTCCCCAAAGAGGAGGAGATGATGCAGCAGAGGTAAGTATTTCCCTCAGTTATGAAACCAAGGTTATCAATCTAGTAGGAGAACCAAGCAACACTATGTAAACAACACCTGCACACAAACAACAAATACTTGCAACCCAACGTGTAAAGGGGTTGTCAATCCCTCAATGGTATTGAGATAGATTAAATTGTATGAGATAAGATAAATAGATCTAACTACAACACACACAAAAATTACAACAAGGTATTTTTGATTTTAATATATGATAGGAAATAGACCCGGGGCCATAGTTTTCACTAGAGGCTTCTCTCGAGAAAATAGCTACGGTGAGTAAACAAATTACTGTTGGGCGATTGATAGAAAAGCAAATAATTATGATGATATCTAAGGCAATGATCATGTATATAGGCATCACGTCCAAGATTAGTAGACCAAAATGATTTTGCATCTACTACTATTACTCCACACATCGACCGCCATCCAGCATGCATCTAGTGTATTAAGTTAATGAAAAAAATGAAGTAATGCATTAGGCAAGATGACATGATGTAGACAAGATAAACTTGCGTATGAGTAAACCCCATCTTTTTACCCTTAATAACAACGATACATGCATGTCATGTCTTTTTCTGTCACTGAGATTGAGCACCACAAAATCGACCCATCACAAAGCACCTTTCCCATGGCAAGATAAATCAATCTAGTTGGCCAAACCAGACAACTAAATCAAAGAAGTATGAAACTATACCAATCATGCATAAAAGAGTTCAGAGAAGACTCAAATAATATTCATGGATAGATCTGATCATAAACTCACAATTTATCGGATCCCAACAATCACACCGCAAAAAAAGAGTTACATCAAATAGATCTCCAAGAACATCGAGGAGAACATTGAAGATCAAAAAGAGAGAAGAAGCCATCTAGCTACTAACTATGGACCCGTAGGTCTGTGGTAAACTACTCACGCATCATCGGAGGGGCAGCAAGGATGATGAAGAACCCCTCCGTGATAGTTGCCCCCTCCGGCAGAGTGCCAGAAAAGGCCTCTATATTGGATCTCGTGGTTCTGGAACTTGTGGTGACGGAAAAAGTTTTTCATCGACTCCCCTAGGGTTTTGGGGATTTTAGAGTATTTATAGAGGTGGAGGTAGGTCAAGGGGTAACTGTGGGCCCCACTACCCATTAGGGCGAGCAAGAGGCCCCTGGCGATTTGGATTTTGGTCGGATCTTTTCCAAGGGGGAGGGGATGATGCAGAGAATCCTATGGACATCACCATGTCAAGAGTTCATTTAGCAAGTGACACATGCCACATCTACTTCACATACATAAAGGTGAATCATCTCCTTTACACGTGTTCACTTGTACCACTACAAAAAAAGACACATCCGTGACATTTTGGGCCGAACGAATTTTTTCATGTCATGCTTATGACACTTCTATGATGATAATTGTGACAAAACCCGGTATCATCACAGATGTGGTGGGCTCCTACTTCTATGACAAAAAATCATGACAGAAAATGGGCTTTTGGTCCTGGGCAGGACGGAGATGCGGCTGGATGACATTCTTTGGGCCGTGCATGACGGAAAAAAAATGTGGTAGAAGCGAGAGCGGGGAAAATATCGGGGAGTTCCCGGCTACGGTGGGTGGTCGGGGGCCGAGCGATGCACGTTTCTCTCATACACATATGTGCGTTTGTGTGAGACGTTGCGCTCTAACTGAACCCGGGCGAGGCATTGGGCTCTAACTGAACCCGAGCGATTGCACTAGCTACGTTACTGAACCCAAACGATCGATCCCTTGCTGTTAACTGAACCCGAGTGATTCCTTCGCTACTGCTGCTAATTGAAGTCGATCGAACCCTACTACCTCCTTCCCTTGATGAACAGTGAGCGTTATTGGGGGGTTTTGGATGAATAGTTCCTGGTGGGGGGTTGGATGAACAGGACCCCGTGGTAGTAGAGGCCGTTGCCGCTGGATGAACAGGACCCCGTGGAGGGCTGGATGAACATGACCCTGTGGAGGGCTAGATGAACAGGACCCCATGGAGGGCTGGTTGAACAGTAGCCGGTGGAGGGCTAGATGAACAGTAGCCCGTGGAGGGCTGGTTGAACAGGACCCCGTGGAGAGGGCTGGTTGAACAGTAGCCGGTGGAGGAGCGGTGGAGGCTGGATGAACAGGAGCACGTGGATGAACAGTCACAGGTGGAGGCTAGAGGAGGTCGACGGTGGATGAACCATAGCCCGTGGAGGCAGTCGATGATGAAGATGAACAGTATCCCGTGGAGTCCCGTTCTGCGGTACGCCACACCCCTCCCGATGGACAGGACCCCCGTTTTGACCGTAGCGCTCCAACACAAGTCCGTTTCCTCCGTTTTACGATACGCCACACCCCTCCCGATCAACAGGACCATGTTTCGACTGTAGGAGGTCCAAGAGAAGTCTGTTTCCTCCGTTTTGCGGTAGGCCAGACCCCTCCCGATGAACAGGATCTCGTTTCGACCATGGCCAGTCGAACACAAGGCCGTTTCCTCCGTTGTACGGCACGCCAGACCTTGTTTTGATCGGCTTTTCCATCCAAGCCGGTTGGCTCCCGATGAACATGACGTATTCCGTTGCCTCCTGATGAACACGACGCATTCCGTTGCCTCCCCATGAACATGACGACGACGTTGTTTCTCCGTTCCGACCTAGCCATGTACACGAGCCCTGGCCGTACGTATGCGCGAGTAGGCGTTCGAGACACCGCCTGTATGTACGTACGTGTCCGTATTTACTTTCTTGCACCTTGGCTGTACGTACGTGTACATGCTATGTGCATGCCTCTACTACAACACGTGCCCTTCTTGTTGGGGAACGTAGTAATTTCAAAAAAAATCATACGCAGACGCAAGATCATGGTGATGCATAGCAACGAGAGGGGAGAGTGTTGTCCACGTACCCTCGTAGACCGTTAAGCGGATGCATTGTGACAATGCGGTTGATGTAGTCGTACGTCTTCACGATCGACCGATCCTCAATACCGAATGTACGACACCTCCGCGTTCAGCACACGTTCAGCTCGGTGACGTCCCGCGAACTCACGATCCAGTAGAGCTCGAGGGAGAGTTTTGTCAGCACGATGGCGTGGTGACGATGTTGATGAAGCTACCGTCGCAGGGCTTCGCCTAAGCACTGCTACGATATGACCAAGGTGGATTATGGTGGAGGGGGGCACCGCACACGGCTGGGAGAGATCAATGATCAACTTGTGTGTCTAGAGGTGCCCCCTGCCCCCGTATATAAAGGAGCAAGGGGGAGAGGGGGCCGGCCAAGGAGGGCGCGCCAAAGGGGGAGTCCTACTCCCACCGGGAGTAGGACTCCTCCTTTCCTAGTAGGAGTAGGAGAAGGGGGAAGGAGGAAGTGGAGAGAAGGAAGGAGAGGGGGTCGCCGCCCCCTTCCCTTGTCCAATTCGGAATGGGGTAAGGGGGCCGCGCGCCACCTCCCGGCTGCCCTCTCTCTTCACCACTAAGGCCCAAAAGGCCCATTACATCCCCCGAGGGTTCCGGTAACCCCCCGGTACTCCGGTAAAATCCCGATTTCACCCGGAACTCTTCCGATGTCCAAATGTAGGCTTCCAATATATCAATCTTTATGTCTCGACCATTTCGAGACTCCTCGTCATGTCCGTGATCATATCCGGGACTCCGAACTACATTCGGTACATCAAAACATATAAACTCATAATACCGATCGTCACAGAACTTTAAGCATGGGGACCCTACGGGTTCAAGAACTATGTAGACATGACCGATACATGTCTCTGGTCAGTAACCAATAGCGGAACCTGGATGCTCATATTGGTTCCTACATATTCCATGAAGATCTTTATCGGTCAAACTGCATAACAACATACGTTGTTCCCTTTGTCATCGATATGTTACTTGCCCGAGATTCGATCGTCGGTATCTCAATACCTAGCTCAATCTCGTTACTGGCAAGTCTCTTTACTCGTTCCGCAATGCATCATCCCACAACTAGCTCATTAGTCACATTGCTTGCAAGGCTTATAGTGATGTGCATTACCGAGAGGGCCCAGAGATACCTCTCCGACAATCGAAGTGACAAATTCTAATCTCGATCTATGCCAACTCAACAAGTACCATCGGGGACACCTGCAGAGCACCTTTATAATCACCCAGTTACGTTGTGACGTTTGGTAGCACACAAAGTGTTCCTCTGGCAATTGGGAGTTGCATGATCTCATAGTTATAGGAACATGTATAAGTCATGAAGAAAGCAATAGCAGTAAACTTAAACGATCAAGTGCTAAGCTAACGGAATGGGTCAAGTCAATCACATCATTCTCCTAATGATGTGATCCCGTTAATCAAATGACAACTCTTGTTTATGGCTAGGAAACTCAACCATCTTTGATCAACGAGCTAGTCAAGTAGAGGCATACTAGTGACACAATGTTTGTCTATGTATTCACACATGTATTATGTTTCCGGTTAATACAATTCTAGCATGAATAATAAACATTTATCATGATATGAGGAAATAAATAATAACTTTATTATTGCCTCTAGGGCATATTTCCTTCACTTCCTTACATGGCCACGGTTCATCGCTGCAGCCTGCAGACACACCGATCGACCAGTATGTACGTACACGTTCATGACCAGAATGACAATGCTACGTATGCTTCGACCAAGTGGGTCCCGACTGTCAGGCACTTCCTTGCGTGCGAAGATGTAGCTGGTGGGTCCCGGCAGTCAGGGGGGAACGTTTTTTTCATGAAATACGGTGACCCATCTGGTGGGTCCCTGCTGTCAGGTGGAGGAATCATTATTTTCCACGTAATAAGGAGGCACTTCCTTGCTGTGCCCATTGACCCAGCTGTCAGCCTCTCCACGTACAGTACACTTATGATGGAAGTTGTTCCTTGACCACGTTGACCACGCCGCGCCGAGATCACCAGGGCAATGGATGACGGCGAGGCCTAGGAAGGGGACGACGTGGAGTAGGGGAAGACGCGACAGTGGATGCCCACGCGGAGAGGAGTACGAGGGTTCACTGGTTCAGCTGTCGTGTGAGGCTGCCGTCGATGCACAATAACAGGAGGTGTGGGTGAGTGGAGGGATGGCCTGGCCAGCAGTGGGAGTAGTAGGGGACGGTGAGGCCTCTGTGGCATCACAGCCGGCCACGGGAGGCAGGAGCACGCGGCACGACCGACGCTGGTTTGGGCGGCTAGAGCAAGAAGACCAGAGGTTGAAGAAGCACTATGGCCGTTGGATGGACATCGTACGGTCACTTCAGTTAAAATTGTTCATATTAACTAAGTTGACAAAGCCCTCTGTCCCCGTCAACTTAATAGGCCCACAAGTCAGCCTCCCACTATGGTGGGTCCCAGCTAGCAGGGGTATTCATTTTTTTGTGCATAATAAGGAGAAACTTCCTTGCATACGAAGATATAGCTGGTGGGTCCGACCTGTCAGCGGGGGGGGGGGGATGTTTTTTCGTGAAATACAGAGGCCCTTGCGGTGGGTCCCAGCTGTCAGGTGGATGAATTATAATTTTGCGTGTAATAAGGAGGCATTTCCTTGTGTGCGGCTATGGACCCAGCTGTCAGCCTCTCCACGTACAGTCCACTTCTGATGGATGTCGTTCGTTGACCATGTTGACCACTCCGCGTCGAGTGCATCCAGGGTGGTGGACGACGACGAGGCCCCGGATAGCAATGAGCCGGAGATGGGAAGACGCGGGAGTGGAGTCGCAGACGGAGAGGTGTACGAGGGTTAACTGGTTCTGGTGCGGTGTGGTTTGGCAGTCGGTGTAGAAGAACAGAAGATGTGGAGGGGTGGAGGGATGGCCTGGCCGGCGGTGGGGTAGCGCTTCACAATGAAGCATGCTAAGCAGAGCTGCTAGCAGCAGGAGGCGGGAGCAGGTGGTCTCAGGGCCGCTGGAGGAAGAAGACGAGAGATTGCTGATGGATGCCGGTCATTGGATGTAAATCCAACGGCTAACAAAGTCAGAATCATTTGTTAACTAAGTGGACAATGACTTGCATTGGCTTCGACTTATTGGCCCACATTTCAGCCTCCAAAAATGTGGCACATATTCAACCCATTTTTTCAGAATTTACAGTCAATTCGATCTTCTTTTTAGAATTACAGTCCATTTGCTGGGCTGGGTGAACAAATAATGTAGCGTCCATGCGGCCCATTTATTTTTTTCCTAAAAATTATTAGCCATTTGCACTTTCTCAAAATACACGATTTTGCTGGGCTGATTCTAATTATAATGTTGGGTTGGGCACCGTAATGTTATCAAAAAATAAACAGGTGCTGAGCATTTTGTTACAAATATATTTGGATAATAAGTGATTTATTATTACATTGGTCCTTAAATCTTACCAAGCTTTTGTACACAATCACCAGGATTTTCGTTGCCAAAAAAATCCAGGATTTTATTGTTAAGAAATTATTTTTATAAGTTAATAAGATGTTAAATATATATATATATATAATATAGTTAGAAGGGAAATATAAGTTGGACCAGGCGTTCCTATTCTTATATAGAAAAATTGAACAGACCTCTGCGTTTTCTTAAAAAAAATACATAAATTGGGCTGCTGATATTTCAGGAAAAATAAAATCTCGGATGGGAGGTCCATAGGCCGGTCGATACATGAAGGCCCTCAAGAAAATACAAACCGGCATGTCGTGGGCTGCGCATGTTAAAAATGAAATCCTAGACAGGGCAGCCCACAACCCAGCTAACACTTGCTGCCCCAGTGATAATAAATGACACCTGTCAGCTCCCCGATTTCGTTGTGAATTTATGTCCTTCAGTAACTACGTTGAAGCACCTAAAAAATATAACTATGTTGACAAACCCGTGGGCCCCAATGTCAGTATAGCATTAGGAGGAAGTATTTTTTCAATGAGGCACTTTCTTGCGTACGGCCATAGACCTGGTGGGTCCTGACTGTCCGCATCTCCACATACAGTCCTCTCCAGATTCCTCTCATTTGTTCAGCATGTTCACAACGGCAGACATCACGTAATCATAATAAACCAGGGGTCGATCGACAAGCGTTTGCGCTAGTTATCAATTTCGTCAGCACGCAATCCTCTCAAAATTGGACGCTAGCAAATGTTTATGGACCATGCACTAGGGACGATCGACAAGTGTTTACGCAATGGCTATATGATGTTCACATTCCTAGTGGGCATGACTGGCTTTTTCTTGGGGATTTTAACTATATGCGCACTCCTGATAATTGTAATAAACCAGGGGGAAACACACAAGACATGCTTACATTCAACGATATCATCCACAAACAACAACTTATTGAGCTTCCTGTGCAAGGTAGGACGTACACCTGGAGTAACATGCAGATTGACCCTCTCCTTGAACAGATCGACTGGTTTCTTACCTCACTTCATTGGACCAACGCATATCCTAAAACTCTCGTTAGACCGCTTGGCAAGCCAGTGTCCGACCACATATCTTGTGTTGTATCTATTGAGATAAAAATTCCGCGGAGTAAGATTTTCCGTTTTGAGCCATACTGGATCCTTCACCCAGGATTTATGGATGTGGTACAGCAAGTGTGGGATCGACCAATACAATCTGATAATGCGGCCACCATCCTTTGCCGCAAGTTTAAAGCTCTAAGGCATGCCCTAAAATCCTAGAGTAAACACATGTCTCGTCTTTCAGTCGCCATCACCAACTGCAATGCCATTCTAGCTGACTTAGATGAACTTGAAAATAAACGTCGATTGACAACACCCGAGGCATATTTTAGAGGCATACTCAAGTCACACTTGATACGACTGCTCAAATATCAAAAGCTATATTGGAAAAAGTGATGTACTATTCGGTGGATCAAGTTTGGAGATGAAAACACCAAGTTTTTCCAAGCCGTGGCCACAGAAAGATACCGCAAGAACAATATTTCTTGCTTCCGAACAGATGATGGCATGATGGTTGAGGATCACCCTGCTAAAGAGGCCCTTCTATTCCACACTTACAAGGCCTGACTAGGGACAGTCTCTCCCTCGGACATGAAATTTGATTTGATGACTCTTATTCCGCATGCAACCAATCTTGATCATCTGACAGCTCCTTTCACCCATGAAGAAATTTACGAGTGGTCAAAGATATGCCATCTGATCATGCACCTGGCCCAGATGGTTTCAGTGGGGCTTTTTTGAAAGCCTGTTGGCCTATTATTCGCGACAACTTCTATGCTCTCTGCTCACAGTTTTATGAAGGTATGCTGGATATCACTAGTATCAATGATGGGTTAATCACGCTCATACCAAAAATTAATGCTCCTGAGTCGGTCAATGATTATAGACCCATAACTTTGCTAAACTGCTGTCTTAAACTGCTAACCAAGTTACTGGCAGATCGGTTACAAGGCACCATTATGAATCTAATCCATCATAACCAATATGGGTTTATAAAAGGCTGGACTATACAGGACTGCCTTGCATGGACATATCAATACTTACATCAATGCCAGAGCTCGGGCAGAGAGATCATCCTCCTCAAACTTGACTTTGCCAAAGCACTTGACACCATAGCGCACGAGCCAATGATAAACATCATGCAACACATGGGGTTCAATGACAGATGGATTTCTTGGATCCGATGCCTTTTTTCTTCTGGTCGATCCTCGATGCTCCTTAACGGCGTCCCCGGCCGTCAGTTTCAATGTCTATGTGGGGTGAGGCAAGGGGACCCCTTGTCCCCCCTCATTTTTGTTCTCGTGGCCGAGCTATTACAAGCAGCAGTAAATGAGGCGTTCACACAAGGAGAGTTGCATTTACCTTTCCCTTGTAATGGGCAAACTGATTACCCAGTTATTCAGGACGTGGATGATACTCTCCTTGTTTTGCCGGCCTGTCCTCATCAAGCAGCTCGGGTTAAACAGATCCTATCTAACTATGCATCCTCCATCGGCCTCAAGATTAATTTTCATAAGTCCACTCTCATCCCAATTAATCTGGATGCTAGCTCCACTGCAAACTTAGCCGGAATATTTGGTTGCACCGTTGGCACGATGCCATTCACTTTTCTCGGCCTCCCCCTTGGCACATCTAGACTAACTATCCAGGAATTCATGCCCTTGGTCTGCCGATTGGAGCGTTGTCTCACTTCCACCATTGCCATGATGTCTTATGGGGGTAGGCTTTCGTGGCTTAATGCATCTGTCACTTCTCTTCTGGTGTTTGCCATGTGCACCCTCAAGTTTCCCCCGAAACTTATTGAGATCTTGGATAAAATTAGAAGACGTTGCCTTTGGACAAAGAAAACCGAGCAGGGTGACAAGTGTAACTCCCTAGAGGCCTAGGATTTGGTGTGTAGGCCCAAGAACAAAGGAGGCCTAGGGGTGATTAATATCAAAATCCATAACGAAGCCCTTCTGTCGGTGTCAAAACCAGCGGATCTCGGGTAGGGGGTCCCGAACCGTGCGTCTAGGCCGGATGGTAATTCGGGCCCTCTTGACGGAGGTAAAACCCTACGTCCTGCTTGATTAATATTGATGATATGGGTAGTACAAGAGTAGATCTACCACGAGATCAAAGAGGCTAAACCCTAGAAGCTAGCCTATGGTATGATTGTCGTTCGTCCTATGGACTAAAACCCTCCGGTTTATATAGACACCAGAGAGGGCTAGGGTTACACAGAGTCGGTTACAGTGGGAGGAGATCTACATATCCGTATTGCCAAGCTTGCCTTCCACGCCAAGGAAAGTTCCATCCGGACACGGGACGAAGTCTTCAATCTTGTATCTTCATAGTCCGAGAGTCTGGCGAAAGGTTATAGTCCGGCTATCCGAACACCCCCTAATCTAGGACTCCCTCAGTAGCCCCTGAACCAGGCTTCAATGATGATGAGTCCGGTGCGCAGATTGTCTTCGGCATTGCAAGGCGGGTTCCTCCTCTGAATACTTCATAGAAGATTTTGAACACAAGGATAGTGTCCGGCCCTACAAAATAAGTTCCACATACTGTCGTAGAGAGAATAATAGTTACACAAATCTAATCGACCGACGTATTCCGTAGCGTGTCATCATGCCACAGCCAAGCCTTTATTTGAACCGTTTTTCTTCAACCAGCTCCACACATAACGCGAGGCGGTTTCTTGACACGTCTTGTCAAAGCAGAGATCATGTTCCCCCAATTACGGGATTTTCATTAATACGGTCGTGGGTAACCCAACCGTGTCTAGGACTCCTAGATTATAGGTAAGTCCAAACGGCCATGGTGAGGACGCTTGATATTCACCCTCTTTATAAAGGGACAAGGTTTTCGTTTTTTCCCTCTCGTGCTCAATCGAACCCCTCCCCCGCCTCGAGTTCTAACACCCAAAGCCCAGGTCAGGTGCTCCGGATCTTCAATCATGTCCGGATCCAGCCTTCAAGGCCGATGGATGCCCTCCTCCGTCACGGAAGAGGATATCAAGAAGTTGAGGGAGGCCAGATACCTGACCGCCGAGATTTCGCATCGGCTGCCTGCTCGAGGGCAGGTCGTCCCCACTCCTGAACCCAACGAGAACATCGTGTTCGTCTCCCACTTCCTCCGAGGCCTAGGCCTCACTCTGGATCCCTTCGTCAGGGGTTTGATGTTCTATTACGGGCTAGATTTCCATGATCTAGCTCCGGAGTCCTTTCTCCACATCTCGACATTTATTGTCGTGTGTGAGGCCTTCGTCCGCATTACCCCTCACTTCGACCTATGGCTTAAGACCTTTGAAGTGAAGCTGAAGATGATCGAGGGGCAACATGCAGCGTGCTGAGGCGCGTCAATAAGCAAGATGGCAGGAGCTCCGTGGCCGCAAGGTTCCTTTCCAGAGGTGTCCGGATTATGGCAACGGGAGTGGTTTTACATGACGGCTCCCAGAAGTGCCAAGTGGGCGGCTGCCCCCGCTTTCCGCTCGGGCCCCCACCACAACTGATGTCATGGATTAGCAGAGGACTGAGCTGGGGTCCAGCCAAGGACGTGCCTATACTGCAAAGCCGCATTCAAGATCTCTTCGAGGGAGATTTTAATTTGGTTGTGGTAGTGCAAGTTATGTTGGTTCGTCGAGTCCAGCCCTGCAAACGCCGACCCCT
Source organism: Triticum urartu (assembly GCF_056163025.1). NCBI lineage: Eukaryota > Viridiplantae > Streptophyta > Magnoliopsida > Poales > Poaceae > Triticum > Triticum urartu. The sequence continues at coordinate 238,831,834 of NC_141879.1, read as the reverse complement.
TCACTTATGGGAGTTCAACCCAGAAGGACCGCGTGCTATTCAAAGTTTCCCCAGCCTGACGCACGAGGAAATGTACAAGTCATTCTTCGGACCTCAAATAGAGTGTCCGGATACTACCGAGGACGTGGGCCTGAGCAGTAACCGCGCCGCCGAACAAGTAAGTAATCCTCTAGCCGAACACACCATCTTTTATTCGTCATGACGTCATCTTTGAGAAATCGCTCTTTGACCAGGACTGGCTAACAAAAGCAAAGACGATTCGGTGTTCGGCCCCCCTCCCTGAGGGTTTGGAAAATCCGGTGCTGGAAAAGATGCTCGAGCTCGCACCTTACCCGGAGCCCTCGAAGGAAGATATAGGGGGGAATAATATGGGCGAAAGCGGGCCCCCATCGCTGCCAGTTCCAATCGAGGGAATGAGCACCTCCATAAAGGAGGATAACCGGGGGAGGAAGAGGACTGCTTCTGAGGATCTGGAAGCCGAGGCCTCCAAATGAGAGAAGAAGTCTCCAACAGAGGGTCCTGCTTCGAGGGGTGCTCTTGCCGCACAAAGTCCGCGGGAGGATCAACCCTCCAACGAGTCATAAGTGATTCAAAAATACTTTAATAGTGAAGGTACACTACCTTTCCTCTGAGGAGAATAACCGCCACATATATCATGCAGTTCGGGTCTTAGCCCTTCTCAGCTGAGCTCGTCTTCGGGGGATCTTCTTCCGGAGATGATGGAGAGCGAAACGCCTCCCCCGGACTCCTCCGCTCAAGAAGCGGGCGACCCCGAAGTGTCATCACGGAGGGCCTCTCCGGATCCGGTGAGGCCAAAAGATAATCCCATAGTCACCCGAAGTCCCCAACATCCGGCTCTCGAAGAGAGCAAACAAAAGAGTCCGGCACCGTCTGGTATGCGGTCGGACGTTCTGAGGGAGCTGTTGGAGCAAGCGGCCATCTCAAAAGAACACCGTACGCTAATGGGTACGGTGATGGAAAGCATTTCTTCCGCCGAAAGCGGATTACATGAAGCCTTTATGAGTCTACTGACAGGCTTTGAGGTACATAAAATGATATTTGATAGTACCGCACATGTTAGGTGTGCCCTGTGTAGATAGTAGCCCCTGAGACTCTGGTTGTCGTCGAGAACGGCGGCGAACAGAGGATCATAGTCCCAGGCAATAACCAGACTGCCTTTATGTGCAGGTGGTGGAAGCTCCGGTGGCTAGCCAGACTAGTGAGTTTGCCGAATTAAAGCGACAACCGGATGTGGCAGACGCCGACATTGAGCTTGTTAACAAGCGGCTTGACAAATCACAGGGTAAGTAATGTTTTCTGGTGAATGTCACATAATAAGAGCAGCATGATGCCAGTATCTTTAATATGTTGTGACTGCAGACGGAGCTGCCACCGTGGAGACCCTTCGGGCGGAACTCGCCCGAGCCAAGGAACAAGCGAGGGTTAGTAATGCGGCTGCTTTGAAGGCGGCCGAAGAGTTAAGAGCCGAGAAGGCTGCCCATTGCAAAGCAAAGAAAAGATGGCCAAGATGGCCGTAGAATTAAAAGGCACTGCCGACCATTGCCAGTTCCTTGAAGAAGAGAACCGAGTGAAGGCAGCGGACCTTGAGAAGGCCACGATAGCAACCAAAGACACTCGCTCTGCTATGAGGGCGAAGAAGGAGGAGCTGCAGGAAGGCAGGGATATTGCGGCTGGGAAGCCCTTTCTGCTGCAGAGGAAGTTCGGAGATCCGCGGTATGCCCTCTGGATCGGCTGTGGAGTTCGGCAGACGCATATATGGACTTGGCGGCAAGCGCTGTCGATGCGGTCGAATACTTCCGAGATCAGTCAGATCGTGAAGTAGACAAGTTGTTCTGGTCGCAATTTAACGTTCCAGAGCGTCCGCTTCTCTTGACTGAACAGCTAGCCGAATGGGCCGAACTTAATAGGTTGTCCGGACTCGCCATGAGGTCCGTTGTAGATCATTTGTGGCCGGAGAAGCCGAAGCCGAACAACTATTTCAGCTTAGTGCATCAGTTCCTGGGTGCGGTGCCGCGCATCAACGCGATGAAGAGGTCGGCGTGCATAGAAGGCTCGCGGATGGCCTTTGCCCGTGTCAAGGCATACTGGGCGGAGATGGATGCTACCACTGTTGCGGCGCAAGGTTTGGCCATAGGCCGAGTAGCTGCCGAGCACTATTTTGAAGAGGTTCTTGAGGGTGCTCGTGTGATAGAGTCCCAGTGCTCGAAGAATATTATGTTTGAGTGACATGTGTTGCCATTGTAAACACAATGTTTTTATGAAATATGGTAAGGCTATATTTATACTTTTGCCGAAAAATAATATGATGTCTCCTATGCGGCCGTTTATGTATATATGTATAGAACCTGAAAGATTGCAGTCGCCGGCTTCAACCCTCACGCATATAATGTGGAGGTGCCCGCAAAAACGCGTGTTCACACTTAACCCAACGTCTTGGTCCTATTAAGGAGGTGATAGCGCAGTGAACGAGGCAACCGGACAATAAGCTTTAACACTTTCACTTAGCCATAGGAGTTTGATAGTGGGGCTACTAGATAGCCCCTGGTGGCTCTGCACTCTCCCGATCTCGGGGTGCGTACATGCCTGGCCGGAAAATGGCCCTTCGTTAAGGCGGAGGAATTCTAACATTCCGATAGGTCATCAAGTGGTTGACCAATCTCACGCTATATCATGACAATCAGTTTTCGGCTTTCTCTACTGAGGTGCTCGTCCGGATGAACTAGGGCACAATCACAGTAGTTCTCCTAGTGCTGCCTTACCGATAAAGCGGAACGTAAGGCACCAAAACACAGGAGCCGGGCAAACCCAACATTTGACCAAAGACAATGATTCAGAGCTGATGCATATAAGGCCAAAGTCGCGACGCCGAACACTCCCTAAGGTATTGGGTCTTTATGGTATAAACCGGGCCTAAATAGTGCCCTTTGTAAGAAGCCCCTTGTGTCCAGGTACGTGCATTATTCTGACGTGGCCACATGCCAAGATGTCAGCATCCTTCTTAATTGTGCTGAGAATTCGAGGGATGTGTATCAACAAGAGATAGTGAAAAAGGTTTACGTAGGGTCTTAATCTAAAAAGAATCCTTGGAGCGGGTCCCTGCTGCACGTCTGCGCCTGTGTCTCTGTTGTGCCGTATCCTGGACGGGTGTAGCACGATGGTCATCTGTAAAAGAGAGGAACTTAGGTGAAAAAGTTGTCATGCAAAAAGGTGATTTTTTAAAGAAACCATGTATAATTAAAAATGAGTAAAAAATTGTCACTTGTCTGCGCGCGTTGAGCCCCTTGTATTTGTAATAGGGGTGTGGCCCTCAATCCGGTATGAATTACATATGGTTGCACCAGACTCGTCTAACCGTGTCCGTGGTCTTGACGACCTATCGAATGCTTTAGTTGGTGAGGCCGTTTTTAGTGTGCGGCTGTCGGATTTCGGGTTCCGGCAGACCCTTGAGGTTCGAACACTGGGGTGCGTGCGGAGATTTCGCCTTCTACCTACCTGCACCCCTCCGCCTCGCTAAGATCTAGGCTATGGAAAGAATAACACAAGAGACACAGGGTTTATACTGGTTCGGGCCACCGTTGTGGTGTAATACCCTACTCCAGTGTGTGGTGTGGTGGATTGCCTCTTGGGCTGATGATGATGAGCAATACAAGGAAGAACAGCCTCGCGAGGGTCTGTTCTTGGCTGGGGCGATGAACTGCTGGGAGGAGTTCAATCACCCTTCTCTCTCTCTCTCTCTTCGCTCTCTCTCTGATTTTCCTCTCGATCTCTCTCTGATCGATCTCTAACCGATCGATCTCCAACCCGATCGATCCTCCCCCCTACCCTGTGGGTGGCTGGTCCTATTTATAGGCAAAGGCCCTGGGCCTCTTCCCAAATATTGAGCGGGAAGGGCGCCAACAATTGGCCATTTTGAAGGGGGAACATCTGGTACACTTATCCTGACTAAAGTTGGTCCTCGCCTGCCAAAGACTCTGGTGGTGACGCTGGCTTGGGCTCCACAATGACTTCCTCCCTGCCGTTGGACTGGTCTTGGTCTCGTTGCACCGAAATGGGCGCCTTTGCTTGATGCTCCCGCCTGCGCTTGCTCCCTTTGCACCAAAGAGGAAAGGAGGACATTGCGCGGCTGGCGCCTGCCGGGCGCCTTTGGTCGTCATGGCTTGCGTCACGGGCACCTCATGAGGTACCCCGCCTTGATCTCTCTGCCTCCTCGCGAGCCAGCCTGATGAGGCCGTGCCTGAGGAAGCTCCGTGTCGTCCGCCCTGCGAGGCTTGGCCCCTCGCGAGGGTCTTGGGTCTGTGTTGATGAAGATGGGCCGTGCTGGGCCCCCCTTTGAGCCACGCCGCAGGCCGCAGGCAGGCAAGTCTGGGGACTCTCGTTCCCAGAACGCCGACAGTAGCCCCCAGGCCCAAGGTGCGCTCGGACTTGACCGTGCAGGGAGGCGGAAGGGCAAGAGCGAAGCGCCGCGGGCCCTAACAGCCTGCGGCCTTGGGCGCCGCATGGCGGTTGATTGGACGTGAGCGCCTCCACTTCCCCATGGCGCCTCGGCAACTGCACGGATTGGACAAGTCCCTGCATGCAAAGCGGGTCATGATTACCTGCGATCGTGGAGGTCGGCGGTTGGCCTTCGCCGGCCATAAGTACGGAACGGCGCACGCCCTTCCAGTCCATCCCTTCTTGCTTCTCCTTCTTCCTGGTCCTTGCTCTGTCTTGCTGTGATGGCTCCGATCCGTCGGTTCTCGACGGCAGAGAAGGGAAAGGCTCCCCGAGAGGAACCAGACCCGCTCCCGCCGAAGAAACGGCTCGCCCTCCGCGGCTGGGACGAGGGGGCCCATCGGGTGGTGTCGAGGCCCTGGTGCGAGCGGCCACCGCCGGGGTTCCCGCTTCGCTTGTACGCCCACATCGAGGGCCCTGAAGGAGCTGATGCTGACCGCCACGGGCGGTGCCACCGTCATCGCCATCGGGTCACGAAGGTGTGGGTCGTCCCCCCTGGGGTCCACACTGAGGGCTCCTCCCGAGAGTTCGTGTTCCACGCCGCCATGCCTCCTCAATCTTGGATTCGCCTTCCTCCCTTCTTCGCCTCCATCATCCCGCAGGGAGAACTCCTGGAGCTTTGGCTGCAGCACGCCAGCTGCAGCACCCTTGCGACCGAGGCAGAGGTCACGGTCGTTGCCCCGGGCGAGGTCTTCATGACTCGAGGCTGGAGCGAAATCGCCCGGGTTTGCAGGACAAGAGGCGCCTTCGCGATCCACTTGGAGTACGACGGTGCTTCAGTGATGTTCTTCAAGGTCTTCGACACGAATGGGCACCGGCTGGAGTGCTGCCCAGGGAGAGGTGGCCGGGACCCTGCTACGGTGAGGACTGGGCCCGCTGACCGCTCCCTTGGCGGCTCCTCAGGCGGCGGAGGCGTCGGAGGTTCCAGCGACTCCGGCAAGCTCTTCGTGACTCCGGAGACGAGCGACGACAACTATGAGCCCCCGAGCCAGCGCCGCTCCTGGAGCAGGGCGGGCTCGTCAGGCCATCGCTGACTCTGATCTAGATGGGGTTGGCACCGGTGCTTAACGGCCCACTGTTGATGATGGCGTCTTTTGCAGGGGCGCATGCAGTTAGCGTCCTTTTAGGATCTGTTCCCTGCGAGGAATCAAAGACGCGTCCCATGGGGGCTTGTAAGGTGCCTGTGATCCTGTTTTGTTAATATAACCCTTGTCGTAGAATTGTGCGAGTTGCTCATTCCGTCTTAGCTCAGTTCTCCCTTTCGAACCTCACGAGGGCTTGGTGCTCTGCGCCGATAGGTCCCAGTCCCAAGGCGGCTTTAGCCGTCGCTGGTATGCCAGGTCGCGATGCCGTGGTCAAGGCCAGGAGGTGAGCGACCCGGGGTCCGGTAAGAGCCCCTGAGTTGCGATGCTCAGGAGGTCCCCTTTGGCGCTCAAGCAGTCGTCGTTCGGTGAGAAAGGAGAGCGGCGTCGCTAACACAGGATTGCATTAGGTGCGGGGATGGTGCCACGGTAGCTGGTGCTTCCGGGTGGTGACTTATCTCGAGAATTAGGGGCCGCTCTCTGGTGTGTCGCCGGGTCCGTGCATCGGCAGGCGTGAGGTTTCTCGGCGAGGTCCTCGCGTGTCCCTCCCTTCTCGCCTTTGCTCCCCTTTCTGCTCTACGTCCTCGGGTCCCGGCCCTCGAGCGAGTCTCAGCCGTCGCTGGTATGCCAGGTCACAATGCCGTGGACAAGGCCAGAGGGTGAGGGTTGGAGAGCCAGTAGGAGCCCTGAGTCGCGATGCTCAGGCACCCCCCCTTTAACGTGCAAGTGGTTCGCGCGGATGAGAACGAAGGAGACACCGCAAGGGCCTCGCCTGACGAAGCTCCTTTAGGAGATCCGGTAGACCCATCATAGAAAGAACGAGGGGTTGCCATGACAATTTACAGTAAGCCGTTGGTTGCTTCCGAGGGGCGATGAGGCACTGAAGGCTTGATGAGGTGGCGCCATGCGGGGCTGCCGCGGCCAGAGCTCAGCCATTCAGGTTTGTCGGTGTTGCAGGGACGGACCCATGCGCAAGCGTCGTGCCATTTGGGAGCAGCTCCGTCAGTTGGCGTTAGTTGAGCGGGCAACTAGGTCAAACACATTAGCCGCGAAGGAGTGGATTCATTCAAATAGATGCTGGGAAGGTGGACATCACTGGGTCAGGCCCGAGCGACTTGGGGGATGATACAGCCCGGGGGGTGCCCCCAACAAAGTAAGCTAACAACATGAAATAAAAGGGATACATGCTGCAGGGACGGACCCATGCGGCCTGGGAATAATGCAGCCCTGGGGGGCACTCCCAGCTGGAAGTGAAACTTGAAAGATGTCACCTGATGATGTTGAGGACGAAGGGGTGTTGGTGTAGCAGACTCGGTGGGCTGCGGAAGCCGATCCTCATGAGCCCCTAGGCCCAGGGGCCTCGGGAGGCTCCGGAGGCGCTGGTGGCTCCTCGCGGACCATCTCCATCTCCGCGAGGGCTGCGGAACGCCTGGCCTCTTGAGCCTCCACGATGTCCCTCATGAGGCGCTGGTACGTGGCAGCCGCGTTCGGCAAGCCGTAAGGCATGCGAACGTAGCTATGGGGTGGACCTCCGCAGCGCCCCACTCGCGAGGGCCAGAGGCGCTCCAGAGAGGCGACTCGATTGAGCCCTGGTATGTCGATGCAGACGCGCAGCCCACCATCCTCGCCTGGATGGGGAGCCACAGCTGGTAGGCGGCGGCCGCCTTTCATGACTCTTGACTCCTGTAGCTCCTAAATGGCCTTGCTGACGAACTCCTGAGGGTCTGGCTCTCCTTGCCTTACTCCTTCTTGAGGGAAACGTGCTTCAAAACATGCCTCCATGTGGTGCCCAAGCGCCTCCCTCATGACCCTAGCCAGGTCGGGGGCCCTCCAGGGGAGAGCCCCCAAGCCCTGCCTGAGGAGGGCGCCGGGCGTGCTTTCCTATGCGATGGAAGGAGGTTCCCCCTGGGCAGGCGCAGGCCCAGAGGGGCCTGCCTCCTGAGGGGCCGGGCCGGACGATGTCTTCTTCTTCTTGGGGGCGGTCTCGAGAAGCCTCCTACTTCCGTGATTCGGGTCTTCCTGTGATGCAGCCTGAAAGGCTCGTTCCAGGGAACACACCGCGTCCTTCTCTTCACAGGGCACCATGATGACTCCGCCACTTCCTGGCATCTTGAGGACGTTGTAGCCGTGGTGAGTTACGGCCATGAACTTGGCCAGCGCTGGGTACCCAAGGATGGCGTTGTACGGCAGGCGAATGTGAGCGACGTCGAAGTCGATGAGCTCGGTGTGGTAGTTGTCGCGTGCCCCGAAGGTGACAGGGAGGCGGACCTGCCCAATCGGGACCGTGGAGCCGTCGGTGACTCCGGAGAAAGGCTTGGTTGGCTGAAGCTGGCTGTAGGGCACTTGGAGATTGTTGAATGTTTCCACGGACAGGACGTTGAGCCCTGCCCCGCTGTCGATGAGGGTCCTGGTGACCACCACGTTGCTGATGATTGGGGAACAAAGCATCGGGAGGACTCCAGCTGTAGCCGCACACTTGAGCTGATCTGCTGAGCTGAACATGATGGCACACGCCGACCACCTGAGAGGGCACGTGGCTTCGAGCTTGGGGAGGACTGCATTCACTTCGCGGGCGAACTGCTTGAAGATACGTTGAGAGGCTGGGGCTTGAGCCCCGCCCAGGATGCAGGCGATCGTGCACGGCTCCTGGAAGCCCCCAGCCCCCTCGTCCTGGTGGCGGTCCTCGTTTCTCCCTGGCGGCAGCGGAGGGAGGCCTGCGTTGCCTTGCGGGCGATCCTCGTGAGGCTGATCCCTCCAGTCTCCCTCGCAAGGCGGGTCTTGCCAGCGATCCTCGCGAGGTTGATCGCGCCACCCTTGGCGCAGGCCACGGTCTTCCCAGCGTCCTGCGTTCCTTCCTCCTCCTCGACCGTAGCCCCGGTCACCGCGATTGGGGCGACGGCCGATCCTTCCTTCTCGTATGGCTCGGAGCTCTTGACATTCGTTGGTGTTGTGGGTGTGGAGGTCGTGGTACACACAGTACCGACTGCCCTTGGAAGGTTCGGGCTGATCTCTGCCCCGCTTGGTGTCTGGTTCTGCCGCGAGCACGGCAGCCCCCTTGCGCTTCACATCCTTGGCCTTGGGCTTCTTCTCTTCTGGGTCCGCGGCAGGCAGCTCGAGGAGGGAGAGACGCCCTTCCTCGGCCCTGGCGCACTTGGTTGCCAAGTTGAACAACTCCAAGGAAGTGCACAGGTCTTCATGCATCGCCAGCTCCTCCTTCATCTTGACATCACGCACGCCGTCGGAGAAGGCTGAGATGATGGCCTCCTCAGTCACCTTGGGAATCTTGAGGCATGCGTTGTTGAAGCGCTGGATGTACTTCTGCGGGATCTCTCCGGGTTGTTGCTTGATGCGGCGCATGTCGCTCACGGCGGGTGGCCGGTCGCGAGTACCTTGGAAGTTGGCGATGAAGCGGGTGCGCATCTCGTCCCAGGAGGAGATCGTGCCTGGAGCCAGGTTCAGGAGCTAGGTGCGGGCCCCGTCCTTGAGCGCCATGGGAAACCAGTTCGCCATGACCTTCTCGTCTCTGTTGGCAGCTTTGATGCCCAGCTCATAGAGCTGGAGGAACTCCGCAGGGTCGGCCGTGCCGTCGTAACAAGGAGGCAGGTCTGGCTTGAACTTGCCGGGCCACGCGATGCTGCGTAGCTCGGTGGTGAAGGCGCGGCAGCCTGCTGTGGCCACGGGAGGCCTTGGGTGACGGAGAGCTTGGTCTTGCATGTCCCCATGCGCTGCAGCTGGGAGCAGCACGGGGTCTTGACGTGCGGGAGTAGGAGCATGGTCGCGACGTGCTGGAGCAGGGAGCGCCCGGGCAGCTTCTTGCGGGCGAGTGACTTCTTGGCAGCTCTGCTCTTGCCGCGCTGGCACCTGACGGAGCGGGTTCCGCCCAGGGGCCACGCGCCTTGGAGCCATGGTGCCTTCTTGAGGAGGAGGCGGCCGGGGTGCCGCCGGAGCTTCATCGCCCGCGCGGGGCGGGGTGCGGTGCAGCGGAACGGATGATGCAGGAGAGCCCCCCGCGGCGCGGACGAGCTCGGCGACGCGGTCGAGCCATTCTTCATAGATGTCGTCAACGGGACGGTAGCGCAGGAGCTCGTTTGCCGCGATGAGCGCAGCTCGAGCCTCCATGGGTGCGCGGAGCGCGCGGGACGAAGAACCAGCTGGGGTGAGCGAGGGAGTAGCGGTGCGGCCGTCTTGCCGCACGGACGGATGCTGAGACGACGCTTGCTGCTCGTCCCCCGCCGGGCCGGTGGCGGCGTTGACGGCAGGTGACGGGGAACGGCGAGGACGCCCGCCGACAGGAGCCATCTGGGCGACGTGGGAAGCGAGAGTGGCCCGGCGCTCGGCGCGGGCCCGACGAGCGTCAGACATGGACGCGATGGTTGGAGGAGAACGGGGTGGTGGAAGACGAATTCCGGCGCACCCCTACCTGGCGCGCCAAATGTCGGATTTCGGGTTCCAGCAGACCCTTGAGGTTCGAACATTGGGGTGCGCGTGGAGATTTCGCCTTCTACCTACCTTCACCCCTCCGCCTCGCTAAGATCTAGGCTATGGAAAGAACAACACAAGAGACACAGGGTTTATACTGGTTCGGGCCACCGTTGTGGTGTAATACCCTACTCCAGTGTGTGGTGTGGTGGATTGCCTCTTGGGCTGATGATGATGAGCAATACAAGGAAGAACAGCCTCGCGAGGGTCTGTTCTTGGCTGGGGTGATGAACTGCTGGGAGGAGTTCAATCACCCTTCTCTCTCTCTCTCTTCGCTTCTCTCTCTGATTTTCCTCTCGATCTCTCTCTGATCGATCTCTAACCGATCGATCTCCAACCCGATCGATCCTCCCCCCTACCCTGTGGGTGGCTGGTCCTATTTATAGGCAAAGGCCCTGGGCCTCTTCCCAAATATTGAGCGGGAAGGGCGCCAACAATTGGCCATTTTGAAGGGGGAACATCTGGTACACTTATCCTGACTAAAGTTGGTCCTCGCCTGCCAAAGACTCTGGTGGTGACGCTGGCTTGGGCTCCACAATGACTTCCTCCCTGCCGTTGGACTGGTCTTGGTCTCGTTGCACCGAAATGGGCGCCTTTGCTTGATGCTCCCGCCTGCGCTTGCTCCCTTTGCACCAAAGAGGAAAGGAGGACATTGCGCGGCTGGCGCCTGCCGGGCGCCTTTGGTCGTCATGGCTTGCGTCACGGGCACCTCATGAGGTACCCCGCCTTGATCTCTCAGCCTCCTCGCGAGCCAGCCTGATGAGGCCGTGCCTGAGGAAGCTCCGTGTCGTCCGCCCCGCGAGGCTTGGACCCTCGTGAGGGTCTTGGGTCTGTGTTGATGAAGATGGGCCGTGCTGGGCCCCCCTTTGAGCCACGCCGCAGGCCACAGGCAGGCAATTCTGGGGACCCCCGTTCCCAGAACGCCGACAGCGGCTGCTAAGGCAATCGCATTCTTTTCGGTGCGCAAAGATCGCTCAATATTTCCGTTCACTATAATGATGCCACGTGGACTGGGCATCTTGAGCGTGAGGGAAGCGTAATGCGGTATTGCATTAAAGCGAGCAAAAGCTTCATGTCCAAGTAGTGCTTGATAACCACTTTGGAACGGAGCAATGTGGAAGGTTAAATGTTCGCTACAGAAGTTATCGGGGAAGCCGAATATAACTTTTAGTAGCAGGGAGCCCGTGCAGTGAGCCCCTGGGCCTGGCGTTACTCCTTTAAAGGTAGTGTTGCTATGGCGGATTTTCGTTGGGTCTATCCCCATTTCACAGATTGTATCCTGGTATATCAGGTTTAAACTGCTACCACCGTCCATCAAGACTCGTGTAAAGTGGTATCCGTTAATTATTGGGTCTAATACCAGGGCAGCCCATCCTGCACGCCGGATACTTGCTGAGTAATCACGATGGTCGAAAGTGATCGTTTGAGATGACCAGTGGTAGGACTTCGCTGTGATAGGCCCTTGGGCATGTCTCTCCGGGAGTGCCGCTTTGTAACACGTTGACTGTTTTGACTTCTGGTGGAAACTTCTTTTGTTCCCCAGTGTCTTGCTTGAGAGGCTCATCCTCGTCTTCGCTTGGTGTATCCTCCCCCTTGTGTACGGCGTTGAGCTTGCCGGACTGCTTGAAGACCAAACATTCTCTGTGGGTATGATTAGCGGGTTTACCAGGGGTGTTATGGATCTGACATACTTGGTCCAGAATTTTGTTTAGGCTGGACAGTTCGTCTCTGGCACCTTTAGAGGGCGGCTTTTGTTGACTTGGCCGAGAGCTTTTGAATCCGGCGTTTACTTCCGTGCTCTTCGTGCTGTCTTATTTATTCCGGCGTTTGTTATTGTTGTTGCGCCGTGATTTCCCGTTTCCATCTCTAGCTTCGGATGTACTGGGGTCGTTGGTGCTGCATCTGGCTAGCCAGCTGTCCTCACCCGCGCAAAAGCGGGTCATGAGGCTTGTTAATGCTGCCATTGTTCTCGGCTTTTCTTGGCCGAGGTGTCTGGCAAGCCATTCGTCATGGACGCTATGCTTAAAAGCTGCCAAGGCTTCGGCGTCCGGACAATCGACTATTTGGTTCTTTTTAGTAAGAAACCTGTTCCAAAGCTTTCGGGCTGACTCTCCGGGTTGTTGAGTTATATGACTCAAATCGTCCGCGTCCGGAGGTCGGACATAAGTCCCTTGAAAATTTGCCCGAAAAGCATCTTCGAGCTCTTCCCAGCTTCCAATGGAGCTTTCGGGGGAGGCTTTTAAGCCAGTGCCGAGCTGGCCCTTTGAGTTTGAGGGGTAAGTATTTAATGGCATGGAGATCGTCTCCTCGAGCCATATGGATGTGGAGGATATAGTCCTCAATCCAGACCCCAGGGTCTGTTGTTCCGTCGTATGCCTCTATATTTACGGGTTTGAATCCCTCTGGAAATTCATGGTCCAGCACCTCATCGGTGAAACATAGGGGGTGTGCGGCGCCCCTGTATCTAGGCGTGTCGTGGTGTTCGGATGTTTGGTGTGTTGCATCATGTGCTGGAGTGCGCTTGCGCGGTCCGTAGATGGATCTAGTTGCTCCGTTCTTTTGAGGCGAGCACTTGCGTGGATCGCGTATTGGCTTCTGTGCGGCGTTTCTTGCCGCTCCATGTTGGCCGTGAGGTCGTCTATCCGGCCGGGTGGCTGTTTTAATTTTTGTTTGCGGGGGATCTAAGGCCTCCTCATCGAATTCATTTAGCAACTTCCGCTTCGGGTAGCTCTTGGTGAGGCGATTACCGCCATACTTCGCTGCTGTGTTGAGTACTTTACTCCATCTGATTTGGAGTGTGTCTTGCGCCGCCTTGAGCCTTTGCTTCTGCCTTTTTAGACTCCTCGTGGTGGCAACAAGCCTTTGATGGGCATTTTGTTGCTCCGGGCGTCTGTCCGGTGTTATGTCCTCCAGACTATTATCCTTGACAGAGTTGGTTTGTTCGGTTTGATTCTCCGCGTTGTCGTGGTCCGGCAGTGGTTCGCCCTGCTCTAACACTGGGTCTATATGATCATTATTTCTGTCAAGGCGGGATTTGGGGCGGCGCTTACACTGCCGCTTTGACTGCTTCTCGAGGGGACAGCCCTTCGTTGCGTCCTTCCGTTCCTCGTCGTCGTTTTCCTTTGGTGTGTCCACCATGTATACGTCATGTGATGCGGTGGACGTCCAGTGCCCTATGGGCAGTGGTTCCTCTTTGTATCTTGCATCGTCGTCCATACTGTCGATGTCTTTGGAGTCGAAGTCGAGCATGTCGGTTAAGTCATCGACAGTGGCTACTAAGTGGGTGGTGGGTGGGTCGCGAATTTCTTCGTCGTCTGCATCCCAGTCCTGCCAGACATAGTTCGGACAGGATCCTCCTGATAAGGAGAGAGACCTTAACGAGTTCAGTATGTCGCCAAAGGGCGAGTGCTGAAAAATATCCATGGAGGTAAATTCCATGATCGGCGCCCAATCATATTCGATAGGAACGGGCGCAGGCGGTTCGGAGTCCATGGTCGGAGAAGGATCCGACAGTTTAACAACACGGCTCTCGTGCAAGGTAAGGTCGATGTTCGGCTCGATCACCGCTGAGGGTAAGGCCTCCGTGGCGGGGTCCATCCACCCGTTCACGGAAGGCGCAACTGGCTCTGAATTGAAGGTTGGAGCGACTGCCGGTGCGATCTCCTTAACGCTGTCCGATGGGAGAGCTAAGTCATACTCATCGTGACCGCGTGGCGCACAAGGCAGAGGCTCGAATCCATCGAAGATCAAATCTCCACGGATATCGGCCGTGTAGTTTAAGCTTCCAAACCCGACCTGGTGGCCAGGGGCGTAACTTTCAATCTGCTCCAGATGGCCAAGCGAATTGGCCCGCAGTGCAAAGCCGCCGAACACGAAGTTCTGTCCAGGGAGAAAAGTCTCACCCTGGACTGCATCGCTATCGATGATAGTAGGAGCCATCAAGCCTAATGGCGACGCCACAGAGGAACTCTCAATGAAAGCACCAATGTCGGTGTCAAAACCGGCGGATCACGGGTAGGGGGTCCCGAACTATGCGTCTAGGCCGGATGGTAACAGGAGGCAGGGGACACAATGTTTTACCCAGGTTCGGGCCCTCTTGATGGAGGTAAAACCTTACGTCCTGCTTGATTAATATTGATGATATGGGTAGTACAAGAGTAGATCTACCATGAGATCAAAGATGCTAAACCCTAGAAGCTAGCCTATGGTATGATTGTCGTTCGTCCTATGGACTAAAATGCTCCGGTTTATATAGACACCAGAGAGGGCTAGGGTTACACAGAGTCGGTTACAATGGGAGGAGATCTACATATCCGTATTGCCAAGCTTGCCTTCCACGCCAAGGAAAGTCCCATCCGGACACGGGACGAAGTCTGCAATCTTGTATCTTCATAGTCCGAGAGTCCGGCCAAAGGTTATAGTCCGGCTATCCGGACACCCCCTAATCCAGGACTCCCTCACCTTCTCCTGAAGTTTCTGCACAAATTCTTCAACAAAAGAGACATGCCATGGGTCAACATGCTTTGGGATAATCACTATATATATCAAGTACCACATGCTGCGGATCCGGTGGGGTCCTTTTGGTGGAGAGACATTCTCAAGCTTACACCGATTTATAGAGGGGCTTCGAGGGCGCAAGTAGTTGACGGCTCGACCGTGCTACTCTGGAAAGATCTCTGGTCGCATGAAGTGTTGGAAATCTCGCATCCACGCGCCTTCTCTTTTGCCTCCCATGAAGATATGACTGTTGCTGACTTCTGGGCCACCACCGCTCTGCATGAAACCTTTCAACTCCCAGTATCCCCTCAGGCCCTTCGAGAGATACAAGATATACAAGAGGAGCCGGCCAAGATTTCCCCCTCTGCATCCCTCACTGATATTTGGCACTACATCTGGGGCACCGCCAAGTTCAGACCAAAAGACTACTACACAAATTACTTCCGCGATGCAAACACACACCCCGCCTTTCAGCATCTCTGGAAATCTAGTTGCACTATGAAGATCAAAGTGTTTGGTTGGTTACTGTTCCACGACAGACTTAACACGCATAACATGCTTTGCAGAAGGCACTACAACATTGGAAATGACTTCACTTGTCTCCTCTGCGGGCAGAACATTGAAGAATTAGTGGACCACATGGTGTTTATGTGCCAGTTCAACAAGAGATGTTGGGCCAAACTTCACATTGAGTGGCCTGATTTTGATAACAGGCTCACTTCTCTACAACTTGCACGAACGGATTGGCCCAACCCCTTCTTCACTGAGATTTTCCTAACTACTGCCTGGAGTCTGTGGAAAGAAAGAAATAACAAACACTTTAGAGGAGTCAATCCCACCATTGGATCCTGGCAGGCGCGCTTTAGGGAGGATCTTGGGCTACTGGAACATAGGGCCAAAGCTGCTCGCAGAACGGCCCTGCTCTCATACTGGGCCGCGCTTGACTAGCCCACGCTTGACAAGGCCTCACTTGATCTAGTCCCATTTCTTGTAAACACAGTTTAGTGAAAACACAGTAGCAAAAAGTTGAGAGGTGATAGGCTTTCACACCCCCTCTGGCGCTGAGGCCAATGGCTGGTGGTCCCAGTGTGTGTAACTGTGTATGTCTATGTAAACACCCCATTTATATAGATATACAAAAACACAGTAGGAGTTCTCTCCTACTGTCAATTCCCTCAAAAACAGCAGACAGTGGTGTCGCGACGACCGCACAAAGGCACATGAGGAGATCGGACCACCTGAGGCAGTGCCTTATTTGTAACGAAAGTATTCAACTAGCCCAGTGGCCAAGTGACACTACCCGACAGCTGTTCCGCCTGGGCTCGATTCCACCTAATGCAGGGAAAATATCTCCAACTTTTTTGCCTCTGCCATTATTGACATGTGGGTCACCATTGTCATCTACGCACACCACGTCCAGAACTTGCCAAAACTTCATCCCTCGTTTTCTCTGTTTTCGCACACTCGACATTGTGTGGGCATTTTGAAAATACCATATCTTTTTGACTGTGCATCATATGAAGATGTGCTATGCATGAATGTTGATCAACATGATGTTAACTGGCTGGTAGTTTCATTTTCGACCATGAATAAAACTTCCAACATGATGTTATCCCTGTTTGAAAAGGCCGTGTTAATATAAATGCTCTGCCTCTGAAAGTTGCAGTTTCTTATCTGAAACTGAACTTGCAGTTTCTTATCTGAAACTGAAACTTGCAGTTTCTTCTGTGAGAATCACATTGTCTGCACTTTTATACTCCTATGAAACTACATTTTTAAGTGCTAAAAATAGATTTCTAGAATTCATAAAATACTTCATATGCTCAATACTGCAAATCTAAAATTCAAAAGACATTCATATCTGAAAGTACTCTCAAAATACACAACACAAAACACAATTCACAACATGCAAATACTGACAACCCTAAGCTCCTCCTGACAATTCACAACCTGCCCGACTATTGGGTTGGGGGGGGGGCAGTCCCCTCCTATTCCTCGGTGGTAGAGAGCCACCCCGTGAGACGATATGACCGGCGAGGGAGAGGATGGCAGGGAAGCATCGTCGGTCCAACTGCTTTTCTCCTCTTGCAGTTGGGTTCGGTCGACGAAGACTCCACCGGCTCGCTCTGGCACGACACCCTTCAATCTCTGGTCGATGCTCCATCTGGGATCAATACTCCCACCACCGCTCCCTCACGATCGGATTCGGTGAATCTGTTTGCTCCATGGCCCAGAGGAGCAGCTCTATGTACTCCTGCACGACTCCCTTCGGGAGTATCACCGCCTTTTCGCTCTATTGCAGATATTTGGCCATGGATGTCTCCGTCGCTGCTAGTTGGTCCTTGTTGTCAAATCAAGACTATATCTCCAACATCCTAGCTAGCTTCACAGGGTCCCCGTTTGCGATCCTCATGTATCGGTTGTACTCCTCCATCGATCTACTTCTCCACAACACCTTCACTCACTGGCGGTGGTTTTTGAATGGAAGAGGAGAGGAGCAGCGTTGGTTTTGGATCAGAACGGGAGAGGAGCGACGCTGGTTTTGGATTGGAACAGGAGAGGAGGGGCGGTGGTTTTGAAATGGAAGAGGAGAGGAGCGGTGCTGGATTTAGATTGGAACAGGAGAGGAGCGGCAGTGGAGAGGAGCGGCGCTGGTCTCGGAAGTATTTTTTGTTTTGCATATTTTGGGTCAAAGTTTGACCACGTGCTGTATTTGACAAGCAAAATGTGAATGCATGTCACCAAAAATTATGTCGTTTAGTTTGTATTTGAATGTACTTTCAAATTATATTATTTTTTGCAATGTATAACATATATTTTATTTGTGAAAATCATGGTCAATTATGACCTAGAATAAAAGGGAGACTAGTTAAAGTGGGGTCGCTTTCTTAATTGAAGGGTAAATTGATTTTGATTTTAATCCAGTTACAGTGCGCCGGCCCTCTCGTCCAATCCTAAATCGTTGTTGCATGCTCCTCTCCCTCTTATCCATTGCAAAACCATCTCCTCTCCTCTCCATCATCTCCATTCCAAAACTACCGTCTCGCATCTCCTTCTTCTCCATTGGAAAACCACCTCCTCTCCTCTCCATCATCTCCATTCCAAAACCATCGTCTCGCCTCTCCCTCTTCTCCATTGCAAAATCACCCATCTCCTCTCCATCATCTCCATTCCAGAACCACCGTCTCGCCTCTCCCTCTTCTCTATTGCAAGACCACCATCTCTCCTCCCATCTTCCAAAGATAGCACCAGACCACTCAGAAGGACATCTATGGAGAGGATACAATAGCGAATCAGGTAGATCACTAGCGGCGACCAGGCCAAGTTAGCCAGGTTGAAGGAGATCCTTACTTGGTTTGACAATGAGTGGCAGATTTCGAGGACGGTGAGGGCCATGTGGCAATGTATGCAAAAGAGCGACACGACGGCAATGAGGGCGGTGATGTACTCCTCGGTGGAAGTCACGCCGCAGTCCTTCGAGTTCATTGAGTGTCTCCTCTAGGCGATGGAGTAGACAGATTTTCCCGAGGCGAAAGTCAGGCGGAGGTGGTGGGCGTACAGGTCGAAGGTCGAGCACCCAGGGGATAACGAATCGATCGAGTATGGTGTGTCGTTCGTGAGGGTGCAGAGCCAGCCAGAGCCACAGGAGTATTCCTTCTCCCACCGCAAGAGGAGGCCGGATGGCGTGACGTCGCTTCCCTGCCGTTCTCCATGGTTCCCTCGATGCTCGCCTCGTTTCAATGGCGGCGGTAGGGTTTAAGGTATGCTTCACACTAACCTAATCTTCCATCTACTCATGCTTACAATCAGTGTGACAGCTAATGAAAATCATGCTTACAATCAGTCTTCGAGTACTACGTCAATCACCCTAAAATAGCTCTGGACCTTTGGGTCAAAGTTGTGACACTATGTACAAATAAAGAAAAATAGATTGGTGCTTCTTTCAGAAAAGAGTACCCCCTAGAAAACTGCCAATATAAGCTACTAGTATTTGGTTAGAGGATTTGCTGCCGAGAAAGATCCATCCACAGAGAGCGCCACACATCCCACTGGTGGTGGTGGATGCCAATGCATGCATGGAGTATGGTTGTTGTCGGTAATTTTTACTTGGCACACCTCACACTCTGCATATATGTCGGTTCCATCCATACATTTGTGCAGTTCCACCAAAATGCAGCTGAATAACCCTGTTTGCACAGATAATGAAAAATTGTGATTCCATTATAGTGGCACTAGTTGATGAAACATACACTAATAAATAGAAGAAAATATTGCGATAGTATCATAGTATGCCATGCTGCGAGGGCGAGATGGGCCCTGCGACGCCTCATATGGTACGCCTCATACTGGAAATCGACCCAAGTCTCCCCGATACACCTTCTGCCAGTGATGAACATCAGTGTACAATGGTAGTACAAGGAGGGGCCTTGATACATTCCAATCTCTATTTTTGTGCAGATCAACTAAAATTAAGCACCCCAGTTTGCAGAAATGCTTAAACATTAACAATGGAACTAGCTGATGAAACATATACTAACAAAGAGAAGCACTTTCTTTATCTACATTGGAAATGAAATGATAGAGAGGACACTCGCTCTATTTTAACTGTATTATTACTTCATTTTATCAGTGGCACTAGGGTCGAGCAGGTGGCAAACGAGGTGTACCGTGCGTCACAAGGATGGAGGCCGGGGGTGCTTAGACTGGGATGCTGAAAATGACACTTTTAGTCCCTATCTTCCCCCCTGATGTTTCAGTGGTAGCATTTGGGTTGTAATCCAAACTTGGTTGAGCTGGTGCTGCGTCCACCTACCTGTCTAGCTTATGTGGTGAACTTGTCTCCTGCTAGTACTCAGTCTGTTCTAGTAGTAGTTGCATAACTGCCCGTTTACACTGAGATGTTGTCGGATAATGGTTCTCTATGGTTGGGTTTCTTTAATGAAATCGAAGGAAACCCCCTCTTTTGATATATAAAAAAAATCAGTGGCACTAGCGGTGCCAAAACATTGCCTCAAATTAATAGTGCCACTAGATTAAGGTGCAAAATAATAACATTCCTGCTTTATCATGGTAGTGCCAAAACAGTAGCACAAGAGCAGACTCAACATGCAGGATCTTTGGAAAACGGCCAGACCAAAAAGGAACATGCCTTGTGATGGGAACCATATCTACAGTCAACACCATCATAGAAGGGATGACACCAGTCACCAACATAGATGATTCAATTCATGGGACCTTTTGGTGCAGTGCACCTAAAATGAAGCAATGTCCCATGAGCTAGTAGCTTCTTCTTCATTATTTTTTAAGAAAAGGGCTCCAGCCCCAGTTCCATTTCCATCAGAAAACGAAACCCACAGAGCTTCTTTTTAATTAGTTGCAATAAAATTGAGCAACATCAAGGTTGGTTGTGAAGCTCCTGGAATGTTCAACTATAATTTGGATATCATTTGTGCAGTTCCACTAAGATCAAGCGTGAAATGTATATCCCTGTTTGCACAAAAAGGTGGAAAGGAGGGTGACTAACAAGTGATGAAACATAGTACATCAAATGAAAATAAGCATGTTCCTTATCTGAATGGCAATCCTAGAAGGACAGTAGCAATTTCGAAAGCAGCAGCATTGCTAGATATTGGCTTGGGCATTAGGATTAACTATGACAACCGTTAAATAAGACATTACTTAATGGTGCCATTGCTTTATTTTACCAGCAACATTACATTAACAACTGCTACAGAGTTGGTATTTGGGCACGGGAGAGTAGGCAGACCAGGACAGTTGCATTTCTAACCAAAATAAGCAACTTATCTTAATGGGAAATTTAGCAGGACATGGAAAAAAGTGCCATTTATTCATATTAATGGAGGCATTACATTGAAAACAACATTGGTTTAACGTGTCCTTACTTTTAACAGTGTGACTGCTACATTTTACCAATGGCATTACATAAGAGTGGTTCGGGGCAACAAACATCAGAACATGATATCTGGGTTGGTCCCGTTTTGTTCGGTATAGCCACTTATACTGTGTGAGGCTAGAAAATCTAGTGCTGGACTTACTCTCTTGATTTGTCCCCAAGTCCCCACTTTCTTTCCTTTTTCAACCAATAGATCAGGTTTATATTGAGTTTGCACTGTGTTTCCCTTTATTTCCCTATTATACAAAGAGACCAGTTGGATAGCCAGTCTTTGATACTTTTCGCCCCCATTATTTCCTCTTTCGACCAAGTCCTAGGTTCAGGTAACAAATCTTCCCCCAACCCCACCCCCTTTCTTCCTTGTTTGATCCAAGTAGTACTAGATTACTAGTTTTACCTCTTAACAGTAAAAATTTAGGTGGCTTTCGAACAGCCGATCGATCCTATCGACAAGGGGCCTAAGAAATAGTAAAAGATACAAATGCAGCAACGTTAGGAGCTCGGGAAGTAGAGCAAGGCCGGTTTCGAAGGAAGTTACACCTGAGGGTCGTCGGGATGTCGCTAGGTGGGCGGCGGGAGGCCGTATCTGCCCACACTACGACAGCGAGGAAGAAGGGGTCGGAGGCCCTCCCTAGCCAGCAGTGCTTGGGAGAGAACGGCAAGGCACGCTGATCGGGACGTGCCGACAGTGGGTAAGAGCTGTCGCCAAGGACGACCACGTGAACATTGCACCTTCTCACCTTCCCCGGAGGAGAGGATCCGGCTGGATCTATGACCAGCGATGAGCAGAGAGAGAGAGAGAGTGTGTGGCCACCGCTGTCGTGTTTAGATCTGGCGAGCACGATGAAGGAAATATGCCCTAGAGGCAATAATAAAGTTATTATTTATTTCCTTATATCATTATAAATGTTTATTATTCATGCTAGAATTGTATTAACCGGAAACATAATACATGTGTGAATACATAGACAAAAACAGAGAGTCACTAGTATGCCTCTACTTGACTAGCTCGTTAATCAAAGATGGTTATGTTTCCTAACCATAGACATGAGTTGTCATTTGATTAATGGGATCACATGATTAGGAGAATGATGTGATTGACTTGACCCATTCTGTTAGCTTAGCACTTGATCATTTAGTTTGTTGCTATTGCTTTCTTCATAACTTATACATGTTCCTATGACTATGAGATTATGCAACTCCCGTTTACCGGAGGAACACTTTGTGTGCTACCAAACATCACAACGTAACTGGGTGATTATAAAGGTGCTCTACAGGTGTCTCCGAAGGTACTTGTTGGGTTGGCGTATTTCGAGATTAGGATTTGTCACTCCGATTGTCGGAGAGGTATCTCTGGGCCCTCTCGGTAATGCACATCACTCAAGCCTTGCAAGCATTGCAACTAATAAGTTAGTTGCAGGATGATGTATTATGGAACGAGTAAAGAGACTTGCCGGTAACGAGATTGAACTAGGTATTGAGATACCGACGATCGAATCTCGGGCAAGTAACATACCGATGACAAAGGGAACAATGTATGTTGTTATGCAGTCTGACCGATAAAGATCTTCGTAGAATATGTAGGAGCCAATATGAGCATCCAGGTTCCGCTATTGGTTATTGACCGGAGACATGTCTCGGTCATGTCTACATAGTTCTCGAACCCGTAGGGTCCGCACGCTTAAAGTTCGGTGACGATCGTAATTAGGGTTTTTGTGTTTTGATGTACCGAAGGTTGTTCGGAGTCCCGGATGTGATCACGGACATGACGAGGAGTCTCGAAATGGTCAAGACATAAAGATTGATATATTGGAAGCCTATATTTGGATATCGGAAACGTTCCGGGTGAAATCGGGATTTTACCGGAGTACCGGGGGGTTACCGGACCCCCCCCCCCCCCCGGGGGGGTTATTGGGCCTACATGGGCCATAAGGGAGAAGAGGAGGGCCGGCCAGGGCAGGCCGCGCGCCCCCTCCCCCCTAGGCCGAATAGGACAAGGAAGGGGGGGGCGACGCCCCCCTTTCCTCTTTCTCCCTTCCTCCTTCCTTTTCCAGCAAGGCAAGAGGGGGGAGTCCTACTCCCGGTTGGAGTAGGACTCCTCCAGGCGCACCCATAGGGCCGGCCGCACCTCCCCCTCTCCCTCCTTTATATACCGAGGCAAGGGGCACCCCATGACACACAAGTTGATCCTCGTGATCGTTCCTTAGCTGTGTGTGGTGCCCCCTTCCACCATATTCCACCTCGGTCATATCGTAGCGGTGCTTAGGCGAAGCCCTGCGTCGGTAGAACATCATCACCGTCATCACGCCGTCATGCTGACGAAACTCTCCCTCAATGTTTTGCTGGATCAGAACTCGAGGGACGTCACCAAGTTGAACGTGTGTAGAACTTGGAGGTGCCGTACGTTCGGTACTTGGATCGGTCGGATCGGGAAGACGTACGACTACTTCCTCTACGTTGTGTCAACACTTCCGTTGCCGGTCTATGAGGGTACGTAGACAACACTCTCCCCTCTCGTTGCTATGCATCACCATGATCTTGCGTGTGCGTTGGAAAATTTTGAAATTACTACGTTCCCCAACAGTGGCATCCGAGCCTAGGTTTTATATGTTGATGTTGTGCACGAGTAGAACACAAGTGAGTTGTGGGCGATATAAGTCATACTGCTTACCAGCATGTCATACTTTGGTTCGGCGGTATTGTTGGATGAAGCGGCCTGGACCGACATTACGCGTACGCTTACGCGAGACTGGTTCTACCGACGTGCTTTGCACACAGGTGGCTGGCGGGTGTCAGTTTCTCCAACTTTAGTTGAACCAAGTGTGGCTACGCGCGGTCCTTGCGAAGGTTAAAACAGCACCAACTTGACAAACTATCATTGTGGTTTTGATGCGTAGGTAAGAATGGTTCTTGCTAAGCCCGTAGCAGCCACGTAAAACTTGCAACAACAAAGTAGAGGACGTCTAACTTGTTTTTGTAGGGCATGTTTTGATGTGATATGGTCAAGACA
This sequence comes from Triticum urartu, assembly GCF_056163025.1. Classification (NCBI taxonomy): domain Eukaryota; kingdom Viridiplantae; phylum Streptophyta; class Magnoliopsida; order Poales; family Poaceae; genus Triticum; species Triticum urartu. The sequence goes on along the minus strand of NC_141879.1, from coordinate 238,808,340 downwards.
TGATGCTAAATTTTATTTTATGAGATGATCATGTTTTGTAACCGAGTTATCGGCAACTGGCAGGAGCCATATGGTTGTCGCTTTATTGTATGCAATGCAATTGCGCTATAATGCTTTACTTTATCACTAAGCGGTAGCGATAGTCGTGGAAGCATAAGATTGGCGAGACGACAACGATGCTACGATGGTGATCAAGGTGTCGTGCCGGTGACGATGGTGATCATGAAGGTGCTTCGGAGATGGAGATCACAAGCACAAGATGATGATGGCCATATCATATCACTTATATTGATTGCATGTGATGTTTATCTTTTATGCATCTTATCTTGCTTTGATTGACGGTAGCATTATAAGATGATCCCCCACTAAACTATCAAAGTATAAGTGTTCTCCCTGAGTATGCACCGTTGCGAAAGTTCTTCGTGCTGAGACACCACGTGATGATCGGGTGTGATAGGCTCTACGTTCAAATACAACGGGTGCAAAACAGTTGCACACGCGGAATACTCAGGTTTAACTTGACGAGCCTAGCATATAACAGATATGGCCTCGGAACACGGAGACCGAAAGGTCGAGCATGAATCATATAGTAGATATGATCAACATATTGATGTTCACCATTGATACTACTCCATCTCACGCGATGATCGGACATGGTTTAGTTGATTTGGATCACGTGATCACTTAGAGGATTAGAGAGATATCTTTCTAAGTGGGAGTTATTAAGTAATATGATTAATTGAACTTAAATTTATCATGAACTTAGTACCTGATAGTATCTTGCTTGTCTATGTTTGATTGTAGATAGATGGCTCGTGCTGTTGTTCCGTTGAATTTTAATGCGTTCCTTGAGAAAGCAAAGTTGAAAGATGATGGTAGCAATTACACAGACTGGGTCCATAACTTGAGGATTATCCTCATTGCTGCACAGAAGAATTACGTCCTGGAAGCACCGCTAAGTGCCAAGCCTGCTGCAGGAGCGACACCAGATGTTATGAACGTCTGGCAGAGCAAAGCTAATGACTACTCGATAGTTCAGTGTGCCATGCTTTACGGCTTAGAACCGGGTCTTCAACGACGTTTTGAACATCATGGAGCATATGAGATGTTCCAGGAGTTGAAGTTAATATTTCAAGCAAATGCTCGGATTGAGAGATATGAAGTCTCCAATAAGTTCTATAGCTGCAAGATGGAGGAGAATAGTTCTGTCAGTGAACATATACTCAAATGTCTGGGTATCATAATCACTTGACTCAACTGGGGGTTAATCTTCCTGTTGTTAGTGTCATTGACAGAGTTCTTCAATCACTGCCACCAAGCTATAAAAGATTCATGATGAACTATAATATGCAAGGGATGAATAAAACTATTCCTGAGCTCTTCGTGATGCTAAAAGCCGCGGAGGTAGAAATCAAAAAGGAGCATCAAGTGTTGATGGTCAATAAGACCACCAGTTTCAAGAAAAAGGGCAAAGGGAAGAAGAAAGGAAACTTCAAGAAGAACAGCAAACAAGTTGCTGCTCAGGAGAAGAAACCCAAGTCTAGACCTAAGCCTGATACTGAGTGCTTCTACTGCAAGCAGACTGGTCACTGGAAGCGGAACTGCCCCAAGTATTTGGCGGATAAGAAGGATGGCAAAGTGAACAAAGGTATATGTGATATACATGTTATTGATGTGTACCTTACTAATGCTCACAGTAGCACCTGGGTATTTGATACTGGTTCTGTTGCTAACATTTGCAACTCGAAACAGGGTGTGATGGCCTGGCTTATTAGGGATGATAGACTACTCATGTCAATAAGGAATTCCTTCTTTTCCGGGAGCCCATTCGGACAGAACTCCAAAGTTAAGCGTGCTCAGCTTGGAGTAGTGTCAGGATGGGTGACCGACCGGGAAGTTGCTCCCGGGTGCGCATGAGTGAGGACAAAGTGCGCAGAAAAGACTAGTATTGATCTGTGGGGCCAGTCTAGATCTCGCCAGGAGTAACGACCACCGGTGAGTGTGTCCGGGGCGTTACAAGTTGGTATCAGAGCCGACCCTCGCGGTTATACGGATGTTTGCGGACAGGTGCGCGGTCATGTTGTTGATGACGTTTGTGACCCGTCGTGGCACCCGGCATGGCGCATGTACCGGACTGGATGCACAGACGTATGTGCCAAGAGGGAACGTTCCTGTGGCCCGACGAGGACGTCGGTTCCTCTGAGTGGGGGTGTATGTGATGGCCTGGCTTATTAGGGATGATAGACTACTCATGTCAATAAGGAATTCCTTCTTTTCCGGGAGCCCATTCGGACAGAACTCCAAAGTTAAGCGTGCTCAGCTTGGAGTAGTGTCAGGATGGGTGACCGACCGGGAAGTTTCTCCCGGGTGCGCATGAGTGAGGACAAAGTGCGCAGAAAAGACTAGTATTGATCTATGGGGCCAGTCTAGATCTCGCCAGGAGTAACGACCACCGGCGGGTGTGTCCGGGGCGTTACACAGGGGCTACGGATTAAGCGAAGATTGGCTAAGGACGAGGTGACGATGCGCGTGGGAAATGGTTCCAAAGTCGATGTGATCGCGGTCGGCACGCTACCTCTACATCTACCTTCGGGATTAGTATTAGACCTAAATAATTGTTATTTGGTGCCAGCGTTGAGCATGAACATTATATCTGGATCTTGTTTGATGCGAGACGGTTATTCATTTAAATCAGAGAATAATGGTTGTTCTATTTATATGAGTAATATCTTTTATGGTCATGCACCCTTGAAGAGTGGTCTATTTTTGATGAATCTCGATAGTAGTGATACACATATTCATAATGTTGAAATCAAAAGATGCAGAGTTGATAATGATAGTGCAACTTATTTGTGGCACTGCCGTTTAGGTCATATCGGTGTAAAGCGCATGAAGAAACTCCATACTGATGGACTTTTGGAACTACTTGATTATGAATCACTTGGTACTTGTGAACCGTGCCTCATGGGTAAGATGACTAAAACGCCGTTCTCCGGTACTATGGAGAGAGCAACGGATTTGTTGGAAATCATACATACAGATGTATGTGGTCCAATGAATGTTGAGGCTCGTGGCGGATATCGCTATTTTCTCACCTTGACATATGATTTAAGCAGATATGGGTATATCTACTTAATGAAACATAAGTCTGAAACATTTGAAAAGTTCAAAGAATTTTAGAGTGAAGTTGAAAATCATCGTAACAAGAAAATAAAGTTTCTACGATCTGATCGTGGAGGAGAATAGGTCTACATTTGAAACAATGCGGAATAGTTTCGCAACTCACGCCACCCGAAACACCACAGCGTAATGGTGTGTCCGAACATCGTAATCGTACTTTATTAGATAAGGTGCGATCTATGATGTCTCTTACTGATTTACCGTTATCGTTTTGGGGTTATGCTTTAGAGACGGCTGCATTCACGTTAAATAGGACACCATCAAAATCCGTTGAGACGACGCCTTATGAACTATGGTTTGGCAAGAAACCAAAGTTGTCGTTTCTGAAAGTTTGGGTCTGCGATGCTTATGTGAAAAAGCTTCAACCTGATAAGCTCGAAACCAAATCGAAGAAATGTGTCTTCATAGGATACCCAAAGGAGACTGTTGGGTACACCTTCTATCACAGATCCAAAGGCAAAACTTTTGTTGCTAAATTTGGAGTTTTTCTAGAGAAGGAGTTTCTCTCGAAATAAGTGAGTGGGAGAAAAGTAGAACTTGATGAGGTAATTGTACCTGCTCCCTTATTGGAAAGTAGTACATCACAGAAACCGGTTTCTGTGACACCTACACCAATTAGTGATGAAGATAATGATAATGATCATGAAACTTCAGATCAAGTTACTACCGAACCTCGTAGATCAACCAGAGTAAGATCCGCACCAGAGTGGTACGGTAATCCTGTTCTGGAAGTCATGCTACTAGATCATGATGAACCTACGAACTATGAAGAAGCGATGGTGAGCCCAGATTCCGCAAAATGGCTAGAAGCCATGAAATCTGAGATGGGATCCATGTATGAGAACAAAGTGTGGACTTTGATTGACTTGCCCGTTGATCGGCAAGCAATTGAGAATAAATGGATCTTCAAGAAGAAGACTGACGCTGACAGTAATGTTACTGTCTACAAAGCTCGACTTGTTGCAAAAGGTTTTCGACAAGTTAAAGGGATTGACTACGATGAGACCTTCTCACCCGTAGCGATGCTTAAGTCTGTCCGAATCATGTTAGCCATTGCTGCATTTTATGATTATGAAATTTGGCAAATGGATGTCAAAACTGCATTCATGAATGGATTTCTGGAAGAAGAGTTGTAGATGATGCAACCAGAAGGTTTTGTCAATCCAAAGGGAGCTAACAAAGTGTGCAAGCTCCAGCGATCCATGTATGGACTGGTGCAAGCCTCTCGGAGTTGGAATAAACGCTTTGATAGTGTGATCAAAGCATTTGGTTTTGTACAGACTTTTGGAGAAACCTGTATTTACAAGAAAGTGAGTGGGAGCTCTGTAGCATTTCTGATATTATATGTGGATGACATATTATTGATTGGAAATGTTATAAAATTTCTGGATAGCATAAAGGGATACTTGAATAAGAGTTTTTCAATGAAAGACCTCGGTGAAGTTGCTTACATATTGGGCATTAAGATCTATAGAGATAGATCAAGATGCTTAATTGGACTTTCACAAAGCACATACCTTGACAAGGTTTTGAAGAAGTTCAAAATGGATCAAGCAAAGAAAGGGTTCTTGCTTGTGTTACAAGGTGTGAAGTTGAGTAAGACTCAATGTCCGACCACCGCAGAAGATAGAGAGAAAATGAAAGATGTTCCCTATGCTTCAGCCATAGGCTCTATCATGTATGCAATGCTGTGTACCAGACCTGATGTGTGCCTTGCTATAAGTGTAGAAGGGAGGTACCAAAGTAATCCAGGAGTGGATCACTGGACAGCGGTCAAGAACATCCTGAAATACCTGAAAAGGACTAAGGATATGTTTCTCGTATATGGAGGTGACAAAGAGCTCATTGTAAATGGTTACGTTGATGCAAGCTTTGACACTGATCCGGACGATTCTAAATCACAAACCAGATACGTGTTTTTACTTAACGATGGAGCTGTCAGTTGGTGCAGTTCTAAACAAAGCGTCGTGGCAGGATCTACATGTGAAGCGGAGTACATAGCTGCTTCGGAAGCAGCAAATGAAGGAGTCTGGATGAAGGAGTTCATATCCGATCTAGGTGTCATACCTAGTGCATCGGGTCCAATGAAAATCTTTTGTGACAATACTGGTGCAATTGCCTTGGCGAAGGAATCCAGATTTCACAAGAGAACCAAACACATCAAGAGACGCTTCAATTCCATTCGGGATTTAGTCCAAGAGGGAGACATAGAAATTTGCAAGATACATACTGATCTGAATGTTGCAGACCCGCTGACTAAGCCTCTTCCACGAGCAAAACATGATCAACACCAAGGCTCCATGGGTGTTAGAATCATTACTGTGTAATCTAGATTATTGACTCTAGTGCAAGTGGGAGACTGAAGGAAATATGCCCTAGAGGCAATAATAAATTTATTATTTATTTCATTATATCATGATAAATGTTTATTATTCATGCTAGAATTGTATTAACCGGAAACATAATACATGTGTGAATACATAGACAAAAACAGAGAGTCACTAGTATGCCTGTACTTGACTAGCTCGTTAATCAAAGATGGTTATGTTTCCTAACCATAGACATGAGTTGTCATTTGATTAACGGGATCACATCATTAAGAGAATGATGTGATTGACTTGACCCATTCCGTTAGCTTAGCACTTGATCGTTTAGTTTGTTGCTATTGCTTTCTTCATAACTTATACATGTTCCTATGACTATGAGATTATGCAACTCCCGTTTACCGGAGGAACACTTTGTGTTCTACCAAACGTCACAACGTAACCGGGTGATTATAAAGGTGCTCTACAGGTGTCTCCGAAGGTACTTGTTGGGTTGGCGTATTTCGAGATTAGGATTTGTCACTCTGATTGTCGGAGAGGTATCTCTGGGCCCTCTCGGTAATGCACATCACTCAAGCCTTGCAAGCATTGCAACTAATAAGTTAGTTGCAAGATGATGTATTACGGAACGAGTAAAGAGACTTGCCGGTAACGAGATTGAACTAGGTATTGAGATACCGACGATCGAATCTCGGGCAAGTAACATACCGATGACAAAGGGAACAACGTATGTTGTTATGCGGTCTGACTAATAAAGATCTTCATAGAATATGTAGGAGCCAATATGAGCATCCAGGTTCCGCTATTGGTTATTGATCGGAGACATGTCTCGGTCATGTCTACATAGTTCTCGAACCCGTAGGGTCCACACGCTTAAAGTTCGGTGATGATCGTAATTAGGGTTTTTGTGTTTTGATGTACCGAAGGTTGTTCGGAGTCCCGGATGTGATCACAGACATGACGAGGAGTCTCGAAATGGTCGAGACATAAAGATTGATATATTGTAAGCTTATATTTGGATATCGGAAATGTTTCGGGTGAAATCGGGATTTTACCGGAGTACCGGGGGGGGGGGGTTATTGGGCCTACGTGGGCCATAAGGGAGAAGAGGAGGGCCGGCCAGGGCAGGCCGCGCGCCCCCTCCCCCCTAGTTCGAATAGGACAAGGAAGGGGGGCGGCGCCCCCCTTTCCTCTTTCTCCCTTCCTCCTTCCTTTTCCAACAAGGCAAGAGGGGGGGAGTCCTACTCCCGGTTGGAGTAGGACTCCTCCAGGCGCACCCATAGGGCCGGCCGCACCTCCCCCTCTCCCTCCTTTATATACTGAGGCAAGGGGCACCCCATGACACACAAGTTGATCCTCGTGATCGTTCCTTAGCCGTGTGCGGTGCCCCCTTCCACCATATTCCACCTCGGTCATATCGTAGCGGTGCTTAGGCGAAGCCCTGCGTTGGTACAACATCATCACCATCATCACGCCATCGTGCTGACAAAACTCTCCCTCAATGTTTTGCTGGATCAGAACTCGAGGGACGTCACCGAGTTGAACATGTGCAGAACTCGGAGGTGCCGTACGTTCGGTACTTGGATCGGTCAGATCGGGAAGACGTACGACTACTTCCTCTACGTTGTGTCAACACTTTCGTTGCCGGTCTATGAGGGTACGTAGACAACACTCTCCCCTCTCATTGCTATGCATCACCATGATCTTGCGTGTGCGTAGGAAAATTTTGAAATTACTACGTTCCCCAACACACGAGACTGTGAAGATAGCAACACTAGCAAGCAAGCACAGAGGCTCCTGCCTATGTAGTGGAGTACTACTAGTTTTCTTTTGTCTACCGGAGCTGGCTTGACCTCGCCAATGACTGTCGAGAAGTCTTCATGCATGTGCCCTGGAGGCACAATTGTCGGCAATTTGATCTGAAGCACCGGATTATAACATATAACACGAAAAAAATGCCACATGACAAGAAATCATAACCTCACTGCCCAATGGAGACAACATGAATCCCGACGGACAAACTAGACGAGGATCAAATCTCAAATTAAAGATAAACTCGAAGAAAAGGGGTCTATCAATAGATGTCCTAATTAACATAGCCGGCTTGACCTAGATGGCAGCCGAGTAGTCTTCGTGCATGTGCCCCCAATGACCAGCGCCTTGGAGGAACTCAGTTGTCGTTGTTTAACCCTCGCAGTGATCCGAAGCACATGAAACCTAATATTGCGAGATGACAAGAAACTTTTTTTAGATTTCTCATGAGAACTACAGCCATGTACAACATAGCCTGCATGATATGTAGACGATAGCCAATCCAGGCGTGTCTGCTGGAGTCTGGTCACATGCATGGACGAACTGATCTTCCGTGTCATGCAGGGATCGTCCTTGCACCAACGTCTGTACAACACTTCTATAGTACTATCGCTCGTCTCTCTCTTCTATTAACTCACCCAACTTGCGGGGCCGGGGAGTGTGCCTATGGTCGGTTCTCAATTGCGGTACCACATGTGTGTGCAAATGCAACATGACGCATGTTCCATTCGGAGAGCGGCGTGCTAGACCGACTGACCGTCTGGGGTGCGACGCGAACGTGACGGGCGTGTTGTATAATCCGTAGATGTGCACCGCCGTTTTCTTAAGGATTTGCTCCATGGCGCAATCCATGGATACAAAATTAGTATACTGCACTATTTAAAAGTCGAGGGCGGGGCTTTTCCCGCGCGGTAGGCGGGGCAGTTTCGCCTAGTCGGTTCAACAGAGACGCGAGAAGATGAGGGAGTAGGCTGCTGCAAACATAGGGTTGTGTGATTTGATAGCGAGTTACTGCTGGACAGGTGGGGCCCCGTGATTTGAGTTGCCATTATCATTTTAACTGCGGCGCAACGACTGGCGCGAGGTCTCCCGATTCCTGACCACCTCCATGGTATACAGGTGCCTCTCCCAATGCTCCACCATGTAGAGGCTGGCTCTTGCATGAGTGCCTAGTCCTCCACTTTTTCCTTGCCTCTTTCCTCCACATATGCAAAAATGCCATGCAAGCGGGCTTATAGCCCACTATTGTACTTGCTTGTACAGGTGCTAAGCCTGCCACATAGGCATAAAGTCTGACGTGGCAAGTAAATTAAGAAGAGAGAGACTAGTTTGGTGACCCCAGGAAGAAACGGTGCTAAGCGCGTGTACCTAGGTCAAAAAAACAATTTTGAGTCTATAGCCAATTAAATGAAGCAAACTTAGCAACAAAAAACTAAGCACCTATGCATTGGGGACTTGAGTTGCTAAGCCATTTAATGCCCTTAGCACCTCATCTAAGCACCATTTCATTGGAAGAGGTCACTCCTTGGCAAATGCAATAAATACTACAAAGAAAGAGATAGAGAGAAGTAAAAAAAATACTCTTATAGCCAACCTTATAGTTAACCTTGTTGTATGAGTGACTAAGTGATGACTATGTATGACATGCCAACATCAGATAGCCTAACGCACTGTGTTAAATCTCCAAGGGCGTGACCACGCGAGCGAGGCGACGGTCATGGTAGGCGCGACCTTGATACGGGCTGCTGGCAGCCCTTGGATGTGAGATGAAACGGTTGCATGCTAAGTTGCTGAAAATTTGCAGAATAACCCTCCAGGATAGGATATTCACCCATAGGTCTAGAATCACGCCATGCAACCATTCGATCTCAGATCCAAGGGCTCTCGGAAGCCCGTATCATGGGAGAATGGAAAGCTTTATATCACCTGTAATTTTCTCGACGCTTGACATGACATCAAAAGCCATTTAATTGGGCGTCGAGTAGACATGACATCTAATTGGGCCCCCATAGTACCGTGCATGAATCCATTTATCCACCAGGCAAGCCACTACCCTGTCGTTCGCACGCCCCACTCAGCATTTTTACAATCGAAAAACCGCTGGCAGTTTGCTCCTACTCGTCCCCGGATGTCCTTTAACATTATGGCAGTTCGCTCCTAGTCGTCCCGTCCTTTCACATTGCAGTAGTTCCACTAATCCTAACCCTCCTCCCAAATCCATGGCATCCCAAATCTCCATGATTAGCGGTGAGTACAAGGTTAGAACCATCATCGGCGATGAGTTCGATGTCATCTACACCCGTTCTTACGCGATGGTGAAAGGATGCCTTGCTCGCTTCAGACGCATGTTTGAAAACTCAAATGATGAGTGGGTCGCTGGGCTAGATGTTGAGTACACCACAACCTTGGACAAAGAGAAGAATTTAAAGGATGAAGAGAAGATGAACCCCGCCGTGATCCAGGTTTGCATGCATGACTTATGCTTGGTCTACTACATATGCCATGCCGATGTTGATTGCGAGGAATTTAAGAAATTCCTCAAGGGTGGCCGAGTCAAATTCATTATTGTAGACTTTACGAACGACAGAAGAGTCTTGGATCGAATAGGCCTTGTTGTAGGCAACCCCTTCGACCTCCAGATAAATGGGCTGGTGTCCTCCCCTGATCAGCCTTCAATGCTGACCCTGGCAGGTGCCATGGTTCATCCTTTGTACAGTAAACTGAAGAAACCTCCGCACAAGTTTCATCGTGCATGGAAGTGGAATGTACTAGATATAGACCACATCCACTACGCTGCAGTGGATGGCTACCTTTGTTTCCATATCTACAAGGGTTAGATGAAGAGCAAGAGCCAAGTGTGCGGTTCAAGCAAAGAAGTATCAGCCAAGAGGAAGAGGGACAAGGACGAAGTCGAGGACGTGGTCGAGGACTCCAAGTAAGGTGGCAGTGTCGTTGCTCATGGTGGTTCTAATGCAGTGTCTACCGGATTAGTTGCTTAGTTTAATGTCAGGTGTGCTTAGTTTTATTTGAGGGGTGTGTTGTGCTGAGCCCCCAGCAGAACTATGTTATGTTTCTTCTCGTTACTTTAACTCTTCAGTACGTACATACTAGTATTTCTTACAGTTCATCTTTTAGTTGGTATAGTACTACCACTTGTTTCTTCACATTATATGCGTACAATATATATGGCCAACATCATATAGCCAACAGTTTAGTTGTCAAAGAATTTCAGGGTGCTTAGTTTTGTCAAAGAATTTCAGGGTGCTTAGTTTTATTTGAGGGGGTGTGTTGTGCTGGACACCATTATTGTGAGTCAAATCTCTTTTGCCATGTTATAATGACATAAATACCGATGGACCAACATGCCAGCTCTCCCTCTATCTCACTACAGGAAAATAAAGTGTGGGGCCTACTTGATCCCAAGAACGTTCTTATTTTCCTGTAAAATTATTCGCTTGGTTACTCCTGACAAGCGGGGTCACACTTATCATTGTGAGAATCGGCTTATTTTTGTCATATAACATGGTCAATGGGTTTGACGTGAAAATAACAATGTCTAATGGCATTTTTGAGCAAACATCTAACTTAACGATGGCATTTTTGAGATATCTAATTGCATTTTGAGCAGGCATCTCACGGATCGATGGCATTTTTGAGTAGTTGTAACTTCTAATGGCAACACTGAGTAGTGATACACAACTAGTGGTATAAATAATAAGAACCCAAGAATTAAATAGGTATGCTAATTTCATTAATAGAATTTAGCACCCCATTTAAGCACATACTAGTTTTTTAATAGTACTATATGCATAATTTGGCGACGAGAGCTCTCTATATGTACCTCATTTTTTCTTTAATTTCATCTTGTTAGTTTTGCTCCATGGCACAATCCATCGATACTACTACTGTACAAAAGTATACATTTTTTAAAAGGTTAGAGGGCGGGCAGTCTAGCTTGGTCGGTTATAAGAGAGGCGAGGGCCTTTGTGATTTGATGGCTCATTACTACTGGAAGGTGGGGCCTTGTGATTTGACTGCTCATATAAATGTGCCGACGACCTGAGGAGGAGCAAAGAACCGTCCGGTATACTCAAGTTTTCCACTGGAGTACGATGGAGGAGCACGAAACACGGCAACACAGTGCCATATGGCGATAAAAAATGATCTAATTTGCTAGTCATCTCATTGTTAGCATTGTAATATTCATGCCTCGCAGAGAACGTGACACGTGCGACGAAACACCTGAAGCAAAAGAAGAAACACATGAGCAAAAGAAGAAGGAAGATTATCACCCCCCAAAGAGAAGGAAGACACACACACAAGTCTAGGGCGCTACTCTCTACTGCATGAAGGGTTGCTGGCCGCCGAGTCGTAACTGCTTCTTCATCGCCTTGACGACCTCCATCTCCTTGCGCGTCTCCTCCACCATCTTCTTCATTCTGTCCATGATGTGGGATTTCTCGACGTGAGCCTTCATCATCTGTTCCACGGCCACATTACGTACCTTGACAGCAGTCGGGTGCTCGATGCGGAGCTTCGCCCACTCCTCCTTCTGTTCCATGACGAGGGCCTGCAGCATCTTCATCGAGGAACTACTATTCTCATGCAGCTTCTTCCAGCCGGCGTTCTCCTCCTTTAGCAGGTCGAGCTCATGGCAGAGCTTCGCCTTGTCCTCTTGAAGTTGCAGGATTTCGCCGGTTGCCTTCTTCTCCGAGGCAATGCTCTTCTTCAGCAGCATCACCAAGCCGGCGGTCAACTCCCCCTGCTCATTGAGCTCAGCGGGCATGTCGTCGAGGCTCTCCCTCAGCAACTCCACCAAGCCGTGGATGAACTCCTTCTGCTTATTGAGGTGCTTATTGAGCTGATCGGGCATGCTGTCGAGGGATAACGACTCCAGCGCCGCCAGCTCAGCATGTTCGCCTCTGCGGCTAGGGCTCTCCTGGGAGCCATCGCCTGCTCATGAGAGATCTTTCGAGGTCTCTGCAAGGCGGCGAGCCCTCTTTTTTTCCACAGCCTTGGTTGTCGCTCCCTTGTTACGAGTAGTTCTCGACCTAGAGCTCTGCATGCCGGCCATGGCAAGGACAGACAAAGAAGAAGGACTTATGAGGAGGAAGGTAGAGTAATTTTCGGTTAGGTAGTTCCCCTTTTATAACCTAAGTACTAGCACTAGTACTTAAACCTGCATAGTAGGAACATGTTCAGGTTTGGTACGTACTAGTAGGTGTGAGCAGGCTTGCACTTAATTGTAGCACTAGTACTTTGGAATGTGATGGGAACAAGGTAAAGATTAATTGATGGTTTTGGTTTTGAGGCCCGAAACAGCTCCCGGTGAGTTTAGTGGAACATAAATTTCAAGTACTCCCTCCATCTCAGTTTACAAGGCTTGCACGTGTATCTAGGTCATCAATGTAACTTATATAAAATAAATTGTTTAACATAAAAAATGCATCATTAAAAATAGAATATTTGAAGTTTGTAATGATATATTTTTCATAATGTGTGCCTATTATTAAGTTGGTCAAATTAACGACCTAGGTACACGTACAAGACTTGTAAACAGAGATAGAGGGAGTACTACACTGCTCAAATGCGGTCGCATAAGTCAGTGATGTAATTGGTCGTACATGTCAGACCAAGCCGATGCGTGACCCTTCGGTGAGACGCGGGTCCGATCGACCGTCTGTTGGTGCGACCGACCGTAAAGTATTAAGCGATGGAGACTTCTGGTTGTGGATTCGGTTGATTGTCACAACCAAACATTCTAAAACTAGTGATAAATCAATTACCTTCCAAATGACCAAGTATTTTCACAGGAATACAATACATATATATGGAGTGATTGTCAAGGTTGCAAACCGACATGGGTTGTAAGTTCACTGCAGCACCAACCGACTACTAGGTCACTGCATCGCTGGCGGGGAAGGAGGGCAGCTCACCTTGCCTATGATGCATGCCCGGTGGCGCTGCCACAACTGGTCCCGGGATTGGGCTTCTCCTACCGCCCATTTGAACAGTTGCACCGCCTGCTCATGCCATTGCGCAGGCATGCGCGTTCTTTCCTCCGTAGTCGACTCCATGAATATGATCTCTGCCATTAGCCCTACCTTGAAATCTACGCGACGCTGCCAGATGCTGACATCCCTCAGCATCTCTCCCCTGAGATTGACTTGCGCCTCCACCTTGTGCTGCACCAGGCACAGCCCCTTGGAACTTCTCTCCAATCGATGCGACGCTTCCTCGATCTGATTTGCCCTTGCTGCCCACCACCTGAAACGCAGCCCTGGCATGTCCTCCGGCGCCACCGATCTGTGATTCCTGAGCAATGGATCCGCTCTAAGACACATGTGGGTTTCTCTCAAAGGCAGCAGTGTTGCGGGCCGCAGCGAGAGGGAAGCCCGCGGGATCCTCCTCCACAGCATTTGAGAGAGAGAGATCCTTGCGAGGACAAAGCCCTAAACACCCAGAGCCAAAGAGTGTTAGGCATCACTGAAGTCTTTCTGTCCGCGTGACCTGAAGACTTGTTACACTTGAGGACTGTGAATCCTCCAGCCGGTTAGGCGTCGCGTTCTGAGCATCCAAGAGTCATTGTGGATCACCGGTGAACAAAGTCTGTGAAGGTTTGGAAGTCTACCTTGAAGACTTAGCAGAGTGATTGGGCGAGGACTGGGTGTCCTTAGCTCAAGGGGAATAAGGTGAAGATGTGGTCTTCTGAGTTGAATCTCAGCCTCCCTAACCAGACGTATAGTTGTCACAACAACTGGAACTAGTCTATCAAATCCTTGTCTTCACCAAGCAACTGGTTCTATTCTCCACTTCCCTTTACTTTATAGTTTGTCTTCGTGAAGTCTTTGATTGCTTGTCTGATCTGTTTGACTTCACTGAGTGAAGACTATTTACTGTTTGGCTTCATACTATCTTCCATCCTGATCCATATTACCTTGCTGCTGATAGTCTTCGTGCTTTCACTACATTGCTTACTTGACTATGGCTATTCTAGTGTAGTCTATCTTCCGCTGCATATCAATAGGTTCATTTCTACTGTTTTTCTTCTAGTGTTTTGAAGACTTCCATAAAAATTGCCTATTCACCCCCAGTCGATAACTAGCACTTTGAATTGGTATCAGAGCGAGGTGCTGCCTTGTTCTGTGTGATTTGGTTTAACCACCTGGAGTTTTAGCTATGTCGACTGCAGGGATAATCAAGGTCTCCGCTGCGTGCCCCATTTTTGATGGTCATGATTATCCCAGATGGAAGGCTATGATGAGGAAGCGCCTCCTTGCGGTGGACAATGAGCTTTGGACTGTCATGGAGATTGGTCTCACCGATTTATGCAAGATGGCGCATGCTGACGATATTCAGAAATATACTCTTCTGGATATCAAGGTGAAGGCTGTTATATGCTCCTGTCTGTCCAGAGACGAGTTCAGGCGCATCATGCATCTCTGCAATGCAAAGCTTATATGGGACTGATCTCTAATGTTTATGAAGGTCATCGAACATGTCAGGACCCCTGGTTCCTCGAATTCAAAGAGTCGCTCAAAACAATGACTCCCGAACCCAAGCCATCTTCTCCTACCTACTGCTTCATGGCACGTGGTGCCAAGGTAAACTCACGCGATGCTTACTTTCAAACATCCAGTGAAGATGACTCTGAATGTGAATCCAAACATAGCTACAAAACACTTGCTAAAATTGCAACTGAACAACAAACTGCTGTGGAACATATTCAAAAGTTGCTAGACAAAAGCGATGACCTCTTGGACGTGGAAATGACTCGAACTCAGTCCTTAACTGAAGACATTAAAATCTTCACGTTAAGTACAAAGAACTTGAAAGTCATCATGAAACTCTCTCAGTGACTCATGAGAAGCTTTCCTATGATTATCTTCAAAGGAAGCAAGAAATTGAGAATGTGAGAGTGTCTCATGAAGATCTTCAAAAGGAGAACGATTCACATCGTGCTCAACAGATCAGTTCCGCTTAGGAAGACTTTGAGCCACCATGTCTAAAATATCTTGAGCGTGATAATGTTGTCTCTATTGCTGAATGTTCTACTGCTACAGATGTTGCAATATCTTCAACTGCTGATGTGGTAACTAACCCCTCTTCCGAGGATACCACTACTATTGCTGATGAGAATGCTAGGTTGAAGACATTGCTTGAAACAGGGATGCACAAAAGCCTCAAAGGGCATCAAACACTATTTGATGTCTGATGTCTACTACACAACCATCTTCTTGTAGATGTTGTTGGGCCTCCAAGTGCAGAGGTTTGTAGGACAGTAGCAAACTTCCCTCAAGTGGATGACCTAAGGTTTATCAATCTGTGGGAGGCGTAGGATGAAGATGGTCTCTCTCAAACAACCCTGCAACCAAATAACATAGAGTCTCTTGTGTCCCCAACACACCCAATACAATGGTAAATTGTATAGGTGATACAAGTGCACTATGGATGGTAGATATAGGTTTTTGTAATCTGAAAATATAAAAACAACAAGGTAGCAAGTGATAAAAGTGAGTGTAAACGGTATTGCAATGCTAGGAAACAAGGCCTAGGGTTCATACTTTCACTAGTGCAAGTTCTCTCAACAATAATACATAATTGGATCATATAACTATCCCTCAACATGCAACAAAGAGTCACTCCAAAGTCACTAATAGCGGCTGTAGGGTACGAAACCACCTCAAAGTTATCCTTTCTGATCGATCGATTCAAGAGTCCATAGTAAAATAACACGAAGCTATTCTTTCCGTTCAATCTATCATAGAGGTCATACTAGAATAACACCTTAAGATACAAATCAACCAAAACCCTAATGTCACCTAGATACTCCAATGTCACCTCAAGTATCCGTGGGTATGATTATACGATATGCATCACACAATCTCAGATTCATCTATTCAACCAACACAAAGAACTTCAAAGAGTGCCCCAAAGTTTCTACCGAAGAGTCAAGACGAAAACGTGTGCCAACCCATATGCATAAGTTCACGAGGTCACGAAACTCGCAAGTTGATCACCAAAACATACATCAAGTGGATCACGTGATATCCCATTGTCACCACAGATACGCACATGCAAGACATACATCAAGTGTTCTCAGATCCTTAAAGACTCAATCCGATAAGATAACTTCAAAGGGATAACTCAAATCATCACAAGAGAGTAGAGGCGAGAAACGTCATAAGATCCAAATATAATAGCAAAGCCCGCGATACATCAAGATTGTGCCGACTCAAGAACACGAGAGCGAGAGAGATCAAACACATAGCTACTGGTACATACCCTCAGCCCCGAGGGTGAACTACTCCCTCCTCGTCATGGAGAGCACCGGGATGATGAAGATGGCCACCGGAGAGGGATCCCCCCTCCGGCAAGGTGCCGGAACGGATCTAGATTGGTTTTCAGTGGCTACAGAGGCTTACAGGAGCGGAACTCCCGATCTAGGTTATTTTATGGAAGTTTGGGGTTATATAAGAGGTGTTGGAGTCGAGAACAAGTTAAGGGGGTTCCCGAGGCGGCCACAAGGTAGGGGGCGGGCCCAGGGGGTAGGGCGCGCCCCCACCCTCGTGATGGCCTCGGGACTCTTCTGGCCGATCTCCGGTACTCCGTGGGCTTCTTCTGGTCCAAAAATGATCTCCGTGAAATTTCTAGTCAATTGGACTCCTTTTGGTTTTCCTTTTCTGCCATACTCAAAAACAAGGAAAAAACAGAAACTGGCACTGGGCTCTAGGTTAATAGGTTAGTCCCAAAAATCATATAAAATAGCATATAAATGCATATAAAACATCCTAGATGGATAATATAATAGCATGGAACAATCAAAAATTATAGATACATTGGAGAGGTATCAATGTCCTCAAGAAATAGATTCTGAACCAAAACCCTAGGAAAGAGGGTGTTGGGTTCGAGAGGAAAATGAATGTTGATGGTTCATACTAGAAGCCTGAGCAGTACCCCAAAACCACATGGGTTGGTGCAAAGGGACCTTCGGTGGATCCATCTACCTTATCTGGCTTCACTTGTGCTAATCCTATTATCATTGATGAATCCTTTGATGCAAACTATAAACTGTTTAAGAATCAGAACGGTAAAGTGTTTGCCAGGTATATTGGTACTGACAGCAGGAATGGACCGCCTTTGAAGAAGATCTCGGTGCCCAAAAGTTGTCTTAAGAAGATTCCTGTGAATATCATCATGACACCACCTGGGAACAAGACAAACCCCAGACCAAAGGCTTCATATGGTCCAAAGGCTTCATACGGATAGAGGACCCACCAGGGTCACCCTAACGCCAATGTTTTGCAGGGAAACCATACTCATGCTTATGAATATGAGTGTGTTTCATCAAACCGCTATGTTCATAAGACCAAGAACTTTTCTGCTTATTCTTATGAGTATTATTTGCCTCCTACAAGGCTATTTGCTAGGGCTCCAAAGCCTAAATTCTCAGATGCTGCACTTAGACTCATTGCTTCTAAGCCACCCGTGAAGATGTGGGTGGTTAAGAAAAATAAACTCTCTTATGTAGGGAAAGGTCTCCAGCCGGAAATCAAAGGCTTCTAATGCTTATGCTGGGGACCTAAAACATCTTGTGGGATGCAAGATAAAATGCCAAAATGGTCTCACTATATATTTCGTCCCAGGATTTCTTCACAATCATCCTATCTACCCTAACAAGGACCTGAACATTGATAGTATGCTTGTTCATCAAATGTTTATGCTTCACACTTCTCTTTGTAAAGCCTATCCCCCAAACTGTACTGTAGGGTACAACACCGAAGGCTTCTGAGTGGATTATTGCTACCTCTTGAGCATGCATTGGTTTTCCCTTGAAGAGGAAAGGGTGAGGCAGCAAAGTAGCATAAGTATTTCCCTCAGTTTTTAAGAACCAAGGTATCAATCTAGTAGGAGATAACATGCAAGTCACCTAGTACCTGGACAAACAATCATGAACCTTGTAACCAACACGATAAAGGGGTTGTCAATGCCTTTCAATCCCTTCACGGTCACTTGCGAAAGTGAGATCTGATAAAGATAGTAAGATAAATATTTTTGGTATTTTTGTTGTATAGATTGGAAAGTAAATATTGCAAAATAGCAAACGAAATGCGATAATAAAAAGAGATGCAATATAATAAGAAAGAGACCCGGGGCCATAGGTTTCACTAGTGGCTTCTCTCATGATAGCATGCATTACGGTGGGTGAACAAATTACTGCCGAGCAATTGATAGAACAGCACATAGTTATGAGAATATCTAGGCAATGATTGTGAATATAGGCATCACATCCGTGTTAAGTAGACCGAAACGATTTTGCATCTACTACTATTACTCCACACATCGAACGCTATCCAGCGTGCATCTAGAGTATTAAGTTTATAAGAACAGAGTAATGCATTAAGCAAGATAACATGATGTAGAGGGATAAACTCAAGCAATATGATATAAACCCCATCTTTTTATCCTCGATGGAAACAATACAATACGTGTCTTGCTGCCCCTACTGTCACTGGGAAAGGACATCGCAAGATTGAACCCAAAGCTAAGCGATTCTCCCATTGCAAGAAAGATCAATCTAGTAGGCCAAACTAAACCGATAATTCAAAGAGACTTGCAAAGATATCAAATCATGCATATAAGAATTCAGAGAAGAACTAAATATTATTCATAGATAAACTTGATCATAAATCCACAATTCATCGGATCTCGACAAACACACCGCAAAAAGTATTACATCGAATAGATCTCCAAGAACATCGAGGAGAACTTTGTATTGAGAACCAAAGAGAGAGAAGAAGCCATCTAGCTAATAACTATGGACCCGAAGGTTTGTGGTGAACTACTCACACATCATCAGAGAGGCTATGGTGTTGATGTAGAAGCCCTCCGTGATCGAATCCCCCTCCGGCAGATCGCCGGAAAAGGCCCAGATGGGATCTCACGGGTACAGAAGGTTGCGGCGGTGGATGAGGGAGTCCTGGACTAAGGGGTCCTCGGGCGTCCGGCCTGTTATCTATGGGCCGGACTGATGGGCTGTGAAGATATGAAGACCGGAGACGGTGCCTGTGTCTGGATGGGACTCTCCTTGGCGTGGAAGGCAAGCTTGGTGAACAACTATGAAGATTCCATCTTATGTAACCGACTCTACGTAACCCTAGATCCCCCCGGTGTCTATATAAACCGGTGGGTGTAGTCCGAATAGGGGATACTCAATACCGTAGTCATATAGGCTAGACTTCTAGGGTTTAGCTATTACGATCTCGTGGTAGATCAACTCTTGTAACACTCATATTCATCAAGATCAATCAAGCAAGAAGTAGGGTATTACCTCCATAGAGAGGGCCCGAACCTGGGTAAACATCGTGTCCCCTGTCTCTTGTTACCATCAACCTTAGACGCACAGTTCGGGACCCCCTACCTGAGATCCGCCGGTTTTGACACCGACATTGGTGCTTTCATTGAGAGTTCCACTATGCCGTCATCGCAGAGGTTGATGGCTCGACTTATCGTCAAGGAAAATATTACCTCCAGAGGAGCTCTGGCCTCGGGCCAAACCCTCTGGCTGGGCGATTTTACCATGATCACCCGCTCGGCCTCTGAGCCAGCGAGGATGACCTCTCGAGTCATCAAAAAACGCATCTGCGTTGATTCTGAATACGCCAAACAGATAGATCCGATGGAGTTATCATCTTTGAATGAACTCCTAGATCGCATTACCGCCTTGGGAGTCGCTACAGACTATGATCAGATTGGGCTTAAACCCGACCAGAGAGAGATTAATTCTCCACCGATCACCCACCAGATAGCGGTAGTCGAGGAGCAAGATAACCCTTCCTCCATATTGAGGATGAATTATGTTTAGATCTCCGACCTCGAGAAGCCGGACACCTACTGGCAGAAGGACACGCCTTTCCCCCCGAACTTAGAGTCGGACAGTAGGCTTCAAAAATCAGAAGACACTCCGGAGCCTGGATTGTTCAGTCTGGAAAAACCTCAGACTCCGGATCATCGATCGGGTCAGGGTTCAGATCCAATTCCACCCACCCACCCAGACATAAGTTCTCTCATGAGCACAAAACAGCAGTCTCGAGAAACGGTCCACCACTTCTGGGCCAGATTTCTCCTTGTCAAGGACAAGGTCAAGGATTGCCGCGACGAGGATGTGATATCAGCGTTCCGCAATAACTGCACGAACGAAGGACTCTTCAACGCCATTAATCGCCGCCGCATACTACGCTTCGCTGACTTGGCAACTATTGTACAGAAGTATAGTGCAATGGAGAGCGCCTAGAGAGATCACACAGTTTGGGAGCTATCGGCCCCAAATCAACCATTGGTCCAGGCAAAAAGGGTGCACCCCTGTAACGCGCCCAGACCAATAGCCAAGAAATACAAACCCATTACGTGGCGCGGAACTGTTCTGGAGGGATGGCTTGATGGCCCCTGCAAAATACACACCACACCGGATACTATACCAACCCACAGCCTTAGAGCATGTTGGATACTCCGGAAGGTAGCCAAAAATGGTGAGGACATCCTCACCAAGGACATCCTAGAGCAACACCCTCCAGAAGACGACGAACCCAGAGTACTGACAGTCTTTGAGACATTCACTTCAAACAATAGGCGCAAAAGGGCACTCTGCGAACTTGCCGAAGTCTGCCAGATCGCAACGATAAACCCCTGGAACGACACAGCGATAACCTTTAATGCTGGCGACGAACCAAAACACAGGACAGTCCGAGCACTAGCCGCCTTGGTCCTCAGCCCAATTGTGGATGTCTTTCGGCTCACCAAGGTTCTCATGGACGGCGGCAACGGACTAAACCTCATCTATGAGGATACAATACGTAATATGGAAATAGATAGGAGCCGCATTGAGCAAAGTAGCACGACCTTCCGAGGAATCATTCTCAGTCGGGAGGCAGGGTGTGCGGGAAAAATCACACTCGACGTGGTATTTGGCACGCCGGAGAACTATCGGTCTGAAGAAATAACCTCCCAGGTGGCCCCCTTCAACAGCGGATATCACTCCCTCTTGGGGCGAGATGCATTCATGCGCTTTCACGCAATACCCCATTACGGGTACATGAAGCTTAAGATGCCCGGGCCCAATGGCATAATCACTCTAGTTAGTGATTCGGACATAGCACTCCGCGCGAGAATAATACCGCGTCCCTGGCCCTTGAGGCATTATATGAAGCCCTCGCGGCCGAAGAATTAACCGCGCTGTGCTCCACGGTGGACAGAGATGATGTGGTCCTAGACAAACGACCCAAATCCACCTCATTCAAGTCGGCAGAAGAAATAGTCAAATTCCAGGTCCACCCAACGGACCCCAAGAAGACAGCATCCATAGGAGCACAACTAGACCCAACGGTTGACGCCGCTCTACGAGATCTCCTGCGCGAGAATTGGGATATATTCGTCTGGCACCCTTCTGATATGCCAGGAATCCCACGCGAGTTGGCCGAACATAGCCTCAATACATTGAAGGGACACACACTGGTCCAGCAAACACTGCGGCGCAACCCAAACGACAAGCTATGGGGGGAGATCTAGCCAAGCTAATCGAGGCCAGATTCATTAGAGAAATAAAATATCGGACTGGCTGGCAAATTTGGTGATGGTACTAAAGAAGGACAAATCCTGGCGCTTGTGTGTCGATTTTAAAGACCTCAACAAGGCATGCCCCAAGGATCCCTTCCCCCTCCCCCGCATCGATCAAATCATTGACGCCACCGCAGGACACGACTCAATGTGTTTTCTTGACGCATATTCCGGATACCATCAAATCAAAATGAAAGAATCTGATCAAGCTGCAACGGCATTCATCACCCCATATGGGCCATTCTGCTTCAACACTATGCCCTTCGGGCTCAAGAATGCTGGCGCCACATACTAACGCATGATTCAAACATGCCTAGAGAAATAGATCAACAAGACAGTTGAAGCTTACGTGGACGGCGTTGTCATCAAAACTAGGCACATCGAAACACTAATAGACGATTTACGTCTCACATTCAACAACCTCGCGTGTATGACATTAAGCTCAATCCGGAGAAGTGCGTTTTCGGCGTCCCTACTGGAAAACTGCTGGGCTTCATCGTTTCCAATAGAGGAATTGAAGCAAACCCAGCCAAAATCCGAGCTTTGTCACAATTGGCTAAGCCAACAGACCTTAAACAAGTTCAAAAGCTCGCGGGTTGCGTAGCAGCTCTAAGCCGCTTTATCTCCAGATTGGGAGAAAAGGCACTGCCACTCTATCGCCTTCTATGGTGAAGAGACCACTTCGAGTGGACGGACGCAGCAACAGCCGGACTGGAGGAAATAAAAACCCTTCTTGCGAGCAATCCAATCCTGGCCGCAGCAAACACCAGCGAACCGATGTTATTATACATATCGGCAACACATCAGGTGGTGAGCACCGTACTCGTCGTTGAACAAGAACAGGACGGACATAAATTCCTGCTTCAGAAGCCAGTATACTACGTATCTACTATCCTTACACCATGCAAATCCCGGTACCCTCATTATCAAAAGATAGCATACGCGGTCTTCATGGCATCCCGAAAGCTCCGTCACTACTTCCAGGAGTGATCGATCACGGTGGCCACCGAAGTACCACTCAATGACATTATAAACAACTGCGATGCTACGGGCCGGATTGCCAAATGGGCATCGAGCTCCTCCCATTTGACATTACATATAAGCCACGTTGAGCTATCAAATCCCAAGTACTGGCCGACTTCGTCGCCGAATGGACAGAGGCCGAACTCCAATTGGGTCATGTATTTCAACGGCTCCAAAATGCTGGCAGGGTTAGGAGCGGGCGTCGTTTTAACATCCCCTAGTGGAGACGTCGTCCAGTATGTTCTCCAAATACCATAGACAGACTCCAATAACGCAGCCGAATACGAGGCCTTATTGCATGGTCTCCGGATGGATGTCTCCATGGGCATACATCGCCTAGAAGTACGTGGGGACTCAAACCTTGCAATATCTCACATAAATGGAGATTTCGACGCCAAAGATCCGAAGATGGCAGCGTATCGTAACGCAGTCATAAAAATGTTGGCCCAGTTCAAAGGGCTCGAGTTCCATCATGTGGCTTGAGAAAGTAATCAAGCGGCGGATGTTCTTGCTCGTATCGGTGCTAAGCGCGACCCCGTCCCACCTAATATTTTCCTGGAAAGGCTCTTTAAGCCATCCGTGGTGTGGCAGGGGGAAAACGGCAATACTAGTCCGGATCCAAACATAACCCCAGATCCCGGAAACACCGACGTCATCGGGGGCTCAGCCACCGAAATAACACCGTCGGCGCATCTCATCATGGCAGTCATTGCCCCATGGACCGAACCCTTCCTAGCCTACCTTAACAGGAAAGAGCTTCCTGAGGACCAGAATGAGGCCTGCTACATTGTCCGGCGTTCAAAGGCGTACACGGTTCATGATGGAGAGCTCTATAAGAAAAGCGCCACCGGAGTCCTTCAGTGATGTATATCCGAGGAAGAGGGGCGACAGCTCTTAGCTGAAATTCATGCCTGACTCGGCGGTCACCACGCCGCAGCTTGGGCCCTTGTTAGCAAGGCCTTCTATACAGGGTTTTATTGGCCGACGGCCCAAGCAGATGCACAGGACCTTGTCCAACGTTGCGTCGGATGCCAATTCTTTGCCAATCAAAGCCATATGCCCCCACTGCCTTACAATCAATCCCCATCACTTGGCCTTTTGCGGTCTGGGGACTCGATATGGTCGGACCTCTTAAAGGAGGAAGCCATAAGAGAAAGTATCTGCTGGTCATGGTGGATAAATTCACTAAGTGGATAGAGGCCAAACCAGTTAAAATGGCCGAAGCGGGGCCAGTAATAGATTTCATATCCGGTGTGGTACACCGTTACGGTGTCCCGCGTAGTATAATCACCGATAATGGCTCCAATTTTACAGCCGATGAGGTGAAAACCTGGTGCGCTAATCTAGGCATTATGCTCGATTACGCCTTTGTCTATCACCCACAAACAAACGGTCAAGTCGAATGGGCTAATGGTCTTATTATGAGCGGCATCAAACCCAGACTAGTGCGGTCTTTGAAGGAATCAGACAAGCACTGGGTGGAGGAACTTGACTCCGTACTCTGGGGGCTGTGGACCACGCCCAACCGCTCTACTGGATATACACCCTTCTTCATGGTGTATGGTGCGGAAGCAGTGTTACCCTACGATATTATTCATGACTCACCTCGAGTGTGTATGTACGAAGAGAGAGAAGCCGAGCTTGATCGGCATGACAGCTTAGATGCCTTGGAGGAGGAGCGCGACGGCGCCAAAGCTCGTTCCGCATTTTATCAACAGCAGGCTCGCAGGTATCAAAGCAGAGAAGTACGGGCCAAGATGTATAACGTTGGTGAACTCGTTCTACGCTTGTCGGAGAAGAAAAAGGACAAATTCAAGCCCAAGTGGGAGGGTCCCTTCATCATTGACGAAGTTCTCACCGGAGGAGCGTACCGCCTACATGATGCGTCAGATAATCACCTGGAGCCGAACCCCTAGAATGCGGCCAGACTACGACGATTTTATGCCTAACGCCGAGCTCTGTGTTCGTTTCCTCCCTCCTGTTATTACCATTATTTATTTATTTTTCTCTTTTCGCCTTTTACCTTTTTTCGTTTTATCTTTAGCCATACAGCTTTAGTGCGGCTAGACCATCCCTACCTGACGCGCACATCTCTAAATATGTATGTTCATTATACCTGGGGGCTTCTCGTACAGAAGCTTGCGACTATTTTTCGAGCATCAAGCTCAGCACATATGCGTT
The DNA here is from genome assembly GCF_056163025.1 of Triticum urartu. Taxonomy (NCBI): domain Eukaryota; kingdom Viridiplantae; phylum Streptophyta; class Magnoliopsida; order Poales; family Poaceae; genus Triticum; species Triticum urartu. The sequence goes on along the minus strand of NC_141879.1, from coordinate 238,783,207 downwards.
CCTTTTTCTCCATATGTACCTTTTCTTCGCCACTATATGCATCAATAGGACTTAAGTTTTGGCCAAGTTGGGTTGCCTGGCTCCTGTGCTTATGCCCTAGGTTCCCGCTAGTTCGGCTAGGGCATAAAGGGAGCACCTCTGCGATTGTTACTGCCAGGTCATCCGGATGTGTACCTCAGACTGGGTGAAGCCGAAAGCTAGCGTTCTTAAGGGAATATTCAGTCGATGAATTAAAGGTGTTTCCGCATTCACTCCATTGTGAACCCCAGATGTTACTTACTCTACGATTTTATCAATCACAGTTCGGACATGCACATTAACATGCATGCACACCCAGGGAAAGAAACCCTTAACGGAACTATTCTCTCTGGAAGATGTTTCTTACATAATGTAATATAACATAACTAGCCGGATACACATTGTTTGTTTGAGCAATTAGGACCCCTACGCCTGGTTTCCACGCATACCCCGGTATATTCTACCACTACAGTATTCGGAAACACTCCAAACCTTCGGGTCAAGAGGTTGAAGCGAAAAGGTCAGTGATGACAATTGTCTTTATTATCCAGCTAGAAGGAAAGTACATAGTCGCTCACGACTCAAACACTTCCTCCTCTATACCGTCCAAAAGGCGGTGTAATTTACAATCCTATTGGGAATATTTGGCGGCCACCTCTACTTGGTCATATACTAAACTAACGAGAATTTCTTCCCCATTCGGCCCTAGAGGTCCGACACAAGCCATGTGATTAGGATCCAGCTTGGTATATCGCGTCTTCACCATGGCCCAGGCCTCTCATGCACCCTCTCGGCATGCCGATATCTTCCACAGCCGGACACGCCGCCGTGCTCCCTTGAACAGCTCTACTAGCTTCTCCATGCTTCCTGGAGGGGAGTCAGATGGCCATAAGGCCTTGGCTACACTCCGCATCGCCTGCCGAGCTTGTTCGTGCAACTGCAACTGCCCTTGGAGAAGATCACTTGATGATCCGGACACCTCCTCTTCAGGGCGGTTCGTCAATACACCTGCAATTACAGCTATATCAGCTACCGTTACCTCCAAATGATTATAAGATAAAAGCAGCCACGTACTGAATATGCCGCCTCGTAGCTTCTTGTTCTCCTTCACAGATTCCGCTAGTTGAGCTCGCACATCTTTCAGTTCTTCGCCAGTTTGGCGTTCGAATCCTGGAGTTTCTTTTTCTCTTGAACGACCTTTGTCAATACACGCTCGCCCGCTGCTAGTAGCTTTTTGGCTCCGTGTTCTTCTCTTTGAGCGGCGTCCAGCTGCTCGCGTAATTGGTCTAACGACCCAACACAAAGATAAGTACCCAGATTCACACTATCTGTCGGTGTTCTGGGAACGGGGGTCCCCAGACTTGCCTGCCTGCGGCCTGCGGCATGGCTCAAAAGGGGGCCCAGCACGGCCCATCTTCATCAACACAGACTCAAGACCCTCGCGAGGGGCCAAGCCTCGCGGGGCGGACGGCATGGAGCTTCCTCAGGCATCAGGCTGGTCCGCGAGGAGGCGGAGAGATCAAGGCGGGGTACCTCATGAGGTGCCCGTGACGCAAGCCATGACGACCAAGGGCGCCAGGCGGGCGCCAGCCCGCGCAGTGTCCTCCTTTCCTCTTTGGTGCAAAGGGCGCAAGCGCAGACGGGAGCATCAAGCAAAGGCGCCCGTTTCGATGCAACGAGACCAAGACTAGTCCAACGACAGGGAGGAAGTCATTGTGGAGCCCAAGCCAGCGTCACCACCAGAGTCTTTGGCAGGCGAGGACCAACTTTAGTCAGGATAAGTGTACCAGATGTTCCCCTTCAAAATGGCCAATTGTTGGCGCCCTTCCTGCTCAATATTTGGGAAGAGGCCCGTGGCCTTTGCCTATAAATAGGACTAGCCACCCCCAGGGTAGGGGGTGGGAGACCGGGGGTTCGATCAATCAGAGAAAGAATCGAGAAGAGAGAGAGAGAAGGGTGATTGAACTCCTCCCGGCAGTTCATCGCCCCAGCCAAGAGCAGACCCTCGCGAGGCTGTTCTTCCTTGTATTGCTCATCATCAGCAGCCCAAGAGGCAATCCACCACACCACACACTGGAGTAGGGTATTACACCACAACGGTGGCCCGAACCAGTATAAACCCTGTGTCTCTTGTGCTGTTCTTTCCATAGCTTAGATCTTAGCGAGGCGGAGGGGTGCAGGTAGGTAGAAGGCGAGATCTCCGCGCGCACCCCAGTGTTCGAACCTCAAGGGTCTGCCGGAACTCGAAATCCGACATTTGGCGCGCCAGGTAGGGGTGCACCGGAGTTTTCCCTTCCGCCACCGCCACGGCCTGCCTCGCGATGAGTAGCACGTCGCCCGCTCTGGCCGCCGGCGCCAGCACGGGGGCCAGGGGGCTCCGAGCCCTGGCCCCAGCCCTGCAATGGGTACGGTGGCCGGACAAGTTCAAGCCAACGACGCCGCCGCGCTACGGCGGCGCGACTGATCCGCTGGCCTTCTTGCTGGCGTGCGAGGAGGCCATCCTCGAAGCTGGAGGTGACGATAGGGTCATGGCCAACTGGCTCCCCATGGCCCTCACCGGCGCTCCATGCGCATGGCTGCTCCACCTGCCGGCAGCCTCCATGGCCTCTTGGGAAGAGCCCCGCAGCCTCTTCCTCGCCCACCACGCTACACCAACACCCCCGGTCGTCGCGGCCCTCCTGGGCGGCTCGCAGGCGCCGCCTACAAGTCACCATGTCAAGCCGTTCATCCGCCGGGTCAGCGCCGCTTCCATGCGGCAAGGGCCTCTCCCGGATCGGGCGGCGCCCAAGGCCGGCCTGACCTTCAGCTCGGAGGACCACCCCTCCAACTCGGCCTGCTCGGGTGCGCTCCCCATGCTGTGCACCCCCACCATCTGCCAGGTGGCCATCACTAGAACTCTCATCGATGGCGGTGCGGGCCTCAGCGTGCTCTCGGTCAAGGCCTTCAACCTCCTCTGCATACCCCTGGAACGGCTGCAACCCAGCCGGCCCTTCTCAGGCGTTGGGGGTGGATCATCCAGCTCCTTGGGACAGATCCGGCTCCCAGTAACCTTCGGCACCTACAACAACTTCCGCACGGAGCTGGTCGACTTCGACATCACCCCCATCGGCCTCCCCTACAACGCCATCCTCGGCTACCCAGCGCTGGCCCAGTTCATGGCCGCGACGCACCCGGCGTACAACCTCATGAAGATGCCCGGGAGCAGGGGTGTCCTCACCGTGCACGGGGACACCGGAGACGCGCTGCGGGTGCTCAAGCTCGCCTTCAAGACGGCAGCGTCGGCGCAGCCCGCCGACTCGGAGACCCCCGAGCCCAAGGGGGCTGCACCCGCCAAGAAGAAACAATTGTTCACCCAATACAAGGCCGAAACCAAGCAGATACTCGTCGATGAGGACGGGTCCACCAACGCCACTTTCACCATAGGCGCCAACCTCGAACCCGAGCAGGAGGAGGCCCTGGTCGGGTTCCTGCGCGCAAACAAGAAGGTATTCGCTTGGGAGCCTGACCAGTTGGCGGGGATCCCTAGGAGTGTAATCGAGCATCACCTCAATGTGTGCCCCAACGTGCGCCCTGTGAAGCAGAAGGCAAGGCGGCAGTCCACAGAAAAGCAGGCCTTCATCATCCAAGAGACCCGCAAACTAGAAGCCGCTGGGGTCATTCGCGAGGTCCGATGCCCGGATTGGTTGGCCAACCCTGTCGTTGTGCCAAAGAAGGGAGGGAAGGAGCGCATGTGTGTCGACTTCACCAACCTCAACAAGGCATGCCCGCAAGATCCGTTCCCGCTCCCCCGCATCGACCAGATCGTCGATTCCACCACGGAATGCGACCTGCTATGCTTCTTGGATGCCTTCCCTGGGTATCACCAGATCAAGATGGCGGTAGAAGACGTCGAAAAGACAGCCTTCCTAACCCCGTGTGGGGTGTACTGCTACACATGCATGCCATTCGGGCTGCATAACGCAGGGGCGACCTTTCAGCGGCTGATGCACATCACCTTGGGCCCGCAGCTCGGGAAGAATGTTGAAGCTTACGTCGATGACATTGTGGTAAAGTCTCTGGAGGCCAGGACCCTGATACAAGACCTGGAGGAAACCTTCGCGAGCCTCAACGCAGTGAACCTGCGGCTCAACCCAGAGAAGTGTGTGTTCGGAGTCCCCTCGGGCAAGCTCTTGGGTTTCCTCGTGTCCCACCGAGGCATCGAGGCTAACCCGAAAAAGGTCGAGGCGGTGGAGGACATGAGCCCGCCAAAGACCGTCAGAGAAATGTAGAAGCTCACTGGGCGCGTGACCGCGCTAGGGCGCTTCATCTCCAAGTTGGGGGAGCGAGCGCTGCCTTTCTTCCAGCTAATGAAGAAAAATGGGCCCTTTGAGTGGACTGAAGAGGCCGACAAGGCGTTCCAGGATCTCAAGAGATACCTGACCAGCCCACCGGTCATGGTGGCACCGCGCCCTCAAGAGCCCCTGGTGCTTTACCTCGCCGCCACTCCCTACTCCGCCAGTGCAGCCCTGGTGGCGGTTAGAGAGGAGCGTCGAATCAAAACCACAGCAGCAGCCCGGGACAAGGCAAAACAGGAACAAGGAAGGCCCACAGAAACCGCCACCGCGGCTGAGGAGGATCAGCCGCCGCAGAGGGGTGCACCGGAGGCGGAAGAGGCCCCTCTCCCAGATGGCCAGCCTCAGGAGGCCTCATCGCCTCAGGAGGCGCCATGGTCTCCGAAGGGAGCCACCAGCACTGACGCACCCAACCTCGTTGAGCACCCAGTGTACTTCGTCAGCACGGTGTTGTGGGACGCGAGGGCATGGTACCCCATGCCTTAGAAACTCCTCCTCACGCTACTGGTGGCCTCGCGCAAGCTGCGGCACTATTTTCAGGGTCACCCCATCAAGGTCGTCTCGTCATACCCTCTGGAGAGAGTGCTCAGGAGCCCTAACTCAGCTGGAAGGGTCGCTGAGTGGAACATAGAACTGCAAGCATTTCAGCTCGAATTCAGCACGACCAGAGTCATCAAGGGAGCAGCATTGGCGGATTTTGTGGCAGAATGGACGGAGGCACCAGGCCTCAAGGCCGACGAGGATCGGTTCCTCTCCCCGGGAAGTGAGGCGCCAGCAGGCTGGGTCATGTACTTCGATGGGGCGTTCTCCAGGCATGGCACTGGGGCTGGGGCGGTGCTTATATCGCCCACTCAGGACAAGCTCTACTACGATGTGCAGCTCTGTTTCCAGCAAGGTGAAAAGGTCTCCAACAACATAGCGGAGTATGAAGGTTTAATAGCGGGCTTGAAGGCCGCAGCTTCCCTGGGGGTGAAACGCCTCACCATCAAGGGCGATTCGCAGCTCCTTGTCAATTTCTCCAACAAGGTGTATGAGCCGAAAGATGAGCACATGGAAGCCTACCTTGCGGAGGTCCGCATGATGGAGAAGCAGTTCTGGGGGTTGGAGTTGCAGCACGTGCCCCGTGGCACCAATCAGGAGGCCGACGACATCGCCAAACGGGCATCCAGGCGGTTACCTTAGGAGCCTGGCGTTTTCGAGGAGCGGCTCTTCAAGCCCTTAGCCCTGCCGTCATTGTCAAACACGGCTCAGCCTCGGGAGGAGCTCCCCCAGCCACCTGCCTCAGGAGCTCCGGCCTGTGGCCCGGACTCAGGAGCACGCCTGCTCCTGACGATGGAACCTCAGGAGGGATGCTGGATCACGGAGCTCCGGAGTTACTTAACACAAGGGACCCTGCCGGAGAAGGGGGAGGAAGCGGAGCGTGTGGCACGACAGGCCACGGCATACTGCATCAAGGATGGAGAGCTCTACCGGAAGTGACCAAACGATGTATCCCTGCGCTGCATCTCCAGGGAGCAAGGAAAGGAATTGCTGGAAGATATACACGGCGGAGACTGTGGACATCATTCATCATCACGGAACCTCGTCGGCAAGGCATTCCGTAGTGGGTTTTATTGGCCCACCGCACTCAATGACGCCGTCGAACTAGTGAAAGCTTGTGAGGCCTGCTAGCTCCACGCCAAGCAGATCCATCAGCCGGCAGGAGGCCTGCAGACTATACCCCTTTTGTGGCCATTCGCAGTCTGGGGGCTGGACATCCTGGGCCTGTTTCCTCGGGCGCCAGGGGGCTACCGCTACCTCTACATCGCCGTGGACAAGTTCACCAAGTGGGCTGAAGTAGAGGTCGTCCGCACCATCCCCGCGGGTTCCGCGGTCAAGTTCATTAGGGGCATCGTGAGCCGGTTCGGGGTGCCGAACCGCATCGTCACGGACAACGGTTCACAGTTCACCAGTAACCTCTTCAAAACATACTGCGCTAACCTTGGAACGCAGATATGCTACGCTTCGGTGGCGCACCCCCGAAGCAACGGCCAGGCCGAGCGAGCCAACGCAGAGGTCCTGAGGGGCCTCAAGACCAGGACGTTCAAGAAGAAGCTGGAGGCCTGCGGCAGAGGTTGGTACGACAAGCTTCAGTCCATGTTGTGGTCCATCCGCACAACCGTGACCAAGCCGACTAGAGAGACCCCATTCTTCCTGGTCTACGGAGCCGAAGCGGTCCACCCTCACGAGGTCAGACGTCGCTCCGCGCGGGTCCTGGCGTTCGACAAGGCGCAGCAGGACGCCATGCGGGGGATGGACCTTGTGCTGGGGGAGGAACGTCGCCGAGAAGCTGCGCTGCGAGCGGCGAGGTACCAACAAGCACTGCGGCGATATCACTGCCGCAACATCCGCCCCAGAACTCTCGAGGTAGGAGACCTCGTGCTCAGGCGGGTTCTCTCCAAGGAGGGACTGCACAAGCTCTCTCCCATGTGGGAGGGCCCGTTCAAGGTTGTTCATGTTTCCAGGCCCGGCTCCGCGCGCTTGGAGACTCAGGTGGGGGTCCCGGTCCAGAACGCATGGAACATCCAGCACCTCCGGAGGTTCTACCCCTAAAAAGGCCCAGAGCCTGTGAAGAAGGCGAACGCCTGTGAAGCTGTCGCGTTTTGGAAAAGGCCGAGAGCCTGTGAAGAAGGCGAACGCCTGTGAAGCTGTCGCGTTTTGGAAAAGGCCCAGAGCCTGTGAAGAAGGCGAATGCCTGTGAAGCTGTCGCGTTTTGGAAAAGGCCCAGAGCCTGTGAAGAAGGCGAACGCCTGTGAAGCTGTCGCGTTTTGGAAAAGGCCCAGAGCCTGTGAAGAAGGCGAACGCCTGTGAAGCTGTCGTGTTTTGGAAAAGGCCCAGATCCTGTGAAGAAGGCGAATGCCTGTGAAGCTGTCGCGTTTTGGAAAAGGCCCAGAGCCTGTGAAGAAGGCGAATGCCTGTGAAGCTGTCGCGTTTTGGAAAAGGCCCAGAGCCTGTGAAGAAGGACAACGCCTGTGAAGCTCGCCGCCCGTGACACTCTCACGTAATAATGAGTTGGGGCTGTACACGCCCCGGAGTCTCAGGAGCGCCGGCCTCAGGCCCTGGGGCTCCCTCCCACGCCCAGTGGCAGCACTTAGCTCCGCGCTGGTGAGAAGACATCGAAGACTAGTTTAGGTGCCGGACGCGGCTTTTTCATTTGCTTTCTGCAGTTGGCTTGTTCATTCTCATTCGAAGTTTTATTGAAGTTGTTGTCGTCTTTGGCTTGTGGTTCTTCGACTTTTCACTCTCCTGCCTCGATTTCTCTTATGCAAGGCCTCGCGAGGGGGGGCAGCCGAGCGCCCTCGCGAGTGTTCCTGTCCTAGTCGTTCAAAGGTTTCGCGACCTGGGTCCATTACAGGAGCACCCCTCCAGTCCGTGCCCCACGGGCACCGCGACACGAACACAGGGCATGGGTCGGTCGCCCCCACACGGCTGGGGCCGGGAACTATCCACGCACGGGCACGTTGCAGGAAGGCACGATAATGGAAGCAAAGCGATGATTAACAGCAATAACCCAAACACGCCCCCGCGGGGCTTCACGCTACTATCTTTTCACGCAGGAAAAAGGAATAGAAAGAACAAATCAGGCACAGCTCGCCTCACACCGGCCTGCAGGGAAGACTCAAGCTACCTCCGGGGCTCAGACAGACTCCCTCTCGCGCTTCACCGAGGCGCGATGGTGGACAGACACGCTACCACCTCCCAAGCAGGGACTTGCCCAATTCGTGCGGTTGCCGAGGCGCCATGGGGAAGTGGAGACGCCCACGTCCAATCAACCGCCATGCGGCGCCCAAGACCGCAGGCTGTTAGGGCCTGCGGCGCTTTGCTCTTGCCCTTTCGCCTCCCTGCACGGCCAAGCCCGGGCGCGCCTTGGGCCCGGGGGCTACTGTCGGTGTTCTGGGAACGGGGGTCCCCAGACTTGCCTGCCTGCGGCCTGCGGCGTGGCTCAAAAGGGGGCCCAACACGGCCCATCTTCATCAACACAGACTCAAGACCCTCGCGAGGGGCCAAGCCTCGCGGGGCGGACGGCACTGAGCTTCCTCAGGCACGGCCTCATCCGGCTGGCCCGCGAGGAGGCGGAGAGATCAAGGCGGGGTACCTCACGAGGTGCCCGTGACGCAAGCCATGACGACCAAGGGTGCCAGGCGGGCGCCAGCCCGCGCAGTGTCCTCCTTTCCTCTTTGGTGCAAAGGGAGCAAGCACAGATGGGAGCATCAAGCAAAGGCGCCCGTTTCGGTGCAACGAGACCAAGACCAGTCCAACGACAGGGAGGAAGTCATTGTGGAGCCCAAGCCAGCGTCACCACTAGAGTCTTTGGCAGGCGAGGACCAACTTTAGTCAGGATAACTGTACCAGATGTTCCCCTTCAAAATGGCCAATTGTTGGCACCCTTCCCGCTCAATATTTGGGAAGAGGCCCAGGGCCTTTTCCTATAAATAGGACTAGCCACCCCCAGGGTAGGGGGTGGGAGACCGGGGGTTCGATCGATCAGAGAAAGAATCGAGAAGAGAGAGAGAGAAGGGTGATTGAACTCCTCCTAGCAGTTCATCGCCCCAGCCAAGAGCAGACCCTCGTGAGGCTGTTCTTCCTTGTATTGCTCATCATCATCAGCCCAAGAGGCAATCCACCACACCACACACTGGAGTAGGGTATTACACCACAACGGTGGCCCGAACCAGTATAAACCCTGTGTCTCTTGTGTTGTTCTTTCCATAGCTTAGATCTTAGTGAGGCGGAGGGGTGCAGGTAGGTAGAAGGCGAGATCTCCGCGCACACCCCAGTGTTCAAACCTCAAGGGTCTGCCGGAACCCGAAATCTGACAGTATCGGTGTATCATTATGATTTTCTGGTAGAGGGAAATATTACCGGGAGATGCCTTGTATTTCTCCAGTTCGGCATTGGTAGCAAGCAGCTGGCGCTGACACTTTTCTAGTTCCTGAGCTAGCTGGGTGTTCTTCTCCATAAGCACCTGGTTGTACATTGATCCTTAAATCAGTTGTTTCAACTCCTTTAAGTCTCGGGGGCTACTGGCATATGGTTATTATAGTCAGACAAAACAAATTTACCTGCACATCTTTCAAATGTTCCTTTGTGGCCCTGTTAATTCCATCTCGAGCAGCTCGGATGTATGCATCGACCGAGCTGAATGCGTTAAACGACTCTTCTGAAAAGCCAGGGTCTTGTAAAATGGCCCGGCGGCACCGATGATTCATGGCACTCTCCACTTCCGAGTTGGTGACGGATACATCGTCCGAGTCCTCGGTTGGAGGACAGTCCGGCGTCGCCCTCGCATCAGCCCCCGTCTTCACAGCAGGATTTGAATCCTGGCTGCGGGAAGTGCGGCCGCTCGAACCTCCGGATATAGTCCGGTGCACCTTTCTCCTGACACATGGAAAACGAGAAGGCCACGGTTGTACGTGACTGCTCAGGTGCATTTGGCGAATTCATACCTCTTCGTTGAAGGTACGACCGTGTCTTCGTTTTCTTTCCTCTTGGAAGACTCGCCCGGATAGGGAACGCCCTCTTCGGAGGGACCCTTGGAGCGGTACGGCACGCCGAACCCTTCCCCTTTTGAGCACAGGATCGTGCGGTGGGTAAGAAGGAAGGAGAGATTTCTTTTGAATAAGGTGTCTTTGGATCACTTACGTGTGAAGCTGGAAGGGCCGGGGTAATCGGCGATAATAGGTACATATGTACCATCGTAGCTCATCTGATAGAACGTTCCCTCCTCAAGCTCCACGAATATGTCCGGGTCTTCTTCATATCCGGGGTCAAGATCCCGGTTGCGATTCTCCGGCTGAGGGGCAGGGTCATGGATTCCTATTATGAGCAGATAAGATGCTGCCTGTCGATGAATGATCCAAGGACAAGATAAATTAAGTGAAGCCGAACCTTACCCAGCTGGGAGGATTGTACATGGAAAGTCTGTCTCGATGTTGGAGACGGCTGAACTCCTCCTTCTCCCCTTTATACTGCTCGGCCAGGATCTTGGCTAGCGCGGCGGGGGTCTTCGAGCCTTTTCGGCCATAATGTGAGGCGTCATCTTCTCCGTTATAATGCCACATGGGCAGTCCTCGGTATTGGAGTGGTTGGACCCCCCGCGTTATGGAAATTGCCATCACTTTGACTATTGACAATCCAGACTGGGCAAGCGTTTTAATCTTGCCCAGTAGCAAGCTGATTTATGCGCTATCCTCTTCCTCGAGGCTCCGAGGACGCCAGCTGTGGCACTTCTTCAGCGGAGCATTTGAAAACTCGGGGAGGCCTATGCGAATAGGGTCGGGTAGAACGACATCGTCAATGTAGAACCATTCGGAAGACCACTCTTCGGGAGCTTTCTTCGGCGTGCCGGACAGATATCCGGTCCCGACGATGCGCCACACTTTGGCTCCTCCCACTTCAAAGATTGATCCACCTTGATTGTGAGGGACGAGGAAGAATAGTCTTCTCCATAAATCAAAATGGGCCTTGCAACCCAGGAATAGTTCGCATAGGGCGACATAACCCGCAATGCGGAGGATGGAGCCGGGGGTAAAATTGTGCAGCTGGAGGCCATAGTACTCCAGCAGCCCTCGGAGCAATGGGTGAAATGGAAACCCCGCCCCCCTCAGCAGATAGGGGATGAAGCATGCCCATTCTCCCGCAGACGGATTGGGAGAATCCTCTGCCTGGGTTTTGCCGTTGAAGGAGGCCGACCCTGCTCGAACAGGGACCAAATCTGCTGGAGGGAGAAATCCCTGCGTTTGCAGCTTTGCCAATCGGCTATGGGACACAGAGCACCTCTCCCACTCGCCTCTCTCTATGTTTGAACGGGAAGAGGAGCTGGGGTTGTTGGCCATGTTGGAATGGTCCTGCCTGGCGGTCTCTGGCGATTTTCTCCGCATGGTGTCGAAAGGATCTGAGATCCGATCTCTTTAAATAGATACTCTTCCTTACAGGGCTGGGGTGTTATTTGCAAAAAAAATACCTTGACTGTCCACATTCGCTCGACACGTGGAAAACGAGGACATTAAGCGCGCAGAAGCCAAGGGGAGACATTGAATCTACGGACGAATACACTACTTAAGGGAGGAACCCGCCTTGCAATACCGAAGATAATCCGTGTGCCGAACACCTCTCTATTGAAGACTGGTTCGGGAGCTACTGAGGGAATCCACATTCGCTCGACACGTGGAAAACGAGGACATTAAGCGCGCAGAAGCCAAGGGGAGACATTGAATCTATGGACGAATACACTACTTAAGGGAGGAACCCGCCTTGCAATACCGAAGATAATCCGTGTGCCGAACACCTCTCTATTGAAGACTAGTTCGGGGGCTACTGAGGGAGTCCTGTACTAAGGGGTCCTCGGGCGTCCGACCTGTTATCTATGGGCCGGACTGATCGGCTGTGAAGATATGAAGACCGAAGACGGTGCCCGTGTCCGGATGGGACTCTCCTTGGCGTGGAAGGCAAGCTTGGCAAACAACTATGAAGATTCCATCTTATGTAACCGACTCTATGTAACCCTAGATCCCCCCGGTGTCTATATAAACCGGAGGGTGTAGTCCGAATAGGGGATACTCAATACCGTAGTCATACAGGCTAGACTTCTAGGGTTTAGCTATTACGATCTCGTGGTAGATCAACTCTTGTAACACTCATATTCATCAAGATCAATCAAGCAGGAAGTAGGGTATTGCCTCCATAGAGAGGGCCCTAACCTGGGTAAACATCGTGTCCCCTGTCTCCTCTTACCATCAACCTTAGACGCACAGTTCGGGACCCCCTACCCGAGATCCGTCGGTTTTGACACCGACAATGGAAAAGTGGTTTCGTGGATCCCCCTGATGTTTTTAGGGTATAAGAGTATATATAGGCGAAAGAAGTATGTCGGTGGAGCTCTATGGGGCCCACGACGGTGGGGACGCGCTTACCCCCTGGGCGCGCCCTCCTATCTCGTGGCCGCCTCACAGAGTTCCAGACTTCCACTCCAAGTCTCCTGGTTTGCGTTTGTTCCAAGAAAGATCCTCACAAAGGTTTCGTTCCATTTGGATTCCGTTTGATATTCCTTTTCTATGAAACATTGAAATATGCAAAAAAACAAAAACTGGCACTGGGCCTCCGGTTAATAGATTAGTCCCAAAAATAATATAAAAGAGCAAATTAAAGCCCATTAAACATCAAAAACAGATAATATAATAGCATGGAACAACCAAAAGTTATAGATACGTTGGATACATATCAAGCATCCCCAAGCTTTATTCTTGCTCGTCCTCGAGTAAGTAAATGATAAAAATAGAATTTTTGATGTGGAATGCTACCTAACATAATTTTCAATGTAATTTTCTTTATTGTGGCATGAATGTTCAGATCCGAAAGATTCAAGACAAAAGTTTAATATTGACATAAAAATAATAATACTTCAAGCATACTAACCAAGCAATTATGCCATCTCAAAATAACATAGCCAAAGAAAGCTCATCCCTACAAAATCATATAGTTTGGCCATGCTTCATTTTCATCACACAAAATGCTCCCATCATGCACAACCCCGATGACAAGCCAAGCAATTGTTTCATACTTTAGCATTCTCAAACTTTTTCAACTTTCACGCAATATATGAGCGCGAGCCATGGACATAGCACTATAGGTGGAATAGAATGGTGGTTGCGGAGAAGACAAAAAGGAGGAAGATAGTCTCACATCAACTAGGCATATCAACGGGCTATGGAGATGCCCATCAACAGATATCAATGTGAGTGAGTAGGGATTGCCATGCAACGGATGCACTAGAGCTATAAGTGTATGAAAGCTCAACAAAAGTAACTAAGTGGGTGTGCATCCAACTTGCTTGCTCATGAAGACCTAGGGCAATTTGAGGAAGCCCATCATTGGAATATACAAGCCAAGTTCTATAATGAAAAATTCCCACTAGTATACGAAAGTGACAACATAAGAGACTCTCTATCATGAAGATCATGGTGGTACTTTGAAGCACAGTGTGGCAAAAGGATAGTGACATTGTCCCTTCTCTATTTTACTCTCATTTTTTGGGCCTTCTCTTTTTTATGGCCTCTTTTTTTCGTCCAGAGTCTCATCCTTTTCCTCACATGGGACAATACTCTAATAATGAAGACCATCACACTTTTATTTACTTACAACTCAAGAATTACAACTCAAGAATTACAACTCAATACTTAGAACAAAATATGACTCTATGTAGATGCCTCCGGCGGTGTACCGGGATGTGCAATAAATCAAGAGTGACATGTATGAAAAATTATGAACGGTGGCCATGCCACAAATACGATGTCAACTACATGATCATGCAAAGCAATATGACTATGATGAAGCGTGTCATAATAAACGGAACGGTGGAAAGTTGCATGGCAATATATCTCGGAATGACTATGGAAATGCCATAATAGATAGGTATGGTGGCTGTTTTGAGGAAGGTAAATGATGGGTTTATGGTACCGGTGAAAGTTGCGCGGCACAAGAGAGGCTAGCAATGGTGGAAGGGTGAGAGTGCGTATAATCCATGGACTCAACGTTAGTCATAAAGAACTCACATACTTATTCCAAAAATCTACAAGTCATCAAAACCAAGCATTACGCGCATGCTCCTAGGGGGATAGATTGGTAGGAAAAGACCATCGCTCGTCCCCGACCGCCACTCATAAGGAAGGCAATCAAAGAAACAGCTCATGCTTCAAATTTGTCACACAACGGTTACCATACGTGCATGCTACGGGACTTGCAAACCTCAACACAAGTATTTCTCAATTTCACAATTATTCAACTAGAACGACTCTAATATCACCATCTTTATATCTCAAAACAATTATCAAGTATCAAACTTCCTCATAATGCACTCTATATGAAAGTTTTTATTATACCCATCTTGAATGCCCATCATATTAGGACTAATTTTATAACCAAAGAAAATTACCATGATGTTCTAAAAGACTCTCAAAATAATATAAGTGAAGCATGAGAGATCAATAATTTCTATAAAATAAAACCACCGCCGTGCTCTAAAAAGATATAAGCAAAGCACTAGAGCAAAATTATCTATCTCAAAAGATATAAGTGAAGCACATAGAGTATTCTAATAAATTCCGATTCATGTGTGTCGCTCCAAAAAGGTGTGTACAGCAAGAATGATTGTGGTAAACTAAAAATCAAAGACTCAAATCATACAAGACGCTCCAAGCAAAACACATATCATGTCGTGAATAAAAATATAGCCTCAAGTAAAGTTACCGATAGATGAAGACGAAAGAGGGGATGCCTTCCGGGGCATCCCCAAGCTTAGGCTTTTAGTTGTCCTTGAATTTTACCTTGGGATGCCTTGGGCATCCCCAAGCTTACGCTCTTTCCACTCCTTTTTCCAAAATTCATCAAATCTTTACCCAAAAACTTGAAAACTTCACAACAGAAAATCTCATGAGCTCTGTTAGTATAAGAAAGCAAACCTCCACTTTAAGGTACTGTAATTAACTCATTCTTTATTTATATTGGTGTTAAACCTACTGTATTCCTACTTCTCTATGGTTCATACGCCCCGATACTAGCCATAGATGCATCAAAATAAGCAAACAACACGCGAAAAACAGAATATGTCAAAAACAGAACAATCTGTATCAATCTGGAGGTTTCAAATACTTTTGTGACTCCAAAACTTCTGAAAAATTAGGACGACCTAAATAATGTGTATATTGATTTACCTCAATTGGGTTTGGTATTTTATCGCTCTCTGGTAAAAAATTAAAATTATTTTCGTGAGCGCATACTTTCTGTTTTTATCAGCAAGATCAAACAACAATCACCCAAGAAGATCCTAAAGGCTTTACTTGTCACAAACACTAATTAAAAAATAAAAAATAAAATCATAACAGAGGCTAGATAAATTATTTATTACTAAACGGGAACAAAATGTAAAGGACAAAAATAAAATTGGGTTGCCTCCCAACAAGCGCTATCGTTTAACGCCCCTAGCTAGGCATGAAAGCAAGAATAGATCTAGGTATTGCCATGATAATGATAAGGCAAATCGCGAAAACTCATCTCATACTCCCTACGTTCAGCAGCAAGTTTTCTTTGTGGAAAGCAAAACTAATCAAAAGGGCTAAATTTAATGGGACAAAAGTCCCCAAGATCAAGCTCGGGAGGTATTGGTTCCTCCTTTGGCCCCTCATATTGCACAACCAATTCATCATTATAAGCATTCTTTTGGCAAAAAGTCATGAGCCTTTGTTCAAGGAAAAAACCTAACCCATTGTTCTGGATAGCAAAATTATCATTAAGTTCAGAAATCTTGTCAACTAGAACATCGGTAGGAACCTTTTTTCTAAGGTTTTCATTATAAGCAACATGATCTAAAGATCGTAAGCGCATTATGTCTTCTTGATAAAAAAGGATTGCTTCTATGAGAGGACGGCCGGCATCTACCCTATAATGTGCAAAAATTTCATTGGCCTCTTTTATTATAACTATGAACTCATGAGCTAGAAAGAAGGTACCTGCTCGTTTCACGGAAGAATGCTCTATATTGGAAAATTCTAGAAAAATCCTCTATATGCAAGGATGCATGTGGATAAATTATCTTTCAAGTTCAACCACGAGCAAAGATATAGCATCTGCAAGACTACTAGTTTTATGAAGAATTGACCCGCCCATAGTGGGTAAAGCACTGGCGCAAGTAAAGAAATCTTGAATAACTCCTTTTCCAATAATATTACCACTACCAATTCGAAACTTTGTAGTGTGTAAAATAGTAGGTTCTTCATGAGGATAATCAAAAGCATCAACGGTTCCCCCATCGTGACTACTATCCTTTTCAATGATAACCTCCGCAGTTTCAGACATGATGGCAACAAACCACACTAAGAATGAACACACAAGAGGCAAGCGGAAGGAGACAGACAGAAAAAGGGGCGAATAAAATGGAAAAGGTGAAGTGGGGGAGAGGAAAACGAGAGGCAAATGGCAAATAATGTAATGTGAGGGAGAAGAGTTTATGATGGGTACTTGGTATGTCTTGACTTGAGCGTAGATATCCCCAGCAACGGTGCCAGAAATCCTTCTTGCAACCTCTTGAGCATGCGTTGGTTTTCCCTTGAGGAGGAAAGGGTGATGCAGCAAAGTAGCATAAGTATTTCCCTAGTTTTTGAGAACCAAGGTATCAATCCAGTAGGATATAACACGCAAGTCACCTAGTACCTGCACAAACAATCAAGAACCTCGCAACCAACGTGATAAAGGGGTTGTCAATCCCTTCACGGTCACTTGCGAAAGTGAGATCTGATAAAGATAGTAAGATAAATATTTTTGGTATTTTTGTTGTATAGATTGGGAAGTAAAGATTGCAAAATTAAACGGGGTGCGATAATAAGAAGAGATGCAATATAATAAGAAAGAGACCCAGGGGCCATAGGTTTGACTAGTGGCTTCTCTCATGATAGCATGTATTACGGTGGGTGAACAAATTACTAACGAGCAATTGATAGAACAGTGCATAGTTATGAGAATATCTAGGCAATGATTATGAATATAGGCATCACATCCGTGTTAAGTAGACCAAAACGATTCTGCATCTACTACTATTACTCCACACATCGACCGCTATCCAGCATGCATCTAGAGTATTAAGTTCATAAGAACAGAGTAATGCATTAAGCAAGACGACATGATGTAGAGGGATAAACTCAAGCAATATGATATAGACCCCATCTTTTTATTCTGGATGGCAACAATACAATACGTGCCTTGCTGCCCCTACTGTCACTAGGAAAGGACACTGCAAGATTGAACCCAAAGCTAGGCACTTCTCCCATTGCAAGAAAGATCAATCTAGTAGGCCAAACTAAACTGGCAATTCGAAGAGACTTGCAAAGATATCAAATCATGCATATAAGAATTCAGAGAAGAACCAAATATTATTCATAGATAAACTTGTTCATAAATCCACAATTCATCGGATCTCGGCAAATACACTGCAAAAAGTATTACATCGAATAGATCTCCAAGAACATCGAGGAGAACTTTGTATGGAGAACCAAAGAGAGAGAAGAAGCCATCTAGCTAATAACTATGGACCCGAAGGTCTGTGGTAAACTACTCACACATCATCGGAGAGGCTATGGTGTTGATGTGGAAGCCCTCCGTGATCGAATCCCCCTCCGGCAGATTGCCGGAAAAGGCCCCAAATGGGATCTCACGGGTACAGAAGGTTGTGGCGGTGGAAAAGAGGTTTCGTGGCTCCCCCTAATGTTTTTAGGGTATAAGAGTATATATAGGCAAAAGAAGTATGTCGGTGGAGCTCCGTGGGGCCCACAAGGGTGGGGGCGCGCCCTCCTATCTCGTGGCCGCCTCACGGAGTTCCAGACTTCCACTCCAAGTCTCCTGGTTCGCGTTTGTTCCGAGAAAGATCCTCGCGAAGGTTTCGTTCTGTTTGGATTCCGTTTGATATTCCTTTTCTACGAAACACTGAAATAGGCAAAAAATAGAAATTGGCACTGGGCCTCCGGTTAATAGGTTAGTCCCAAAAATAATATAAAATAGCATATTAAGGCCCATTAAACATCCAAAACAGATAATATAATAGCATGGAACTATCAAAAATTATAGATATGTTGGAGACATATCAATTATAGACAGTGGATTCACTAACCACATGACTGGTGATCGAAGTCTTCTCATGGACTCAACCCTACGTCCGTCTGACAAAAGTCACATCGCATTTGCTGACACTGGTAAAATCAAGGTACTGAGCCTAGGTAGAGTTGCAATCTCAAAGGATCAGCACATGTATAAAGTGATGCTTGTTGAATCCCTTGGTTTCAACTTAATGTCTGTCTCAATGCTTTGTGATCTGAACATGATTGTAATATTTGGAAAATATCGTTGACTTGTGCTTATGGAATCTGACGAATCTCTAGTCTTCGACGGGTATCGAAAAGACGTCTATTTATGGTAGATTTCTCCGCGGGACCACAAATGGCCGTATGTCTTCTAGCAAAAGCTTTACAGTGCTGGCTCTGGCATCAGAGGCTAGGGCATGTGGGCATGAGGAACTTGCACACTCTCGCGAAGAATAAGCATGTCATAGGCATCGAGGGTGTCAAGTTCAAGAAGGATTATCTATGCGGTGCCTACGAAGCTGGAAAGATGACTAGGGCCAAGAATTCCTCGAAGACAATCATGACGACGATGCGTCCCTTCGAGCTGCTTCACATGGACTTATTTGGCCCTACTCACTACTCTACTCTTACTACCACTGCATGCCTCTATGGCTTCGTCATTGCTGATGATTACTCAAGATATACATGGGTGCACATAATTCTCTACAAGACTGAAGTGCAGGATGTCTTCATACGATTCGCCAATCGTGCCATGACCAACTATGGCATCAAGATCAAGCACATCAGAAGTGACAACGGCACTGAATTCAAGAACACCGGCCTCGACACTTATCTTGATACATTGGGCATCACGCATGAGTTCTCCGCTCTATACACACCTCAACAGAATGGCATCATGGAGCACAAGAACAGAACCCTCATTGATATGGCACGGACGATGCTCGATGAGTACAAGACTCCAAGGAAATTCTGGCCTGAAGCTATTGATACTGCATGCCATGTCATCAACCGTGTTTATATTCACAAGTTCCTAAAGAAGACATCATATGAGCTCTTAACTTGTAAGAATCCAAATGTCAGCTATTTCAGAGTATTTGGTGCTAGGTGCTCGATCAAGGATCTGCATCACACTTCAAAATTTGCACCGAAAGCACATGAAGGTTTTATGCTTGGCCACGGAAAGGATTCGCACTCTTATAGAGTCTTCAACCTCTTTCACTACAAAGTGGTTGAAACTGTGGATGTGCGGTTCGATGAGACTAACGACTCACAAAGAGAGCACCTTCCGAATGTGCTAGATGAAGCTACACCAAGTGAATCTATCAAGCTTATGGGTACTGGAGAAATCATAACTTCATAGGAACAGGCTGAAGAGGAAATCATCATTTCTACACCCAATCAACATGAAGACATTGCTCAGCCTGAAGCCAATGTTGAAGATGAAAACAATGATCAGCAAGGGCAAAATTTTCGTCCAGTTCATCCTCGCGTTGCAAACGAAGTCCAGATTGAGAAGATCATTGATAGCATCAATGCACCTAGTCCACTCACTCGTTCAAGAGCAACACAGCTAGCAAATTTCTGTGGGCACTTTGCATTTGTCTCTATATCTGAACCCAAGAAAGTTGATGAAGCCTTCATGGAACCTGAATGGATTCAAGCTATGCAAGAAGAGCTTCAACAGTTTGAGCTGAACAATGTATGGGAGCTAGTAAATCGTCCAGATCCTCACAAGCATAATATCATCGGCATCAAATGGATCTATCGCAACAAACAAGATGAGCATGTTCAAGTTGTCAGAAAGAAGGCTCGTCTCGTTGCTCAAGGTTACACGCAAGTTGAAGGGACTGCCTTCGATGAAACCTTTGCTCATGTGGCTAGGCTTGAAGCCATTCGCATACTGCTGGCCTATGCCAACCACAACAACATTCTTCTGTACCAAATGGATTTAAAGAGTGCCTTTCTCAATGGAAAAATTGAAGAAGAAGTTTATGTTGCACAACCACCTGGCTTTGAAGACCCAAAGAATCCCAACATGGTATACAAGCTCAACAAGGCATTGTATGGCATCAAACAAGCCCCTCGCGCTTGGTATGACACACTCAAAGACTTCCTGAAGAGCAAAGGCTTCAAACCTGGTTCCCTATATCCCACTCTCTTCACGAAGACATATGATAGTGAACTGTTTGTATGCCAAATCTATGTGGATGACATTATCCTTGGCTGCACTGATAAGAGATACAATGATGAATTTGGGCATATGATGCAAGAGCAATATCAGATGCCCATGATGGGTGAGCTGAAATTCTTCCTTGGTCTTCAAATCCGTCAGCAAAGCAATGGCATATTCATATCACAAGAAAAATACCTCAAAGGTTTCCTGAAGAAGTTTGGAATGCAAGACTGCAACGGGTACATGACGCCAATGCCAACCAAAGGCCAATTGGGCCCCAACGACAATGGTAAAGAGTTCGACCAAAAGGTATACCACTCCATGATTGGTTCTTTACTCTACTTATGTGCATCTAGGCCTGATATAATTCTTCGATATTTGGCTTACACCCCAACACTAGGATTATGGTATCCAAAGGGCTCAGAGTTTGATCTAGTTGGATTCTCAGATGCTGATTATGCTGGTGACAAGGTTGATCGCAAGTCCACATCAGGCACATGTCACTTTCTTGTACGATCTCTTGTCTGTTGGTTTTCAAAGAAGCAGAACTATGTATCACTCTCCACTGCTGAATCCGAATACATTGCTACTGGATCTTGCTGCGCTTAGCTTCTGTGGATGAAGCAAACTCTCAAGGACTATGGCATCCACCTGAAGCATGTGCCACTCTACTGCGACAATGAAAGCGCCATCAAGATTGCCAACAACCCAGTTCAGCACTCGAAGACAAAGCACATTCAGATCCGTCATCACTTTCTTAGAGATCATGTCATGAAGGAAGACATTGATATCATTCACGTCAACACTAAAGAGCAATCGGCAGATATCTTCACAAAGCCCTTGGACGAGAAAAGGTTTTGCAAGTTGTGGTGTGAGCTAAATATCTTAGAATCCTCAAATGTCCTATGATTGGACACACATCGTAACACGTATGCATGTGATGACTTAGATGGGCAACACACGAAGTAACGTATATCTTCAATCAATGAAGACTTACCCTCTAAGTGTGAATACACTAACGCGGAATTTGACTTCGGAGCGCCATGATAATTGTGCGTCGTGTCCTGGTCTAATACTTCCTATACGGTGGGTAATGCCACCACCAAACTTTCCCGAAGATTTTCATTTGGCGTCATGATTGCATTATCTTCGCATTTGGTTTGTCGTCAACATTGATTTGACTTCAAGGTTTATCTTCACAATGTTGATTTGGTCTTTTCTGATATATATATATACATATATATACACACACACACACATAAACACTATTCTGATCACAGGATTAGAATAATATTCTGATCACAACATGAACTTCCTGAGTAACGCGCCTGACCTGCCCCAAGTACTAGGTTGAACTTCAGCTAAAGGGTTTCCAAATGGGGCTTGCAATATACCGTTGGAAAGCTATGGACATCAGTATCATGACCCAAGTTAAATTTTTGGCAAAATGTAAGCGGTTTAAGAGTAGTTTTGAAAACCGTTTTTCTTCATACAAAAAACGTGAATCGTATTTCCGATCGCATTTTTAAACCGTTTATCGGAACGAGGCAAATAATATGGCGTTGGAAAGCTGCTGCAAAACCGCTCCTTCCACATGCTGAAAGTTTTCTCTAATTCCCTACAGTTAAAGAGTAATTCGGAAAATCATAGAATTTCGCAAATGGAACACCCGAGTTTGTATTTTCGATGCCATTTCTAAACGGCTAATCCAATTGAGGCAAATAATATGGCGTTGGAAAGCTTATGAAAATGCGCTACATTTTCATGTTAAAAGTTTTTTCTAATTTTGAACGGTTTAAAAGTAATTTAGAAAACGATACAAGTTCCACCGAGTTCATATTTTTGAGCTAACTTTTTAACCGTACGTCCAAATGCAGCAAATGATATGGTGTTGGAAAGCTTGAAGAAATGCGAAATGTTTTTGTATATATTGTTTCTCCTAATTCATTACGGTTTTATGTCAGTTTTGAAAATGTATTTTTGCCGTAATTTCTACAAACTTTATCGGAATGGGGCAAATAATATACCGCTGAAAAGCTACGGAAAATTTGAAACTTTTTCATGTTGATGGTTTTCTCTGAATCCTGGCCATTTTCAAGTAATTTCGAAAACGGTGAGATCATGCATTCTGCCTTTATCGCGAAACAGATTCTTCAAATATGCACCACGTGAAGAACTTGAACTTCTCAGTGTGTGTGCTTGAACTTCACTCTGTTTTTCATGTGTTTTTTTTCTCGTAGATCTCCATCCACTTCAAGTAGCTCTCCATCCATTCACCGGAATTGAGCAGGTGATATACTGATGGAAAGTTGTTGTAAACACGCAAGTTTCCCATGTTGATCATCTTTTCATACTCGCGACGATTTTAAAAGTTTTTCTTCTAAAATTCATTCAGCGTAGTAGTTGAACTTCCTGCTGTTTTCACGTTGAACTTCTGTGATGTATTTTTGTTTGTAATTTTCTCATCAATTTGTTAGTGTTACACAAATAATATTCCTTGTGTACAAACGTCTCTCACAATAATTTTTTTAACTTTCTCTGACCGAGCACTTGAACTTACACAAATGATATTCCTGTCATTTTGTGGTAAATTAGAAAATGGCGAGATCATGATTTATGCGTTCATCGCAAACGAAAAGGCACTGTGTGAAGTAGTTGAACTTATGGGGCATGTTTGTTTGAACTTCACTCTGTTTTTGACGTGCTGTTTTTTAACGTGTTATTTTTTGCACCGCGTGAAGTAGTTGAACTTCTGGGACATGTCTGTTTCAACTTCACTCAGTTTCACTTTATTGTATTTTTATTATATGAAATACACACCATGTAGTACGTGAACTTCCGATCGTTATCACTTTGAACTTCTCTCTTGTTTGAGAGAATTATTTTAAAACACAAAAAACAACATATATATTTTTGTATTTTTGACATCTAAATACACGGTGAAGCTCTCTCACAAGAATTTTTTAAACTTTTCCTCGCCGAGCACTTGAACTTCTAGCAACCATTTTTCGTATATGAGTTGTTTTTAAAAGTGCAAAAATAGCTTGTGTTTTTTATTCTTTTAACAGGTAAATCCTATGTTTTAATAAACTCTGAACTTCTCTGTTATTTCAATTTGAACTTCACCTTTTCATATTTTGAGTAAAGAATTGTATTCGATTTTTATACGGGAAAAATCGAACATGGAAATATAAGGTGAACCTCTCTCGCAAGAATTTTTGAACTTCCCCGAAAAGACCACTTTAACTTCTTTCAATAAACCTTTTAAACTTTTATTTTTCTATACTTTTATTCTCATCTGAAATGCATTCCTTGCAGTAGTTGAACTTCTTGTTGTTTTCACTTTGAACTTCTGTCACGTATTTTGTTCAACCTCTCTCACAAGAATTTTTGAACTTTCTCAGAGCGAGCACTTGAACTTCTAGCAACAAAACTTTCGGCCTTTACTTTTTCATTCCTTTTTTTCATACAAATGCCCACCGCATAGTACGTGAACTTCTGTCAGTTATCAAACTGCACTTCTGAGATCATGTGTTATTCCTTCAACAGAAAAACAGAGTCTCCAAAAATGCACTTCGTGAAGACGTTGAACTTCTGGAGTAGTTCCTTTTGAACTTCACTCTGTTTTTCACGTGTTGTTTTTTACCCGTAACTCCCCAACCACTTACCCGAATTGACCAAATGATATACCGTTAGAAAACTGTTGAAAACACACAACTTTTTGCAACAAACATTTTAGGCTTTCAATTTTGTATTATTTTATTCTCATCTGAAACGCATTTCGTATAGTAGTTGAACCGCTTGTTGTTCTCGCGTTGAACTTTGGCCATGTATTTTGTTTGATTGTAACTCCGCACCCGTTCCTCGGAGTTCCACAAATTATAAACCGTTAGAAACTTATTGAAAATATGCAATGTTTTTTTAATACGGTTAAACTTTTTTTTCGAGCAACATACACCAAATTGTGTTTAACCTCTTATTTTTTTGGAATAAGAATATGATATGCCCTTGGAAATTTGTTGAACAGAAAGAACATTTTTCATGCAAAGCATTCTTGTTTCCAATTTGTAATGGATTGACAAGATTAATTTGAATATACCAAAACAACATTTTTTGTGTGTTTCTCACCATGTAAATACACGGTGAACCTCCCTCACAAGAATTTATGAACTTCTAGTTTTTTAACGAGAAAATCACCTTTTTAGGTTTTATTTCCCTTTTAGTAATGAAAAAAATCTTAATAATTTGCCGTAAACATCGAACTTCCTTCTCTTCTCTGTTCTTTCTTCGTTCTACATGAGAAAATATAGTTGGATCCGGGTCGTCAACGTGGCTAAGGGAGGAAGAGGCTCAGCACGGCGCGTGAGATCTAGGGACCGGCGGCGGCGCTCGGGATCTAGGGTCCTACACCTACTTTTTTAGAAAGGGGGAACCTGTTTTTTATATAAAAAATGAACTACTCTACTATTTTAGTTTGACCTTCTTGCCTTTTAATAGACACTGAACTTCTACTTTTTTTAAATTTGGACTTCTAATTTTTTTTGGATATAGGCAAACCAATTTTTATAAACTTTTTGACGTTCTTTGTTTTTTATGTGACTTTCTTTCTTTGTAATAAATATTTGAACTTCTCTGTTATTTAGTTTTGAACCTCTCTGTTATTTTAGAAATAGGAAGAATCCATTTTTTCATAAAAGTTACCGATATAGATGCAAAGTTTCAAATTATCATGCGTAATATTCTTAAAGATAAACACGTACTTTTAGAAAACTCACTAGACCAAATGGGCCAAATGCAAATGACGTGGAGTAAATGCTACACATTTTTTAATTCTCTGTGACATATTCTCTCTCTCTCTGATCTTTTTTGCTTTCCATTTTACAATAAAAAATGAAGTGTGGAAGTAGAGCTATGAACGAATACAAAAAATAAAAAAAGTGTGACTAGGGAGCTAGCTCACAACTGCTCTTGCCCAAGCTTTTTTATTCCCAGCCACGTGTTCCTTCTTATCCCTACATTGTTGGTTTCTGTCTTTTTTTCTCTATGCTTTGCTTCTTCTCTCTGTTTATTCTTTTGGTGCACCAAGATCCAACCGCTTTTTATATTCAGACAACGAGCGGAGTAGACACCTACAATGCTCCTTTTTCTATAGATGAACTGATACATCAGGTGAAACCGGCCTACAAAAACAACCAACTTTCAGAGGAAATTTTGGAGTAGGCTACTGGGGCAAATCTCCCATGTTTTTCATTGCATGTTTTAAATTCTTTGAATTTGCTGAGATACATAACACACTTGAACTTCTCAAACACAACATTTTGACCTTCACAAAAAAAAATTTAAGCACAGTAGTACAAGACAAACAGAGCATTCTCTGTATCCATTCTTTGTGTGCACATAGACACCCTGATGCTAAACACAGCTGAAAGAGCATCAATATTCGCTTGATGGAGAGATCACAAAAAAGCAGTCGCTAAGGGCCAGCAGCGTGACTAGATCTGAACCCGTTGGTAAGGTAGGGCCTGCCAATGTTTTTTCCTCAACCTGCAAGCATGGTCATAATGTAGTTTCAGAATTCAGATCATGGGTTTACACTTTTTCTGAAGTCCAACCTAATCTTCATCAATATGTCATCGACTGGGATGATTGATCACTTAGGTGAATCTTATAATGCAACTTTATTATAATACATTTTGTAGTGACAACAGTATGGCATCCTAGCACCTGTCATCTGGAAATGTCACATAGTTTGATAACAATATTCCAGTGAATATAGGATGAAGAAACTTACGTGAGCACTTTCTGAAGCCTGATCCAATTGTTTTCCAACTATCAGAAAATTTCCATCCTTGTATATTAGCGAGTTAGCTTGAAGAGAAGTGCCAATGGTGAACTTCAAACATCAAAGTAGGAACATGATGAGCTCAGGTTGCAATCTAGGACCACTAAACTAAGAATCTAAAATAAGAATAAAGAAAAGTAGCCACCCGTAGGACAGTGGAACATAGCTTTTTTATGTATTGTTAACATATTTTATCCTTGCACCAAGTTGACAGGGAGATTAATGTTTACCTTCCATCTTATGTATAAATAGCCAATGGCTCCAACAACAATAGCAGTTAAACCATAAGCACGAGCACCTGCAAGAGAATGGTTTTGCTTCAGCTGGTATAAAAAATGATACCAATACAATTTAGTTCCTAGCAAGTTAAATTAAAGTGACAAACAACACATAATTCTCTGATAGCTGGGTTCACATAGGTATAGGCAACAGGGCACATCGCATAGAAGGCAAAGAAGACATGGTTACTTGAGGTATGGACACGTGTGATTTAGGTATGAAAGAGAGGAACATGCAGCACACTTGGTCCACTATTGACGTTGATAATCTGCGGAACTTGAGACTTCAAAGGTCAATGCTTGGAAATACAGATGTACAATTTTTGGCCTACTAGATGCAGAGCAAGGGCAGGGCAAGAGGTGACCTTCATGGCTATGATGTCGATGGATAGATCGGTGTGACCTGCAGCTGCAAAAGTCCCTGAACTGCATCTTGATTTTCAAGCGGCGACCGGAGCAATGGGTGACTGGTGGCCTTTGCTGGTGGGTCAGGCAGTGGCCTTGTGCGGAAGCGAGGCCGATGGGGAGAGGCGCATGACATGTGGGAGAAGGTGGGGATCCTGGCGCTGGTGACGCACATCACCGGGAGGAGCACGGCCATGGTGGAGGACGCCAGCGTGGGCGTCCGGTGGTGACGCGATCCAGTCGGCGCAGGGCCAACAGGAAGGGGCGGCGCGAGGCCGGCGGGGTGGGGCTGTGCGAGGCCAACGGGGTGGGGCCGCCGTGGTGGCTTTGTGGTAGTCGGCGGCGGTAGCTAGATCAGGGGGCGTCGGCGGGAGGCGCACCGGCCGGCGGAAGTAGCTAGATCGGGGGGCATCGGCGGGAGGCGCACCGGCCGGCGACGGGAGCAACGCCGGCGCCAAGGGGCTGGCGGCGGGAGCCGCATCGGAGCCAGAGATGGGAGGTGGTCGGGGGGAATCGAGCAGAGGTGGTGCGGGAGTTGCGTGGGGGTGGGAGGGATTTTTTCTGTTTTGCGTTTTGCGAAATTTGGGAACACCTCGTCGCCCTATATATAGGGTGCTCCGTGATCCAAATAGTTATTCTAATCTTGGGATTAGAATAGTGCCATCCTATACACACACACACACACACACACACATATATATATATATCTGTGTGTGTGTGTGTGTTTTGTCCACTACAACATTCACTTATAGCTATGACTTCAAACTTGCCATTTTCTGAACTAAGTGAATGTGATCGGACCCTAACCCCTTCTATGCTTCTTCGTCGAATCCTGCCTATCTAGTCATATGCATTCTGTTGAAACATGTCAAATGTCCTCATTGCATCCTTGTCAGCTGGAGATACAGAGACACACATTTAAATCTGCTTTCAATGCTATATCTCTTTTGCCTGAATACCGGAGAAGCCGGAATGACCACCCGACAAACCAGGCGTGCGTGGGAACATGGAACAACTCTCAATGAGTTGCATGCGTGCCATGTGTCCATCAGATGTGAACTGCCAGGGGCACCTGTGTAATTACGCTGTGCAGCCCTTTACCTTATAAATACACACCCAAGCGCGGTCATTATCCCCTCTTCCACCTCGCCAACTCGTTCAAACCCTAGCGCCACCACTAGATCGCATCAACACCGGAGACGAAGTGCTTAGCTGCCGCGACCTCTTCGACGCCGTCCTCATGCCGGCCGCGAACCTCGTCTTCTCCGCCGCCGTAGGTGTCTTCTGTAGGAAAGTTAGGGCGCGGGAGATTGTACTGCTCGGTCTCCCTTCTACCTCGTCTAGCAGTTCATCTGTGGTAAATAAATCTCGCTTTTTACAACCCTTTTGTTCTGTTGAATCCATCCACTTCAACCAAAAGTGGTTTCTACACTTCCAATTCTGGATCTGTCTCTTTCTGAATCTCATATCTTGCAAAGTATATTCACTTATGCTTCATAACTAGTTGGATTGCTCACTTGTACTTATTCGTGGATTCATACAAATCTGGAACCAACTCACTTCAAATAAGTGAATGTCTTCACACTATGAGGTCAATGTCTTCAAACTGATTTATCTTCAAAATCTTCTTAGAATGCATATGACCTCTTCCCCTTCCCTCGCATCTCTAATGCTATCACAGGTACATGTACATGGGAGAATCCCTTGGTTCTCATAGTCTGCATTCATTTGCAGAATTCTTACAGCATCATATACACTCCCCTGAAGCCAGTTCTTGTCTGACAAGTAGACGGAAGCCTTTCACTGTCTTGGAGCCTATCTGTCTGAACATTATGGCTTCTAAGAAATCTGCAAGGAAGGGTGGCAAGCAGCGCCGTGGAAATACTGCTCTAGATCTGCCCCCGGATCTGTATGAACTATACAAGACTGATCCTGAGGAGAACTATAATCAACGCAAGACCAGGATCCAATGGATCCAAGGATATTGGGCTGAACAGTTGTTCAAGTACAACTTCATCACTGCTGAATATGCTGAGAAGAATGCCATCAAGTGCCCGTGGGGCGATATTTTGTACAAGAATCTGCAACCCAAGTCGAAGCCTGAAGCTATTGCTCAAGGTTTCTATCCTTGCATGGTCTGAGGACCTCAGCCAGAGAATGCCGACCCATCGTTTCTTCTATGGTGTCGTGACGACAATCTCTTCAAGCGCAACTATCAGTTCTCAAAGGAGTCAACTGCCAAGAACATGAAGGAGCTCAGACTCCACTTCAACCCTGGTCCGTCTTCTCCAAGGCTGGATGGCACACGTGATGCCAATCCTAATGTCATCGGGCCCTTCACAAGCTTCAATGGGCTCCTCTCCCACATTGCTGCTCAGAGGGCCACCGTGGTCCAACATGATGATGATGCAGACTCTGAAGATGTTCCTGCACCACCAAATCCGAAGAAGAAGAAGAAGAAGAAGTCAAAAGCTTCAAAGCCCTCTGCTGCACCAACTACTTCAGCTGTGAAGCCATTGACGACTGCACCTCCTGAACCCAGTGTGTAGTCTGAAGAATTGTCTCGTGTCTCCAAGAAGACTAAGAACATAAGAAGCCCAAGAAGATCTCAGGGCATGACCTGACTCCTGCTGCCATTCTGCGCAATGAGGAGAACACCATTGATCTGTCCAGTGATGAAGATCTTGGTGATGAAGCTCTAGAGATGCTGATCAAGAGCGGGCAAGAAGTGGAGATCTTTCAAGATCTACCTCTCTTTGATGCTGATATTCTGAACAACTTCATTGATGAATGGTTTGAGGACCAAAGCATCAACATTGATGATCTGCAGCTGCCAGTGGACATTAGCGTCACGTTTCATGGAGCCATTGCCAATGAACTAGCCTTGGCTCAGAAAATCGTTGAGCTCAAGAACAAGATTGATTATGAGAAGGCACACTTCAAGAAGCACATGGCCAAGCTCAGTGTGGCTGATGTGCAAATCTTCAAGAAGGTGATGCACGATCTCAAGGCAGAGTTCAGCAAGAAGCATGAAGAAGCCAAAGGCTCATGCGAGCGCATGAAGTACTATGCACAGAAATGTGTGCAAGCGCACAATGAAGCTGATAAGAGAAAGGCTCTTGGGCGTCCTGGCATCGACCCCAGGATGGCCGCCAAGCAAAATAAGAAGTCTGCTGAAGCCAAAACCGAAGCTCAATGGTAGGAACGACCAAGCATAGTCTTCCCTGCCAGCATGACTGGCTCGAAGCCAAAGGTCCCCTCAGCAGCTTCTGAGCAGAAGAAAACTAGGCAAGCCAAAGCCGAAGCCAGGAAGAGGAAGCTCAAAGACACCTCTGATGGTGCTCCCTCCAAGAAGAAATTGAAGACAAAGGCTTCAAAGTCTTCAAAGCAAGAGCGTGTTGCTGCCCCAGAGCCCCTCAATGTTGAACCCATCTATGTTGCTTTCCCAGCCTCGACCAACCAAGAACGCTGCCTAGTGATCCATGAGCCTGCTTCCATAGAGGCTCCAGAAAGTGAAGAAGTTCCAGCTGTTGACCCCAACGCAGCTGAAGACATTGGTCGTGAAGACAATGTACCTGATGATGAAGTCCTTCCTCAGCTCGAGCCCGAGTTGGTATCATCGCCTGCTCCCACGAGCAGTGAACTTATTAGCATTGGTCGTCCATTGACGCCAATTGCTCAAGATGACTCATGGGTTGAGCAACAACAACAAGACTCCCCTATGCAAGATGAGACACCCCGTACTCCACCTGCTCAAGTCACCTCCTTGGTGCTTGATGACGACAACTACATGGAGCAGACCACTCCCTCTCCAAAGCCGTCGCCAGCGTTTCACAGGCTTCGTAAAGGCCTCAGGCCACAGCTCTCCATGCCACGCATTCCAGAAGAGGATGTGCAACGCAATAGCTCAGTAGCACGTCAAGTGTTTCCTGAAGCCACCCCTTTTGTGTCTGCCTCTGAGTCTGAAGCCAAAGCTGCTGAAGACATTCCGGCCGCATCAGCCGAAGACAAAGAAGATGATCAAAAAAGAGAAGCCACACCCCCTGCCAGTGAGCCAGTCATTCAAGAAAATGTGATCGTGCCCGACCCTCCAGTCATTGAACAGATGGAGGTTGAACACAATGAGGCTGCTACCAACAACGACACTTAAGCCAATGACACTGTCATGGCTGAAGATAATGTGGAGCCCGAAGCCAATGTGTCCACTGACACCATTCTGATGCCAATCATCTCTGATGATGTCGTACCTCCACCAAGGCCTCATACTATGGTACGTGCGTTCAATCATGGTGAGCTGATGACTGACAGATGGCCCATCATGGTTCCACCCACTGCTCCAGGGCCACAATATGATTATCATGTGGAGCATAGGCCTCAAGTTTAGAAACCAAAGCCCAGATTGCCAAGGCTTCCAAGTGCTGCCACAACACAGGGATCATTCAGTGTGCAAAGCTTCAGGGCACACAACACTTTCTTCAATAGCGCCAAGAACCCCTACAAGAATCCCAAGATCTCCTCTGACAGGTTTTGGAGTCATCAGCAGTGAAGCTATTACTCATGCATCCTATACAATCAAGACCGGATTTTTACGCATAAGTGTCTAGATTGTGAAGCTATTACTGGACTGCCATGTCTTGAGGAGGCCCTTGACTGCTTTCGGGATGTTGGACTTCTGCCTTTTGTGACTGAGAAAGAGCATTGGAACGAAGAGCTTCTGCTGTAGTGCTATGCTACACTACACATTCGTGGCTACAACAGGGATGTGAAGACTTGGATCCTTGAGTGGATGACAGGTGATGTTCATCATGAAGCCAAAGCTCAGGATATCAT
The DNA here is from genome assembly GCF_056163025.1 of Triticum urartu. Classification (NCBI taxonomy): domain Eukaryota; kingdom Viridiplantae; phylum Streptophyta; class Magnoliopsida; order Poales; family Poaceae; genus Triticum; species Triticum urartu. Next base: position 238,751,666 of record NC_141879.1, on the reverse strand, counting down.
CGAGCTTACTTCCCTGCCCACTCCATGTGAGTTATACGAACCTGGTTGTCAACTTCATCAGAACAAGCTGCAAAGCATTTTTCAGAAGCCAGAGCCCAACATGAGCCAAATGCTGAGCATGATGAAGCCATTGCCCCATGAAGTCGAATACCCCAAGGAATTCTTTGTTCAGGACCTTGAGTACTTGCCATGTACAATCTATCATATTCTGAGGCATACTCTCTGGCCTATCAAAGGAAATTCTTCTGAAGCTAAACTTGAAGGCGCCATGAAGACATTGGTTTTCTATATTGTCAATGGCATCAGATTCAACACTCAGGATTTCTTTATCCGACAGCTTGCTGCTTCTGGGATTGATCTTTTCAGCCTAAAATTCTATGCTCCAAGGGTGATGCGCTTGATTAAGCTTCATTCAACCATCGACTATCAACCCTCAGCGCGCAACCACATTGTATTTTTGCCTAATGTTGATATGTCTATTGAAGCCATCTACCCCGAGCCTGCAAACAAGCCACTCCACCTTCAGAATGCAGAATTCCAAAGCTTCACACAGCCTATTGAAGGGATTCATGTGCCAAATGCTGCAACCCCTGCTTATCCACTGGCTGGCAACTTGCATCTGCCGCACCGCGCCAACACTGAAGCCACTACCGGCACCATAGCTCAAAGGCCTCATAAGCGTCCTCGTGTCGTCAAGGACCGTGAGCTTCTGGTGGCTTTACATCAAAAGAAGGATAGGCATCATGACTGGCTGAAGCGTCAGATGCAGAGTCTCTTGGTGGATGTCAATCACATTCGCAACTTGGCCACCAAGAACTCATTTGTTTCTCATGAAGCCTGTCGACGGTCCTGGAAGAGCCTCACAATGCTCTGCTCTGAAGATGATCTTCGCGAAGATGGCTTCACAGAGAGCTTCAAGTTTGACTCCAGGCCTCCACAAAATGCAAGCTGGCGTCAAACTCCATCTATTGAAGATTCTGAACATTCGTCTTCAGCTACAACTATTGTTGCCTGAGTCGTCGATGAAGAAGATGATGCCACTTCACCAACCTTGGTTGCACTGCATCATGATTCTGCATCAGGCCCGTATGCACCATCAAACTCCAACGTCGAACCTGCTCCATCTTCTAATCCAACTGGGAACAAGTAGATCCTCTATGTCTTCAAACCTTTTTGGTCATTACTGACGAAAGGGGGAGAAGCATATGAGGTTGATAGTCTTCAAGCGGGTCCGTATGGGTGGTTGCATTATTTTTGCTAAGTTATTACAACTCTCAATTTGAAACTATTTGGCTTTTGAGTTGTAACACTTAAACTTGACGGTTGTCTGCTACTTTTGCTGCTACTTTGTGATGCGATGATAAATTCCGCATGAAGTCATTCTGAAGACATCCGTTTCTCATTATGCATATCATTATCTTCATTTTTCTTATATATGCACGATGAATTGTCTTCGTACGTTGAAGAGGAACTCCACAAAGCAAAGCCTGCCATGTGCATTTGCATTCAAAAGAAAACTGCTTATATGCACATCTTCAAGGGGAGCCTTTTGCAACATATGAAGACAGTGCCTAATACTTAACTTTCACATACTTTTATCCCCATTGAATACTTCAACCAGTTTGTCATCAATCACCAAAAAGCGGGAGATTGTAAGTCCATCTAGTGCCACCCCTAGTTGGTTTTGGAGTATTGACGACAAACTTGGTTGAGGGACTAATGTGTTTGTGATAATTGCAGGATAACACAGGTAGTAGTCCCTTATTGATTCGGTTTACCTACCAGAGATGACCCCTAAAAATGTGTGAAGACATTGAAGACAATGGTGGTTCGCGAAGACATTCACGATGAAGATAATGACATGTGAAGACGTTTCACTTGAAGACTACTGATACGTCTCCAACGTATCTATAATTTTTTATTGTTCCATGCTATTATATTATCAATCTTGGATGTTTTATAATCATTTTATAGTCATTTTATATCATTTTTTGGTACTAACCTATTGACATAGTGCCAAGTGCCAGTTCCTGGTTTTTCTGTGTTTTTACATCGCACAAAATCAATATCAAACGGGGTCCAAATGCGACGAAACTTTACAGAAAATTTTTATGGGCCAGGAGCAACACAACGGGCCCTGGCTGTGCCTGGGAGGTTCCCTAAGGGGGGCACAACCCACCAGGGCGCGCTAGAAGGCCCAGGCGCGCCCTGGTGGGTTGTGCACATCTCGGGTGCCCCCGGGACCGCCTCTTTGCTCTATAAATACCCTAAAAATCCCAGAACCCTAGAGCGATCGACGAAATATTCATCCAGCCTCCGCAGAGTCCAAAACCACCAGATCCAATCTAGACACCATCTCGGATGGGGTTCACCACCTCCATTGGTGCCTCTCCGATGATGCGTGAGTAGTTCTTTGTAGACCTTCGGGTCCGTAGTTAGTAGCTAGTTGGCTTCATCTCTCTCTCTCTTGATTCTCAGTACAATGGTCTCTTGGAGATCCATATGATCTAACTCTTTTTGTGGTGTGTTTGTTGGGATCTGATGAACTTTGAGTTTATGATCAGTTATATCTTTTTATATCCATGAAAGTTATTTGAGTTTTTTTGATCTCTTATATGCATGATTGCTTATAGCCTCGTATTTCTTCTCCTATATTTGGGTTTTGTTTGGCCAACTTGATCTATTTATCTTGCAATGGGAAGATGTGCTTTGTAGTGGGTTCGATCTTACGGTGCTTGATCCCAGTGACAGAAAGGGAAACGGCACGTATGTATCATTGCTACTAAGGATAAAACGATGGGGTCTGTCTCTACATAGATAGATCTTGTCTACATCATTCTTATTGCATTACTCCGTTTCTCCATGAACTTAATACACTAGATGCATGCTGGATAGCGATCGATGTGTGGAGTAATAGTAGTAGATGCAGCTAGGAGTCGGTCTACTAATCTTGGACGTGATGCCTATATAATGATCATTGTCTGGATATCGTCATAATTATTTGAAGTTCTGTCAATTGCCTAACAGTAATTTGTTTACCCACCGTTTGCTATTTTTCTCGAGAGCAGCCACTAGTGAAACCTATGGCCCCCGGGTCTTCTTTCTCATATATTTGCCTTTGCGATCTACTTTTCTCTTGCATTTATTTTTAGATCTATTAAACCAAAAATACAAAAATACCTTGCTGCAATTTTCTTTATTTATTTGGCGTTCGATCTATCAATCTACTACGAATTTACCTCACGTCCGTTTGCTTATCTTGAGGCGCCGTACCCCGGAAGGGATTGACAACCCCTTTTACACGTCGGGTTACAAGGATTTGTTATCTGTGTGTAGGGGCTATTTACGTTGTGTTGCTTGGTTCTCCTACTGGTTCGATAACCTTGGTTTCATATCTGAGGGAAATACCTACCGCCGCTATGATGCATCATCCCTTCCTCTTTGGGGAAATACCGATGTAGCTTCAAGCAACATCAACTACCGAGTACAAAGACATAGTTGTTTCGTAGTTTCCTTTTCTTCTTTGTTGAGTCATAGGAACCACCGTACTGTTAAGTGGGGTCCAAGTGAACAAAGTCAGAGTGACTGATGTGATGCTCAACCAAAATCCTATGTCTCCGAGCGAAGACAATGAGAGCAAATCTTATCCAGAGCTGGATGAGTCAACTTTACTTGTAGCCCAAGTCAAGCTTCCGCGTGTGTTTGAAATCCGACCGTTGGACATGTGTCGATTCCTTCATGACCCAGGGTCATTTCGGACAAATTAGGTCGGCTTGCCTCCTGGCTATAAATAGCCCACCCCCTACACCATAAATTGGTGGCTTCTCGGAGTTAGTGCATGACTTTTGTCGTTTGAGAGCAACCCACCTCCAAAGCATTTGAGAAAGAGAGATCCTTGCGAGGACAAATCCCTAAACACCCAGAGCCAAAGAGTGTTAGGCATCACTAAAGTATTTCTGTCCATGTGACCTGAAGACTTGTTACACTTGAGGACTATGAATCCTCCAGCCAGTTAGGCGTCGCGTTCTGAGCATCCAGGAGTCATTGTGGATCGCCGATGAACAAAGTCTGTGAAGGTTTGGAAGTCTACCATGAAGCCTTACCAGAGTGATTGGGCGAGGACTGGGTGTCCTTATCTCAAGGGGAATAAGGTGAAGACGCGGTCCTCTGAGTTGAATCTTATCCTCCCTAACCAGATGTACAGTTGTCACAACAACTGGAACTGGTCTACCAAGTCCTTGTCTTAACCAAGCAACTGGTTCTATCCTCCACTTCCCTTTACTTTATAGTTTGTCTTCGTGAAGTCTTTGCTTGCTTGTCTGATCTGTTTGACTTCACTGAGTGAAGACTATTTACTGTTTGGCTTCATACTGTCTTCCATCCTGATCCATTCTACCTAGCTGCTGATAGTCTTCGTGCTTTCACTATGTTGCTTACTTGACTATGGCTTGTCTAGTGTAGTCTATCTTCCGCTGCATATCAATAGGTTCATTTCTACTGTTTGTCTTCAAAGATCTAGTGTTTTGAAGACTTTCATAAAAAATCGCCTATTCACCCCCCCCCCTCTAGTCAATAACTAGCACTTTCAGGTATTTAATGACATGAAGATCATCACCGCGAGCCATGTGAATATGGAGAAGAAAATCTTCAATCCATACCATGGGATCTGTCGTTCCATCGTATGCTTCAATGTTTACGGGTTTAAACCCTTCTGGAAACTAGTGCTGCATTACCTCATCGGTAAAGCATAAGGGGTGTGTGGCGCCTCTATATCGGGCAACATCACGGCGGAGTTCGGGTGACATCCGTGTTCGGTTTACAGCCTGAGTGAGGTTATGCTTATCGCGCCAAGCTTGATGGTCGTCATCACGCATTGGAGCATGCCCCCTTGATCCATAGATTGATCTAGTCTGACCGGCTCTATTGTCCAGGTCCTGACGTAAGTCGTAGGTGTAGTCCGGAGCGGCTACCTCTTTTCCTCGACGGCGAGGTGGCGCAGGCTGGTGTTCGGCGTGAGCAGCCGCTTTGTCTCGTCCACGTGGTGGTCGGTCTGGTTCGTCAGCATGATTATATCTTGACAGTATTGGCTCAAGGGCCTCGTCATCGAATTGTGGCAATTGCTGACGCTTTGGATAACTCTTTGTTGGACGCTCGAGGTCATATTCCTCGGCATCTAGGACCTGGGTCCATCTATCATTGAGCGTATCCTGTTCGGCTTGAAGCTATTGTTGTTTCATTTTTAGGCTCCTCGAAGTTGTGATTAGTTGTCACTTAAAGCGCTCTTGCTCGAGGGGTTCCTCTGGCACGATGAAGTCTTCATTGCCGAGGCTGACATCCTCCTCGGAGACCAGTAGATAGTTACTATCCTCCGAATCCTCATTCCCGACAGGCTCGTCGGGGTTAACTTGTCCCTCCTCCCACTCATCCTTCTCAGACGTAGGATCGGCGGGGTCTTCGGGATCTTCGGCGTCATCTGGAGTGTTGTTGTCTCCGGTGCCGGTATTGCTTTCCCTTTCGCGATGCGATTCTGAGTGGCGCCGCTGACGTCGACGTTTTGATGGTGCCTCGATGGGCTTGTCCTCGATCGGATCCTTCCTGCCGTAGTCGTCGTCCCTTTTAGGTGTATCCACCATGTACACATCGTATGTGGAGGTGGCCGTCCAACGCCCGGTTGTAGGCAGATACTGGCCCGGTTCATCTCCGGCATCGTCGTCCATACCGTCAATGTCCTCGGAGGCGTAATCTAGCATGTCGGTCAAGTCTTCGACGGTGGCTATTAAGTGGGTGGTGGGTGGGATGTAAAATTCCCCGCTCTCAGCCCCTAGTCCGGGATGGGCGTGGTTTGGATGCGATACCTCCATAATGGCGAGAGATCGCATTATGTCCAGGGCCTCGTTTAGGAGCAAAGGCCAGACGGGGAACTAGGGGCCTGTGGAGCTGGGCCTGGTAGACTCTACCTGGTCATGCTCGCTGGACGCAGACCTCGAGAGTTCAGAGTTGGCATCCAGAGGTGAATTCGGCTCTCTGATGATAGGGACAGTCCTGTTTGATTCCGGGTTTGCTGAAAATACAGTCGCCTCTGGGTCTCCGGCAGAGAGCTCCGTAGTAGGAGAGAGTCTGGTGGGTTTCAAACTCCCATCTTCGGATGAGGTGGTCTGCACTGGATCTAAGGCCAGGGCAGGGATGATAGTTGGTCCTTGAGCGGTGCCTGATGATGGATCCGACGGGTTTCCTTCTTGAAGACAAGGAATAGCAGTCGAGGTTGTGAACCCTTCGAAGATCAAGTCTCCTAGGATATTAGCGATGTAATTCAGGTTTCCAAACCTAATCTGATGACCAGGGGCGTAGCTATCGATCTGTTCGAGGTGACCAATTGAATTGGCCCGCAGAGCGAAGCCGCCAAACACAAAAAGTTGACCAGGGCGAAAAGTTTCTTGAGAAACAGCATCATTGTTGATGATTGAACGAGCCATCGAACCTTCTGCCAACGACAAAATGGAACTCTCAATGAAAGCACCAATGTCGGTGTCAAAACCGACCGATCTTGGGTAGGGGGTCCTGAACTATGCGTCTGAGGATCGAAGGTAACAAGGGACATGGGGAACATGATGTTTACCCAGGTTCGGGCCCTCGTAATGGAGGTAAAACCCTACGTCCTGCTTGATTGTATTTGATGAGTATAGGGGTTACAAGAGTTGATCTACCTCAAGATCGTAATGGCTAAACCCTAGATGTCTAGCCTATGTAAATTCAGATAGCCTCTACGGACTAAACCCTTCGGTTTATATAACACCGGAGGGGCCTAGGGTTATACAGAGTCGGCTTGCAGAAGAAGGAAATTACATATCCGGGCGCCAATCTTGCCATCCACGCATAGGAGAGTCCTATCCGGACACGGGGGAAGGTCTTCTACCTTGTATCTTCATGGCCCATCAATTCGGCCCATATCACATAGTCCGGACACCCGAGGACCCCTTAGTCCAGGACTCCCTCACCTGTGTCCACGGCGTGGTACCATGCGCACGGGACCCCGTGTCCACGGCCTCTGACCCCGTGCGCACGGCCCTCCCTGAATCAGCCGCGTGCACTTTACGTTTTCACCCATAACTTCCACTCTCGAACTCTGAATTGGGTGTTCTTTGGCTCGTTGAAAAGCTAGCGACATGCCCGAGCTGCTCATATTGGTTTTACCACCATTTGAATCCATAAAATTTTGCCCATTTTTGCATCTTTTGCATAGGTCCTCCACCATAACTTTCGCACCACCTCATACAACTTCTGCAAACTAACCCATTTTGGTTCCTTTGGTATTTGTGGTTGTTTATGTTGTGATTTGAGTCTCCTAAGGTGTTTTGTCTACTTAGGGATGGTTACATCTTCATACACCACCATTTGACTTGTATCGTTCCATCGACTAAATCTACGACGACATTCCTCATCGATCACGACCATCCATCCTTTGAGACCATCTTGAACCAGAAGCAAGGCCGGTTACCCCCGACTTCGTGAAAGCTTAAGTGTGATGAAGGTATCCACTCCATCATAAAATTTTCCTTCCTTGCCATTACATCTTGATAGCCCCACCATCTTTGCGAATACCTTCATACCTACTGAGACTAGCTATCCGAGTATTGTCGGGTTTCGCGAAAACTTGTGCACCTTAGTGATACAATATCAGATTGTTGCATCATTGGGTATATCATATAGTGCCATTGCTTGCTCCCGTGCATATCTTGTGATGCTTATCTCATATTTGTGGTTGAGGCTCAATAAGAAAAGTGGAAAGGAAGAGAAAAAAAGCAAGAAAAGAAATATCATAAGCTTATAAGCAAAAGAGAGTTGAGCATGAAAAGAGATACGTGTGCATGAGGATACATGGAATAGGAAACATTTAGCTTGCATACATATAGGTTAGTGCCGAGTGGTGAATCGTGCCCAAGTGTGCAATCAAGCTAGTGCTCTCCTAGTGTTTGTGCAACATGAGCTTAGTCTTCGTTAGGAAATTTTGTATTTCTCATCCCTATAGTTGCACAAGCCCCATTATCCCACCGTGTGTGTTTCTTTATTGCCCTCCTATTTATTTGTGATCACTTGCTTTGCATTTTGAGTCCTTTGGATGTATTTCAACATTTACAATATCTTGGACTTCACTTTGCATGAATTTGTGCCACTTGTCCTAACCAAGCCACTTGATAAGCTTTACTTTGTAGGTGTGAGTGAACAAGTCTGGTACCAATTCCACTATTCTTTCATTTCACATTGAGTGATACGAGATACATCCTCAACTTTGGGAAAAGGTAGCTTGGTATTGTTTATCTCATTTCCTACTCTCCTTTGCTCGAGTCTTGTGATGGATAGGCAAGACACATCATCTCCAGTCTACAACCACGACGACAAGTTCGATGCTATGAAGAACTTCATCGACGCCAAGATGGACAAGCACATGGAGGAGCTCAAGGTCGTCATCAAGAACCGCAAGCGGTCTTCCTCATCTTCGAGAAGACGCTCAAGTGCAAAGACTCCCACGCTTACATCTTCTCCAAGTACACCACGGCATCGACATCGACAAGACCACGAAGCTCAAGGCCATCAAGCGAATACCAAAAGAACGGAAGAGCAGCCTTCCGAGAGCATGTTGGCTTCTATGCCAACCCCGTGCACATGGGACCCCATGCACACAGCCTCCGACAACCCCGTGCGCACGAGCTATACAGAGCTGCGACATCAACACCAAGACTACAGCTTCTTCAACACCTTTGGCATCTTCGCCAAGTAACTTCAAGGCATCTTTGCCTTCTGATATTCAGCATCTTTGCCAACAAGAACCTCAAGGCTACACTCAAGAGAAGCTCCCCAAGCTCACTTCCGTGTCTTCCACGAGCTACTATGACCTCGACACTGACCACGAGATTCCTTTCTATGGGACTCTAGAACCCGAGGAGTATCTCGAGTGGGAGAGCTTGATGGACGACCACCTCAAGCTACATCAAGTCCCTCCCGAAGATCAAGTGAAGTGCGCCTCAAGAAACTTCCATGACTACGCGTCGACATGGTGGCTTCACACACCTTCGGAGAGCTATGACATGAGTTGGTCCAAGACGAAGAAAGCGATGAGGCGAGAATTTGTGCCTTCTGCCTAGACGGAACATCTTCAACGCCAATTGGAGAACACCATACAAGTATCAAAGTCCCTCGACGAGTACTTCAAGAACATGAAGGAAGCCTTGCGACGAGCCAGCGTGGATGACCCCATTTGGATGAAGTTCTACTTCATGATGGGATTGAACAACGACATCTTCAAGACTATCTTCTTTGAGAACTACAAGTCCCTCGACGGCAACTACATTGGTGCTCTCAAGACGGAGCAAGAACTCAAGAAGGCCAAGTCTACTCGACCCCAAGCACACTTCGCGATGACCATGCTCCAAGACGGTGAGCATGAGGCTAGTACCACCAAGATGTCCAAGCCTGACGAGCTCCAAGATGACGTTCCCAAGTTCGACTTCACCGCCATCCCTCTTTGTGAAATTGATGATGTCGAGTCTACTATGACTCTTTTTCAAGACGATGCAGTGACGAGTACCACTATGGAGCAAATCAAGGATCGAGATTTGGAGGCGAGCGACGCAGTGATGAGCAAGGATGAGCGGTGATGTGCCATCTTCGGGCTTCATCCACGATGAGCATGATGATGTTCCATCTTCGGCCTTCATCCACAATGAGAGTGATGATGTGCCATATTCGGCCTTCATCCACGACGAGTGTGATGATGTGCCATTTTCGGCCTTCATCCACGACAAGAGTGATGATGTGACATCTTCGGCCTTCATCCATGGCGACGACTACGAGACGGTTGGGCATGGGATTTTCCCTTCGACCACGATGACGTATGATGACTCGAGTGACTTTTGTCACCATATTGAGAGTGAGAGTGACTTCACCACTAGCCCCATATATGATGAGCTACCCCAATTCCCATGTGAGGAGAGCCACCACCACCACTTGAGTGATTTGAGTGACTCCACCAAATGTGGCATTGACTGCACCTATTTTGAGGGAGTGAGTGAGCCACCACCACATAGAGAGAGTGAGGTAGTTGATAGGGCATGTGAGGCCAGTTCGATTTCTAACAACTTAACCTCTAACTCTATTGTGTCTTCTCATTTGGTGCTAGGTCCCATATATGATCACGCGCCGATCCTCGACGACTCTATCCTACCTTTGGACAAGACGATGGCCATGGTGGACTATGATGCACCCCCACATGGTTCCATCACGATGGTGACGTTGACCACGATTTGGTCTTTGCCACCTCGCCTACACCACATGAGTGGAATGAGAAAGGTAACATAGGTGAAGGTGGTGCTCTAGTCCCACTAGTGGACAATCTTGGCATTGCTTGCTTGGATGATGTTGATCCACTTATTACCATGCTTCATGCTAATATGATTTCCCCATGCGATGATTTACCCATTTATGATGAGTTTGATGATTTCCATGTGGAGTCTATTAGTTGTGATGCTATGTTACATAGGATTTCTTGTGACAATTCTCTAGGTCACATCATGTTTGGCAATCTGCTTGACTTGTCATATGCTATGCATGAGATCAACCATATGTCATGTTTGCAATCTCTTCATACTGACTATGCATATGCCATTAAAATAAACCCAATTTGCACATACGGCATAGATGACAAGCCCATGGTTATTGGCATTTGTTTTTCTTGTGATGATATTGATATGCCATGCCATGACCACCTAGCTTTCTACATGCATTGTTTGTCATGTTGTAAATTTTCTCCATGCTATGCTTCCGCTATTGCTCATGAGGAGACCCCCATAGCTTCCTCATACCCATTGGGAGATTTTTCTACATCCTATACTTTGCATGATTCCCATGATTGTGTGCAACATATGCATCCCATGAATAAATATGCTATTGTTGTGCCGCACACTTGCTATAATTTGAGTCCCAATCATGTTGAACACAATAACTATCATTGCATGATGGATGAAATATTTCTCTACCATGCCTCAAATTTCTTTGAGCGATGCTTATCTTGTGCTAACACTCACATGCACATACACATCATGATGTATGATGTGTACATTTACCATGCACACAATTTCTTTGGTTTGTGTCTCTTTTGTGTAGGTACCCATGAATACTTGTCAACCTCACAATCCCATGAGTTGACAAAACGAGATCTAGAGAGCAATGATGATTTGGGATCCCATGGATTGTCCTTATCACTGTTTCCTTCATGCAAAAACTTCACGCATTTATTCTACATGGCCCTCACATGGTTATGGCTTATTGTCCATTATATATCATTTGCCCATATTGCCATGTTCACTATGCTTGATATGATCATTCATATTCCTTTGTCATGCATTTGTGACCCATGATTTGCATTACATATGATGATTGATTCTACTACTTGTATGTGTATTTGCAAGCTTGGTGGAGATATTGCTTGTTATTGCCATGTTCCACCTATGACCCATTCCTATGATCTTGCTTTGTGTTTGTGCTTGTGATATGTCACGTGCATTGTCTATGCCTATTATTTTCTCACATGACATGATTGCCATGATTTCTTCTAGTATGTTGCATCTTCGCACTACTAGCTTGCCCGACTTGACTACTATGCTTGCTTATGTTGCATCACCAGTGATTGATACTTTCTCATTTCATGCGGTTGATGACAACCATCTACATGCTTTGCACATGATTGTTATTGCTTCTTGTCATATATCTCCATATGTTGCCTCTCCCATGCTAGATGATTTGCCATGTATTGAGTGCAACAATGTTTCTAGTCTTTCTAATGAGATTGCCCCTATAGCATTCTCGCACATATTTGGAAATTTTGACATATTTCTTGTGAAGCATGCTTATCTTCCTTCTTTGCACCATATGCCCAGTGCCATGAGTATAGCCATTGCATCATATTATTCATGCACTTTTGCTTCTAATGGTTATCTGCAAGAGAAGAGAATCATCATGATGGATGATGTGTTTATCTACCATGCGCATATGTTCTTTGTTTTGTTGTGTGCATGTGTAGGATACTTGGACTTTGTGTCGACTTCCACTTCACGTGAGTTGACAATTAGAGCTATTGAGAGCGAACCACCTTCTACCATGACGAGTCTACATCGCACTTGCTTGTACTTCAGCATTGTGAAGGACGCACAAGGGCATGCTTTCGAGGTGGTATCCTTCTCTTTCGAGAACACAAAACCATGAGCATGCATATTGTGGATCATACTACTTGTGTTCTTCTGCCATGAGACTTATTGGTCATCATGGACCACTTTATTGCACACATGTTAGAGATAGCGCTTTCATTCATGATTTCCACATTGCTATGCCTCATGACATATTCTTCGATTACTTGCTACTATCATATATTTGGTTGCAACAATGTCATTTCTTCACATATTCCATTTCCCATTGCTTGTCACATGATTGACTTGATTGCCTCACACATGTTCAACAATTGCTCTTTCCACTGTGTTGAGTGCCATGATATCTTCACTACGCCCTATGCATGTTATGCTTGGATTGTCTTGCACTTGCCCCATGTGTTTAGACATTTCGCTATATTTGGTGTTGTGAATGATTCCTATGCCTACCATATACCATTTGTTGAGCACTTCATGCATGCTTGCTATGACCTTGAGGTAGATGCTTGTTCACTTGTCACAAATATTTGCATCTCAACCTCCCATTTTCATGCTTGTTTTCATGATGTCCTTGATTGTGCTCAATTTATATGCTTACATGCCATGCCACACTTCTTTGTCAAACCATATGCTATGCTTGATGACGACACTTGTGAATGGCCTCTTGAATGCTTGGTTTTTCACTAACGCTAACCACATTTGATTTTCCAAGTGTTTGTTGTCTTTGCTCCTTTTGAAGGAATTCCAAGATGGTACGACATTCGAGAGTGCCCATTTCAAGCTAAAAGATGAAGAATGCTTGGTGATCATCCACTTCTACACGACGACATCGTCTCTTTCCCATGGTGATTTGGATTTTGATCCGAGGTCGGATCTTTTCCAAGGGGGAGGGGATGATGTGGAGCATCCTATGGACATCACCATGTCAAGAGTTCGTTTGGCAAGTGACACGTGCCACATCTACTTCACATACATAAAGGTGAATCATCTCCTTTACACGTGTTCACTTGTTCCCTTCGAGGATGGTACAGTACTTGACCCCTCTCTCGTGTGCATACATAGGTGTGAGAGGAGCTACACATTCATCGAGGAGTCCAAGCATAGGAGAACAAATATACCATCCAAGTGGGAAGCCTGGAAGCGGAGAAGGAACCATCGAAGAAGAAGGCAGAAGTTTCCAGGCGACCCCGTGCGCATGGGCCTCCCAGGCTGCACGGTCCTGAAGACCCCATGCGCACGGGCGTGTACCGTGCCCACGGGCCTCGCAGACCCCATGCGCACGGGCTAATGCATCAGGTCTCTGGAGACCCCGTGTGCACGGGCTCCACATACCCCGTGCACACAGGGGGCCCCTGTGTGTAGCTGTGGTCTTTGGCCCATGTATCCCCATTTCGTCCCTACTTACCCCTTCATCTCTTGAACCTATATATACTCCTCCTCCTCCATTTAGACTAAGCTAAGAATAGATCTAGACATTAGAGCTTAGCTCATGTATCTCCCCTTGTGGATGCAAGACCCCTTAGGAGAAGATCCCTAGGGATATCAAGACCCCTTCAGGGAAGGATCTATTTAGATCATCGAGCCCCCATCTCCTTTGGATTTGGCATGAACTCTACCATGTATCTTGTTTCCATTTGATTGTTCACGTACCTTGTGGATCTTGTGTGTATTTGAGTCTGGTGGATGTGTGATTTGGACTTGTTCTTGATTGTTCCTCCTCTTTTCCCCTTGTGTTCTTCTTGTTCTTGGGGATTCCAATCCAATTCATGAAAGATCTCCACTTAGGGTTCCACCCTACAACACCCAACCCCCGCAATGTTGGGCCGGAGTGGACCTAGTGAAGCCCAAGGGCAGCGACTACTACTTAAGCCACCACCAGTGACTGGCTGGGTATCCAAAGGATCAGAAGGCACAGCACGACGACTACCTTGTTACAAATTCCCCATTGCTCAAGAACCCTAGCTACCGATCCCCAATTCTTGTAATCGCTATAATAGATGAAACCAGAGAGAAATCCTGCCTTGCAATACAATTCCTTAGCCAGTACCTTACATGTGGTATCAGAGACCAACCCACCCCACTTCCTCCGCGCCACTCTGGCCCAAATCATTGAGACACGGCGCCTGTGGCAAGCGAGATCCCAGCTCGTCGCCATGGATCCGTTGGTTGAAGCCTTCCTCGACCGCTTCGACAACACTCTAAAGGCCTAGAACAAGGTCATTGCCAAGATTCGGGAATCCACAACAAAGATCGACAAACTCGTCAATTGGGGATCCGATCTAGAAAAGCGCATCACCGATCTAGGCGATGCGGTGGCAGCACTCCAGCTCGCGCAACCAACACTAACCAAGGAGATCGAGGGGAACCGGGGGCCAACACCGACCTACGCCCCACCAGTGACGATCAGTGCCCACATTGGAGCCGGGATCGGCGCGATGTGGTTCTCTAAATTGGATCTGCATGTGCACTATCACCAAATTCGATTAGCAGAAGGGGAGGAATTTAAAACTGTGTTTTAGACGCACTCGGGACAGTATGATCATGGTCCTCTCATTCGGGCTGGCGGGGGGCAGGTACCTTCAATGGTGCGATGACAGATACAATGCATCCCCTCCCACGACACTGCGTTCTGCTTTTCTTTGACGACATTCTGGTATTCAGCAAGACCTGGAAGGACCACCCGGCACACCTTAGATAGGTTCTTGAGCTCATGCGTCGAGATCAATGGAAAGTGAACAGGTCCAAGTGTGAATTTGGCCAGCAACAATTGTCCTACCTAGTTCATGTCATCAGCAACCAAGGGGTGGCCACGGAACCAGCAAATATCAGAGCAGTGGAGGCGTGGCCGAAGCTGGTTGATGCAAAGGAAGTGCGCCGATTCTTGGGACTCTCAGGGTATTACCACAGATTTGTCCATGGTTTTGGGATTATTGCATGCCCCCTCTTCAACCTCTTGAAGAAGGGTATCCCCCTCGTCTGGACGGACAACACTAACCAAGCTTTTGAGCTGCTCAAACAACAACTCGTGTCAGCACCAGTTTTGGCGATGACAGATTTCAGTAAAACATTTACGATTGAGACTGATGCGTGCGACAAGGGGATAGGAGCAGTCTTGCAGCAGGAAGGACACATAATTGCTTTTATGAGTAAGAGTTTGAGCCTGCATTACCAAGGCCTAGTAACATACGAGAAGGAGTACTCGGGTATCTTAGTGGCAATCGACCAGTGGTGACCATACTTACTGCATAATGAATTTGTCATCTTTACGGATAAAAAAAGTCTCCTACATCTCGAAGAGCAGCGCCTGACAACACCTTGGCAGCAGAGGGCTTTCACCAAGATGTTGGGCCTTCGGTACACAATTAAATATATAAGGCTCGGACAACACAGCTACTGATGCTCTTTCTTGCTCACAGTCCGCGGAGCTACTGTTTGACATCTCCACTTGTCAACCCAGTTGGTTGGATGACGTGTTGGCAAGCTACAATTGCAACCCGCAGGCCAAAAAACTACTACAACAACTTGCTCTTCGGGAGGACCCCAAGCAACGATTCACACTATAGAACAGAATCCTCCATTTCCGTGGCAGGATATGGCTGGGAGGCTCTACGGCATTGCAACAGCACATCACCTCGACATTTCATGATAGTCCCGTGAGGGGGCACAACGGCTTTCCCACAACTTTCCGTCGCATTCGCCGCTTGTTCGCTTGGCCGAAGATGAAAATGCACATCTTGCAATACGTGCGTTGTTGCCAAATCTGCTAGCAGGCCAAGCCAAATCGCTTACAAAGAGTCTCTTGTGTACCCAACACACCTGTCGGAGTAAATAGCCATGGGTAGCCTAGCCGGCTTCCCCTGGCCCTTCTGAAAAAATTACGAGCCCGTCCGGCTCTCAAGAATCCAAGACATGGGGCCACCTTCCCCTTGCTGGCTGTCACCCAGGCCGGCTTTCGGAAGGCGTCCCGACTTTAGCCCTCATGAAGAAAGCCATGGGAGAGCCGGCTTCGAGAAGCCGGCCGCGAGAAGGCCAACTCCAAGAAGCCGGCTCCCACAAAGCGGTCGAGACCGCACCCTCAAAGTTTGCATCCACCTAGCGGCGATGAGACGGGGCATGGCTACAGTAAAACCTGCCACCCCCGAATCCCGGAGCACGCCTGGCACAGTGCACCATACGGAGTGGGCATGACCCGTCCGGCGCGGCACTGTTGCCATGTTGACCCTGATGTCACCCACGACGGGCCGCCAGCGCGGCCCACGGGCGATGGGCCCCTTCGGGCAGAGAGACGCCCAAAGGCGGCCAGGCCTCCCCCAGTCGGCCCAAGATGGGGCCGGCTCCCCGCAGCCGGCTCGCTTCCCCCCTCGAAGGAGACGCCCTATCAAGGAGACAAGACGCGGTAAGGCTACAGAGATCGCCCGTCGGACGGCGGCACTGTAGCCACGCTCACCTCGACGAAGCCCTCGTCATCAGGTTGAGGCTACAGTAACCAGCCACCGACAAGACCCTTGGCAGTGGGGCCTGCCTGTTGCCAAGGAGTTGGTAGCCGGCGGGACCCACCAGCCGGCGGGCCCCAGTAGCCGGTGAGCGCAGTCACAGACGGCTGGGCCCCGCGCCCAGTTGGATTACCATTGTACCCCCGGGGGGTAGGCCTATATAAACCCCCCGGGGCACCCATGCAAAGGGTTGGAACCCCCAGCTAGTTTTAGACACCACGCAAGGAGAAGAAGCAAGCTAGCCGTGCCCTTCTTCCTCCTCCCACCGAACAGATTAAGGAGCATTGTGTAGCTACTTGTCCATCTAGTGATCATGCGGAGACCCCGCAGAGCAGCAGTAGGGGTGTTATCTCCACGGAGAGCCCCGAAGCTGGGTAAGATTCGCCGGCGTGCATGTCTTCGCCTCATCCCGTTTCCAGGCACCGGTGACATCTTACTGGCTCCCACAATGATAAGCCACCCGTTGGCATATGTCGCACCTACCACCCGACATTTGGCGCCCACCGTGGGGCCAGGTGCACCGTCGTCCGGAGACCTGTTCTGGACGGGAACCCTCTTCCTCCCCCGCGAGCGTAGCCAGCCCGGCACACCCGATGGCGCTTGGCACGACGCGCTGCAAGGCGTCACCAACGCCTGCGCAGCGAGCAGCCTCGCTGATCTCCTCGACAACACCCTCATCTCCGACGAGCTCGCCTTCGATGCGGGCACCGACCACCTCACTAACCTCCTCGGCCAGCTCCATGTCTCCAGCGAGCCCGCTGTGGGTCTAGAGTCGGTTGGCTCCACCGATCTGATGCCTGTCGACTCCGACACGGCCTCGTTCGACACCTTCCCCACCAACGTCGCGATCTACAACGACCCGCTTCCCCGAGCCGGTGGCTGCGACGCTGTCACCACCGAGGTGATGGTCTTCGGCCACGACGGCGCTGCTGACGAGAGCGCCCACGACGCCCCGCACGCGGCGGCCCACGGCTTGTCCACCCCCCTCCCGGCTGATGCCGACGACGAAGCACTGGAGGCGCGCCGCCTCGCCCTCCTCGCAGAGGGCCGAAGGCTGGCTTCCGTGAGACGCCTCACTGAGGCCTACCAGCGCGAAGCTGACCGCGCCGCCTTCGGCACGCCGGCCCCGGGCGGGCCAAGCCGGGTCGGCATTGTCAAGCAACGCGGCGCCGTCATTGCCGACACGCTGGGAGTCGACCGCCCAGTCTACGCCACTCCACTCAAGAACCTGCGCGCCGCCCAGGCGGCCGTAGACGAGCTGGACGGACTGGGGGCCGAAGAACTTCCCCACTTGGCCCGACGCATCCAGCAGCTGATCGATGCAGCCGCGCAGCAGCACGAATCCGACGTCTGCGCGGAAAGCCCTCCCCCGCGCCGAGATCATGGCGCGACGTCCCGGACGCCGACTGCGGGCAGAGACCGCGCGCGACGCGAGAAAGAGCCGGCTGCCAGCCGAAGCCAAACCCGAATCTCCATCGAGCGAGACGCAGACGGCCATCCCCGAGCCATGGAATGGCGGGGCAACCCGCCTCCGCCTCGACCCCGTGGAGAGAGATATCCCACCCCGCCGCCAGTGGTGCACCCGACTCTCAGCGGCTGACTAGGTCGCCGCGAAGGAGTCGGCGAGAACGACGCCCGCCATCGGATCGACCGCCTGGCGCGATCCCTGGCGCTGGAAGAAGAAGACGATGTCGGTCCGCCTTGCTTCGGCCCCCGCATCCGCTACGAGCCCTTCCCCAAAGGGTTCTCGCTCCCAAGAGACACGCCCAAGTACAACGGCTCCGTGAAGCTGGAAGATTGGTTGATCGACTACTCCACGGTGGTTAGCATAGCCAACGGCAACCGGCGCGTTGCCGTGAAGTACGTGCCCCTCATGCTGCAAGGCACGGCGCGGACCTAGCTCAACAGCCTCAAGCCGCGCAGCATCAACAGCTGGCTAGATTTCACCGAAGCTTTCATCCGCAACTTCACCAGCACCTACAAGCGGGCTCGCAAGCCCAGACAGCTCTCCTTGTGCGTACAAGGCCCCGCCGAGTCCACTCGCGACTACCTCATGCGTTGGGCCGAGCTCCGCAACTCTTGCGAAGGGGTGCATGAGGTGCAAGCCATAGAATACTTCACAGCCGGATGCCGAGAAGGCACCCTCCTCAAGCACAAGCTCCTCTGCGACGAGCCGACTACCCTCGACGAGCTTCTGGACATAGCGGACAAGTACGCCACCGCCGACTCCTCGATGAAGACCGAGCTTCGGGTAGACGCGTCCGGAAAAGTACTCAACCCGGCGCCCAAGACGACGGCTGGGGATTCCGGCCGACGCCCACACTCGAACGACCACAAGCGCAAGGGCCCCGCGCCGCCTCCCACCAGTCGGCAGGTGGCCACAGTTGAAGACGTGCCGCCTGAAGGGCGACCCGCGCCCAAGAAGCCCAAGGGCGGCAGGCCGGCTTGGTAGCCGGCCTTCTCCTACGAGCAAACTCTCGACGCCCCGTGCAAGTTCCACAGCGGCGCGAAGCCGTCCAACCACACAACCCGGAAGTGCCATTGGCTCACCCGAATCTCCAAAGGTGAGGGGCTCACGCCGCCTCCGCCTGCCGGCCCGCCGTCTCCGGCTCCGCCGCCTCCGGCCGCTCGGCCCGCAGTCGGAGCTGTGCACGACAAATTCCCCGACGAGCAAGCAACCTACATCGTCTTTACAAACCAGCCCGAAGACCGGCGCAGCAAACGCCGAGAGCACCAGGAAGTCAGCGTGGTCGCTGCCAACCCCGCCGGACACATGCATTGGTCAGAAAAGCCCATCAGCTGGAGCCGGGCCGACCATCCAGAGGTGATGCCGTCTCTCGGTTCTTATGCGTTGGTCCTGGAAGCCACCTTTGCAACGGACAGACGCGCCGCCCGCTTCTCCCGCGTGCTGATAGATGGCGGGAGCAGCATCAACATCCTGTACCGTGACACCCTGGAGAAGCTAAATGTCAAGACAAAGCAGCTCATGCCTACTCGGACAGTGTTCCATGGCATCGTACCCGGCCTGTCCTGCGCCCCCATTGGCAAGATCAAGATTGATGTCCTCTTTGGGGACAAGGAGCATTTCCGCCGGGAAGCAATATGGTTTGAAGTGGTGGACCTGGAGAGCCCTTACCATGCATTGCTTGTCCGACCTGCCTTGCCAAATTCATGGCAGTTCCCCACTATGCATACCTCAAGATGAAGATACCAAGCACCAAAGGCGTCATCACCATAGCCGGCGATTACAAGAAGTCCTCTGAGTGCGCAGCAGCCAACAACCGGCTGGCCGAGTCCCTTGTGATTGCCGAAGAAAAGAAGATGATGGACCGAGTCGTGGCCATAGCCGGCAAGCAGTCGGCCGTGTCCCCCGACCCCAATGAGCATGATGCTCAAGGATCTTTCCAGCCGGCCAAGGAGACGAAGAAGATACCTCTTGACCCCGAGCACCCAGAGAGGTTTGCCGTCATCGGGGCAAACCTGAACAGCAAATAGGAAGGCGAGCTCGCCAATTTCCTCCATGAGAATCGGGACATCTTTGCATGGTCCCCCAAGGACATGCCGGGTGTTCCGAGGAAATTCTCCAAGCACAAACTACACGTCCGAGAAGACGCAAAGCCAGTCAAACAACCCCTTCGCCGACTGTCGGAGGAGAAACGCAGGATTGTAGGGGAGGAGATAGCCCGGCTTCTGGCAGCCGGCTTCATTATGGAAGTTTTCTTTCCAGAGTGGCTCGCCAACCCGGTCCTCGTGCTAAAGAAGAACAACAAGTGGCGCATGTGTATAGACTACACAAGCCTCAACAAGGCCTGCCCCAAAGATCCCTTTGCCCTGCCAAGGATTGACCAAGTGATAGACTCCACAGCCGGATGTGAGCTGTTGAGCTTCTTGGATGCTTACTCAGGATATCACCAGATAAAGATGGATCCGGACGACCGCCTGAAGACCGCCTTCATCACGCCATTTGGAGCCTTCTGCTACCTGACTATGACATTCGGCTTGAGAAATGCCGGTGCCACTTTTCAGCGTTGCATGCAGAAGTGCCTCCTCAAGCAACTCGGCAGAAACGCTCACGTCTACGTGGACGACATCGTGGTGAAGACGGAGAAGCGCGGCACCTTGCTGGGTGACCTCAAGGAAACATTTGAGAACCTACGCCGATTCCAAATCAAGCTCAACCCCGAGAAATGCGTGTTCAGAGTGCCAGCCGGCCAGCTCCTAGGCTTCCTGGTCTCCGAACGCGGCATCGAATGCAACCCGGTGAAGATCAAGGCCATCGAGAGAATGGCGATCCCCACCAAGCTTCGAGACATCCAAAAGTTCACCGGATGCTTGGCCTCCTTGAACCGCTTCATCAGCCGGCTCGGAGAGAAAGCTCTCCCCCTCTACCGCCTCATGAAGAAGAGCACTCACTTCGAGTGGAACGACCAGGCCGACCAATCTTTTCGCGAGCTGAAGAAGATGCTGGCCACGCCGCCCGTCCTGGCGGCGCCGACTGAGAAAGAGCCCATGCTCCTTTACATTGCCGCAACCAGCCGGGTGGTCAGCACCGTCATCGTAGTCCAACGCCCAGAAGAAGGCCGAGCCCAGCCGGTCCAGAGGCCGGTGTATTATTTGAGCGAGGTGCTGTCCGCTTCAAAGCAGAACTACCCGCACTACCAGAAGATGTGTTACGGCGTGTACTTCACCGCCAAGAAGCTGAAGCCCTACTTTCAAGAGCATCCCGTCATGGTCGTATGCACCGCCCATTGGCCGAGATCATAGGCAGCCGGGACGCATCCGGCCGGGTGGCGAAATGGGCCATCGAGCTGGCCCCTTACACAATCTTCTACCAGACCCGCACCGCCATCAAGTCCCAAGCACTGGCCGACTTCCTCGTCGACTGGGCCGAGACCCAGTACCTGCCGCCGGCTCCCGACTCCACCCATTGGCGCATGCACTTTGATGGGTCCAAGATGCGCACCGGCTTGGGAGCCGACGTCGTCCTTACCTCTCCCAAAGGCGACAAGCTCAGATACACGCTACAGATCCACTTTGCTGCCTCCAACAACGTGGCCGAGTACGAGGCGCTCATACACGGGCTCCGGCTTGCCAAAGAACTCGGCATTCGCCGGATCTTATGTTATGGTGACTCGGACCTGGTGGTTCAGCAATCATCTGGCGACTGGGACACCAAGGACGCAAATATGGCAAGCTACCGCTTCCTGGTCCAACAACTCAGCGGATACTTTGAAGGATGCGAGTTCCTCCACGTACCACGAGCCGACAACGAGCCAGCCGATGCCCTGGCTCGAATAGGCTCTACTCGGCAAGCAATACCAACCAGCGTCGCTCTACAACGCCTCCTCAAGCCATCTATCAAGCCGTCTCCAGATTCCGATTCCATCTTCATGCCGCCTGACCCCGACGCGGCCGGGTCCGGCTCGAAGAACCAAGCAGGCGACCCCGAGACTTCCACAGTCGGCCCGGGGACTTCGGCAACCGGCTTGGGGACTGCGGTAGCCGGCCCGGGGACTGCACCAGCACAACAGCCGGCGGCCGACTCCAGCATTTCACCACCCAGCCCGCCCACCCTGGTGGCAGTAGCCACATTGGCAGTAGGAGAAGTCGCGGCTCCATCATGGGCTCAGTCCATCCTCAACTTCCTAGTAAACCAAGAGCTGTCGGCTGACGAAACAGAGGCAAGACAAGTCCAACGTCGAGCCGGAGCATACACAATCGTCAACAGAGAACTAGTCAAGCGCAGTGTCACTGGAGTCCTCCAATGGTGCGTTGAGCAAGAGAAGGGCATTGCAATCCTCAGAGACATTCACCAAGGAGAATGCAGCCACCATGCGGCCTCAAGATCACTCGTCGCCAAAGCCTTCCGCCATGGTTTCTTTTGGCCGACTGCTTTGGATGACGCCAAGGAATTAATTAAATATTGCAAAGGGTGCCAACTTTTCAGCTCCAAGCAACACATGCCGGCTTCGGCACTCAAGACCATTCCCATCACCTGGCCCTTCGCCGTTTGGGGACTGGACATGGTGGGCCCATTCAAGACGGCGTGCGGCGGCATGACGCATTTGCTCGTCACCGTGGACAAATTCACCAAGTGGATTGAGGCAAAGCCGATCAAGAAGCTGAATGGGCCGACTGCTGTGACATTCATCGCAGACATAACAACTCGGTATGGCGTGCCACACAGCATCATCGCCGACAATGGCACGAATTTTGCCAAAGAAGCCTTGGCACGTTTCTGCGCAGCCCAAGGTATCTGGCTGGACCTAGCGTCCGTCGCCCACCCGCAGTCAAACGGCCAGGTCGAGCGAGCCAACGGCCTCATCCTCTTCGGCATCAAGCCCCGACTGGTCGTACCACTGGAGCGTTCAGCCGGCTGTTGGCTCGACGAGCTGCCGACTGTCCTCTGGAGCCCGCGCACTACACCAAACAAGTCAACCGGCTTCACCCCTTTGTTCCTCGTGTATGGTGCCGAGGCGGTCATCCCAACTGACATCGAGTTCGAATCGCCTCGAGTAACCATGTACACGGAAGCGGAGGCCAAGGAAGCACGAGAAGACGGCGTCGACTTGCTGGAAGAAAGCCGGCTGTTAGCCCTCAGCCGGTCTGCCATCTACCAGCAGGGCCTGCGCCGCTACCACAGCCGGAAGGTCAAGCCAAGATCCTTCCAAGAGGGCGATCTTGTGCTCCGGCTGATCCAGCGAACAGCCGGCCAGCACAAGCTCTCGGCCCCTTGGGAGGGCCCATTTGTCATCAGCAGAGCCTTAGGCAACGACTCCTACTACCTGATCGACGCACAGAAGCCGAAGGCACGAAAGAGAGATGACTCCGGCAAGGAGTCGGAACGACCATGGAACGCCAACCTCCTTCGAAGATTTTACAGCTGAAATGCAGTATGTATCACGCTAACTTTCGTACTAAGTACGAGACAATAGGCCCCCCGAGGAGGGCTCGGGGATTGCCATCCTTTATCTATGAATGAAAAAACGCTCCTTCAGCCTCCCGCAGAGACCAGGAAGGCTTTAGCCCTCGACGCTGGAGGCGATCTCCTCTGCCGAGTCTTCGCCCACCACCGGGTTCAGCCCGAACCACTCCTCCGGCTGGGCAACGCCGTCATCATTGATTTCAGGTGCAAAAACGCTGATGTTGGTGCACTCGGCGATCGTCGAAGCACGCTGGGCGATAGCCGGCCGCACCTCCTCCAGCTCCGCGTCGGCCTCTAGCCGCCAAGTGCGCAGCTGGTCCAGGTTCAGCCCTGGGTACCAAGCCCGAACGAACTCCAATGCCCGCCCGGCTCCGAGACGGGCCGCCGACGCCTTCCAAGCTTCAAAGCGACCGACTGCGACCTCCAGCCAGTCGGCAGTACATCTTGGGTGCAGGGAATCGTCTCGCCGGGCCAGAGGGCGGCCAACACCTGTGCCCCGGCACGTTGGATCCGGCGAAGCATCCGATGAGCCGGCTGCAACCGCGCCTGGACAGCCAAGAGCTACTCCTCAAGCGTCCGGTTCGCGTCCGGCGCGATGTTGGCCCCCGCCTGATGGCGCGCCTCGCGATGGGCCTCGATGCTTTGGGCAGCGAAGGCGGAGTAGCCGGGAAAGTAGTCTGCACAAGAAAAAAGGCAGCAGCACAAGTTAGGCCAAAAACCAGGCGCCAAGGGGCACGAGAGGAGCGAGGAAGGCAGCTTACCGTCGATCAAGTCCTCGATGCAGCCGAAGCCTTCATCCAGTGCTCGTCGGGTCTCAGCCCAGCTCGCCACCTCGGTCTCAAACTCTGCCTTCAGGGCAGCCTCGCTATCCTGCGCTTTCTGCAGGGCCGCCTTGTGGCTCTTCTCTTGGTCAGCCAGCTTCTTGGCCAGGCGGTCACGCTCCTGGACCAAGGCAGCGTGCTCAGCATCCTTGGTACGAAGGGCGGCCTGCGCTTCGCCGAGCTCCCTTCTCAAGTCGGCGTTGGCCCCTGAAAGCGCAAAAGACAAAAGAAAACCAATAAGGTAGTCGTTAAGAAAGATCCGACCTGACTGCGCAGCAGTCGGCCCGAATCTCGGGGACTACACCCAGTGGGTGCGATGACGCGCCCCCATAGGAGAAAGACAAGATCAAGCACTTACTTCGGCTGTTGGCCAGGTCGTCGGTCTTCCGACCCAACTCCTGAGCCTGGGAGTTGAAGGCGGCAGCACGGGAGTTATGATATTCCTGGAAGTTCAGACAGGAAGCAAAAATAAGGTAGTCATCAAGAAAGATCCGACCCGACAGCGCAGCAGTCGGCCCGAATCTCGGGGACTACACCCAGTGGGTGCGCTGACGCGCCCCCACGGAAGAAATCAAGAGACCAAAGCGGCCAAGAATGAAAAACTCACCCGGATGACGGCCTGCGTCGACAGGAACTCCTGGGTGTACTGCTGCAGCAGGGCGGCCTGAGCTTGAAGCCGGCTCCGGACCTCTTGAGCCGCCACATTTAGCTCGCTAGTCCCCCCGCTGGGAGTCCACTCGGACGTGGCGGTGCTGGCCGTCTCCAGAGCCTCCGCCGACTGACCGGCGCCTGCAACTCGGCGCGACTCCGATGGAGCGGCGCCTCCCCCTGCGCGCCGACGCATCATCGGCTGCACCTCGAGGCTGGCTCTGTCCTCCGGCTCACCCCCAGCCGGCTCCTCTGGCGCCGCTGACGATTGGCCGCCTTGGCCCACTCCGGTTGGCGCTGCCGGCGGCGCTCTCCCCGCGAGGACCACGAGGTCCTCCCTCCTCTCCATCAGCGGCGGGTCTTGGACGATTTCCTCCGCCAGGGGCAATGGGGTGTCAGGGGCCACGGCTCGGAGGGGGATGGCGAGCAGCGGAGGCTGGTTACGCGAACCCTCCGCCTCCGACTCCGCGGTCGCCGCCTCCGCCTGAGCCTTGGCTGCCGCGTCGGCCTGCTCCCTCGCCGCCTGGGCGGCCACTTTTTCCGCCGCCTCGCGCTCCTCCCGCGCCTCACGGGCGTTCCGCTCTATGGCCTTCCTGAGGTCGGCGTGGGGGTCCACGCGGCGGGAGCCCGAAGACCCTCCGGTCGGCCCAACTACGGAGCCGCCCGGACCCCGCTCAAGGGAAAGCGGCGCCCTGTCCAGCAAGCAGGAAAAAGTTAAGAAGAATGTTCGAACAAGAAGAGAATGATGAAGAGTATGTGACCAGGCAATCGACGACTTACGCTGAGACCGCCTGAGGCTGCTTCACCGCCTTGCGAAAGCGGTCCGCCTTCGCGGCCGCCTCATCTCGTTTTGTCGCCGCAGTGGAGGCTTTGGACTTCTTCGGCCGACTGCCGAAGAGGATTGACGCGGCCCGACGCTTCTGTGCGCCGCCGCTGGCAGCCGGCACGGTGGACGAGCCCGCGCCTTGATGGTCGGCCACCGGCCGGCGACGCGGGACGACTTCGGCTTCGGCGTCATTCGGCCAGTCCTCGAAGCTGGCGGTGAGCCTTGTGCCTCCGGGCTCGGCGTCGTCCCCCACGACGGCGTCTTCCATGGCGGCCGCCCCCAAGTCCGGGTCGTCGACGTCGTCCACCGTGCGGTCGGGGACGTACTCGCGCTCTATCCCTGCTGCCCCAGTCGTCGGCGGAAGAAGGGGGTTCTGCTAAGAAGAACCGACCAATCAGAAGCCGGCCATCATAAAGCCGGCTACCAACGGAAAGAAGAAAGAGAGGAAGGCTTACCACGGGCGGAGGGTTGGCGCGAGAATACGGCGCCTTGCCGTATCGCCAGTCCTCGGCGAGCTTGCAATTGGAGATATAATTTACCATGTATGACACCTCCGCATGAGGCATCTCCCTGGTGCTCAGCCGGCTTGGGTCGAAGCGGCCGGTCATCTGGCACATCATGTGGGGCCGGCTTTGGAGAGGAGATATCCGGCGCTCCACGAAGGCGGCCACCAAGTCGGCCCCGCTCAAGCCTTCCGACTGGATCATCACCCGAAGCCGGGAGACGGCAGCGTTCCCGGCCTGAGACAGTGACCGGGACCGGAAACTCCATGAGGGCTGCCTCCCAGCCGGCGGGCCGGCTACATAAGCCGGCAGGTTGACGTGGTCTCCTTGCTGGGCGACGTTCTTCACATAGAAGTACGACTTCTGCCAGATCTTCACCGACTGGATCAGGGGGATGGGCGGGAACGGGTTGTTCTCGCCCGCCCTCCTCATGGCGATGAAGGCCCCGCAGGGGGCGGGCACGCCTACGACGACGGTGCCGAGTTTGCTCTGGAAGAATTCCCCCCAGAGCTCCAGCGTGGGGAGCAGCCCCAAGAAACCTTCGCAGAGAGAGACGAAGGCCGACAGCAGCATCACCGTGTTGGGCGTGAGGTGATGCGGCTGAAGATTGTAGAACTCGAGGAAGGAGCGCAGGAACCCACTCGCCGGAAGGCCGAAGCCGCGCAGGAAGTGCGAGCGGAAAACGACCCGCTCGCCCTCCTCCGGTGCCGGCGAGATCTCCGTCTCTGGCGCCAGGCGGACCCGCACGAGGTTGGCGTCGGGCAGGCGCCGAGTCTGGCAGAGGAACTCAACATGGTCCTCGTGGACGTTGGAGCCGTCCCACGAGCTCGACAGCGCCATGGGAGCAAGACGATGTGGCAGCGCAGCGGCGCTGAGATGGGAGGCTGCAGCGGCAACGAGAGGAAGAAAGTAGGACGAGAAGGGGCGGAGCGAGAGAGAGCGTGCGAACCTCTGTCGCTCCCCCTCCTCCCCCTACTTATAGGCTCGCGTGGCGGAGCCGAGGAGGCGCGGCGTGGGGAAACATGGGGATCGATCGTGCCCACTCCCCCACGTCCCGCGTTTATTACGCCCTAACGGCAAAATAAAACCGCCGCGGGAAGGCGAGCGGTCCATGTGGGCCACGGAAGATCCGCGCTCGGACCGAGGCCTGCGAGTGGCGGGCCCGGGCCTGCGGCGACGTCCCGTCGCGTGCGTGCGTTGGCAGGATTTCCTCGCCACATGGCCCGCGTTCCTGCCTACGAGAACTGGAGCTCTCTGAAGTCGGCGCGCACAAGCAAAGCCGGCCCCGTAGGATAGGAAGCTGACCAAGCTTCTCGTCCCTTTGTCCGCCTCGAAGCTCGATCAGCTTCGGGGACTACTATCGGAGTAAATAGCCATGGGTAGCCTAGCCGGCTTCCCCTGGCCCTTCTGAAAAAATTACGAGCCCGTCCGGCTCTCAAGAATCCAAGACATGGGGCCGCCTTCCCCTTGCTGGCTGTCACCCAGGCCGGCTTTCGGAAGGCGTCCCGACTTTAGCCCTCATGAAGAAAGCCATGGGAGAGCCGGCTTCGAGAAGCCGGCCGCGAGAAGGCCGACTCCAAGAAGCCGGCTCCCACAAAGCGGTCGAGACCGCACCCTCAAAGTTTGCATCCACCTAGCGGCGATGAGACGGGGCATGGCTACAGTAAAACCTGCCACCCCCGAATCCCGGAGCACGCCTGGCACAGTGCACCGTACGGAGTGGGCATGACCCGTCCGACGCGGCACTATTGCCATGTTGACCCTGATGTCACCCACGACGGGCCGCCAGCGCGGCCCATGGGCGGTGGGCCCCTTCGGGCAGAGAGACGCCCAAAGGCGGCCAGGCCTCCCCCAGTCGGCCCAAGACGGGGCCGGCTCCCCGCAGCCGGCTCGCTTCCCCCCTCGACGGAGATGCCCCATCAAGGAGACAAGACGCGGTAAGGCTACAGAGATCGCCCGTCGGACGGCGGCACTGTAGCCATGCTCACCTCGACGAAGCCCTCGTCATCAGGTTGAGGCTACAGTAACCAGCCACCGACAAGACCCTTGGCAGTGGGGCCTGCATGTTGCCAAGGAGTTGGCAGCCGGCGGGCCCCAGTAGCCGGCGAGCGCAATCACAGACGGCTGGGCCCCGCGCCCAGTCGAATTACCATTGTACCCCCGGGGGGGTAGGCCTATATAAACCCCCCGGTGCACCCATGCAAAGGGTTGGAACCTCCAGCTAGTTTTAGACACCACGCAAGGAGAAGAAGCAAGCTAGCCATGCCCTTCTTCCTCCTCCCACCGAACAGCTCAAGGAGCATTGTGTAGCTACTTGTCCATCTAGTGATCATGCGGAGACCCCGCAGAGCAGCAGTAGGGGTGTTATCTCCACGGAGAGCCCCGAAGGTGGGTAAGATTCGCCGGCGTGCATGTCTTCGCCTCATCCCGTTTCCAGGCACCGGCGACGTCTTACTGGCTCCCACAATGATAAGCCACCCGTTGGCATATGTCGCACCTACCACCCGACAACACCCAATACAATGGTAAATTGTATAGGTGCACTAGTTCGGCGAAGAGATGGTGATACAAGTGCAATATGGATGGTAGATAAAGGTTTTTGTAATCTGAAAATATAAAAACAGCAAGTTAGCAAGTGGTAAAAGTGAGCATAAACGGTATTGCAATGCTAGGAAACAAGGCCTAGGGTTCATACTTTCACTAGTGCAAGTTCTCTCAACAATAATAACATAATTGTATCACATAACAATCCCTCAACATGCAACAAAGAGTCACTCCAAAGTCACTAATAGAGGTGAACAAACGAAGAGATTATTGTAGGGTACGAAACCGCCTCAAAGTCCTTTTTGATCGATCTATTCAAGAGTCCGTAGTAAAATAACATGAAGCTATTCTTTCCATTCAATCTATCCTAGAGTTCGTACTAGAATAACACCTTAAGACGCAAATCAACCAAAACCCTAATGTCACCTAGATACTCCAATATCACCTCAAGTATCCATGGGTATGATTATACGATATGCGTCACACAATCTCAGATTCATCTATTCAACCAACACAAAGAACTTCAAAGAGTGCCCCAAAGTTTCTACCGGAGAGTCAAGATGAAAACGTGTGCCAACCCCTATGCATAAGTTCACGAGGTCACGGAACTCGCAAGTTGATCACCAAAACATATATCAATTGGATCACGTGAATATCCCATTGTCACCGCAGATAAGCACATGCAATACATACATCAAGTGCTCTCAAATCCTTAAAGACTCAATCTGATAAGATAACTTCAAAGGGAAAACTCAATCTATTACAAGAGAGTAGAGGGGGAGAAACATCATAAGATCCAACTATAATAGCAAAGCTCGCGATACATCAAGATCGTGCCAAATCAAGAACACAAGAGAGAGAGAGAGAGAGAGAGAGAGAAAACGCATAGCTACTGGTACATACCCTCATCCCCGAGGGTGAACTACTCCCTCCTCGTCATGGAGAGCGCTGGAATGATAAAGATAGCCGCCGGAGAGGGATTCCCCCCTCCGGCAGGGTGCCGGAACGGGTCTAGATTGGTTTTCGGTGGCTACGGAGGCTTCTGGCAGCGGAACTCCCGATCTAGGTTATGTTCTGGAGGTTTTAGTATATATATAAGAGGTTTTGGCGTCGAGAACAAGTCAGGGGGGCTCCGGGCTGTCCACGAGGTAGGGAGGCGCGCCCGGGGGGGTGGGCATGCCCCCCACCCTCGTGGGCAGCCCAGGACTCTTCTGGCCCAACTCTTTTACTCGATGTCCTTCTTCTGGTCCAAAAAGAAGTTTCGTGAAGTTTCAGGTCAATTGGACTCCGTTTGGTTTTCCTTTTCTGCGGAACTCAAAAACAAGGAAAAACAGAAACTGGCACTAGCAGTGGGCTCTAGGTTAATAGGTTAGTCCCAAAAATCATATAAATAGCATATAAATGCATATAAAACATCCAAGGTTGATAATATAATAGCATGGAACAATCAAAAATTATAGATACATTGGAGACGTATCAAGCATCCCCAAGGTTAATTCCTGCTCGTCCTCGAGTAGGTAAATGATAAAAACAGAATTTTTGATGTGGAATGCTACCTAACTTATTTATCTATGTAATCCTCTTTATTGTGGCAACAATATTCAGATCCATAAGATTCAAGACAAAAGTTTAATATTGACATAAAAACAATAATACTTCAAGCATACTAACAAAGCAATTATATCTTCTCAAAATAACATGGCCAAAGAAAGTTATCCCTACAAAATCATATAGTCTGGCTATGCTCTATATTCATCACACAAAATATTTAAATCATGCACAACCCCAATGACAAGCCAAGCAATTGTTTCATACTTTTGATGTTCTCAAACTTTTTCAATCTTCACGCAATACATGAGCGTGAGCCATGGACATAGCACTATAGGTGGAATAGAATGGTGGTTGTGGAGAAGACAAAAAGGAGAAGATAGTCTCACATCAACTAGGCGTATCAACGGGCTATGGAGATGCCCATCAATAGATATCAATGTGAGTAAGTAGGGATTGCCATGCAACGGATGCACTAGAGCTATAAGTGTATGAAACATCAAAAAGAAACTAAGTGGGTGTGCATCCAACTCGCTTGCTCACGAAGACCTAGGGCAATTTGAGGAAGCCCATCATTGGAATATACAAGCCAAGTTCTATAATGAAATATTCCCACTAGTATATGAAAGTGACAACATAGGAGACTCTCTATCATGAAGATCATGGTGCGACTTTGAAGCACAAGTGTGGTAAAAGGATTGTAGCATTGCCCCTTCTCTCTTTTTCTCTGAATTTTTTTATATTTGGGTCTTTTCTCTTTTTTATGGCCTCTTTTTTCCCTTTTTTATTTTTTTATTTTTCGTCCGGAGTCTCATCCCGACTTGTGGGGGAATCATAGTCTCCATCATCCTTTCCTCACATGGGACAATGCTCTAATAATGATGACCATCACACTTTTATTTACTTACAACTCAAGAATTACAACTTGATACTTAGAACACAATATGACTCTATATGAATGCCTCCGGCGGTGTACCGGGATGTGCAATGAATCAAGAGTGACATGTATGAAAGAATTATGAACGGTGGCTTTGCCACAAATACAATGTCAACTACATGATCATGCAAGGCAATATGACAATGATGAAGCATGTCATAATAAATGAAACGGTGGAAAGTTGCATGGCAATATATCTCAGAATGGCTATGGAAATGCCATAATAGGTAGGTATGGTGGCTGTTTTGAGGAAGATATATGGTGGGTTTATGGTACCAGCGAAAGTTGCGCAGTACTAGAGAGGCTAGCAATTGTGGAAGGGTGAGAGTGTGTATAATCCATGGACTCAACATTAGTCATAAAGAACTCATATACTTATTGCAAAAATCTATTAGTTATCGAAACAAAGTACTACGTGCATGCTCCTAGGGGGATAGATTGGTAGGGAAAGACCATCGCTCGTCTCCGACCGTCACTCATAAGGAAGACAATGAAAAAATAAATCATGCTCTGACTTCATCACATAACGGTTCACCATACGTGCATGCTATGGGAATCAAAAAATTTAACACAAGTATCTCTCAAATTCACAACTACTCAACTAGCACGACTCTAATATCACCATCTTCATATCTCAAAACAATCATCAAGTATCAAACTTCTCATAGTATTCAATGCACTTTATATGAAAGTTTTTATTATACCCATATTGGATGCCTATCATATTAGGACTAAATTCATAACCAAAGAAAATTACCATGTTGTTCTAAGGACTCTCTAAATAATATAAGTGAAGCATGAGCGTTCATCTATTTCTTCAAAATAAAACCACCGCCGTGCTCTAAAAAGATATAAGTGAAGCTCAATGAGTAGTCGAATAATTATGCAACTATGTGAAGACTCTCTAGCATTTAATAATTTCAGATCTTGGTATTTTATTCAAACATCAAGCAAAAAAAATGACGCTCCAAGCAAAACACATATCATGTGGTGAATAAAAATATAGCCTCAAGTAAAGTTACCGATGAAAGAAGACGAAAGAGAGGATGCCATCTGGGGCATCCCCAAGCTTAGGCTTTTGGTTGTCCTTGTATTTTACCTTGGGGTGCCTTGGGCATACACAAGCTTAGGCTCTTGCCACTCCTTATTCCATAATCCATCAAATCTTTACCCAAAACTTGAAAACTTCACAACACAAAACTTAACAGAAAACTCGTAAGCTCCGTTAGTATAAGAAAATAAATCAGGACTTTTGGTACTGTTGTGAACTCATTCTAAATTCATATTGGTGCAATATATACTGTATTCCAACTTCTCTATGGTTCATACCCTCCGATACTACTCATAGATTTATCAAAATAAGCAAACAACACATAGAAAACAGAATCTGTCAAAAAACAGAATAGTCTGTAGTAATCTGTATCAAACGTATACTTCTAGAACTCCAAAAATTCTGAAAAATTGGTTGACCTTAGTAATTTGTATATTAATCATCTGAAAAAAGAATCAACCTAATTGCACTCTCCAGTAAAAATGGCAGGTAATCGCGTGAGCGCAAAAGTTTCTGTTTTTTACAGCAATATCGCAAAGACTTCACCCAAGTCTTTCCAAAGGTTCTACTTGGCACAAACACTAATTAAAACGTAAAAACAAATCTAAACAGAGGCTATATGAATTATTTATTACTAAACAGGAACAAAAAGTAAATAACAAAAATAAAATTGGGTTTCCTCCCAACAAGCGCTATCGTTTAACGCCCCTAGCTAGGCATGATGATTTCAATGATGCTCACATAAAGGATAAGAATTGAAACATAAAGAGAGCATCATGAAGAATATGACTAGCACATTTAAGTCTAACCCACTTCCTATGCATAGGTATTTTGTGAGCAAACAACTTGTGGGAACAAGAATCAACTTGCATAGGAAGGTAAAATAAGCAAATCTTCAAGATTTTCAACACATAGAGAGGAAACTTGATATTATTGCAATTCCTACAAGCATATGCTCCTCCCTCATAATAATTTTTAGTAGCATCATGAATGAATTCAATAATATAACTATCTAAAGCATTATTTTCATGATCTACAAGCATAGAAAATTTACTACTCTCCACATAAGCAAGATTCTTCTCAATCAGAATAGTGGGAGTATCATAAGAAACTCGAATACTATAAATGGTTTCCACATTAAAAGAGTAATGTTCAGAAAGAGGGTGATCATAATCATGACAAGTTTTATAAATATAATCATCACTACCTTTTATAGCATAAGTGTCATCACAATAATCATCATAAGTAGCAACTTTGTTCTCGTCATAATCAATTCAAACCTCTTCCAAGATAGTGGAATCATTACTAAATAAAGTCATGACCTCTCCAAATCCACTATCATAATTGTCAAAATAAGATTCAACACCCTCCAAAATAGTGGGATCATTACTTCCTAAAGCTTACACTCTTACAAACCCACTTTCACCAATATAACCATCATAAATAGGAGGCATGCTATCATCATAATAAATTTGCATATCAAAACTTGGGATGTTAAATATATCATCTTCATGGAACATAGCATCCCCAAGCTAGGGACAAATATTAATTGCAGCAAATAAATTCTCAAACATGTCATTCTCATCAAACATAACATCCCCAAGCTTGGTCCTTTTCATATCATAAGCATAATCACTCTCATCATTAATAGTATGGATAGCACCAATAGTATAGCAATTATCATCATCACAATGAGTAACAGGAGCAACATCATTTGGGAGGGATACCTTTTTACCTTTGCTTCTCCGTCTTTTCTTTTTCTTCTTCACATTATGTGTGGGTTCAATACTCCTTTTGGAGCTCCTTATTAATGAGATTGGTTGAATAGAAGGCTCCTCCTCGTTACCTGATTCATCATAAGAAATAATAGGAGGATATTGGGAAGTCTCTTCCCTTTCATTAGTATTCTCTTCATCATCTATTTCTTTTCTTGTCTTTATGTAATTGGCAATATAAGGATTTTCAATGCAATTCACCACACAATACATATAAATTCCCTCTAAATCAAAATCAAGAACTTTATCAAGGGAAAATTCTAGAATATCCTTAGTTATACGTTTCATTTCTTCATAACCCAGAAGCAAACTAAGTTCATTATGATGCACAAGGGAAATCAAGTCATCATACTTTTTGGACACGATTCGATCATGAAACAATTTGCATTGGATATTTAAATGATCACGTTCATTGCAAAGTTCACAAGGATGGCAAAGAAATTTTAAATCTTCAGCACAAGCATCTAGCCTTTCTTGCAACCATTTAGTTTCTAAATACTTATGCCTCTTGCAAAATATATCTTCCCTATTTGGTGTGTACTTGCAAACTCTATGCACTCCACAAAAATTGACATGCTTATAAAAGACATTTTCGTCATGACTAGTGCAATCATCATTAGTACTATGGATATTCAAAGAGTTCATACTAACAACATTGCAATCATGCTCATCATACAAAGATTTAGTGCCAAACATTCTAATGCATTCTTCTTCTAACACTTTGGCACAATTATTGGAATCCTTATTTTCATGAAAGATATTAAAAAGATGAAGCATATGAGGTACCCTTAATTCCATTTTTTGTAGTTTTCTTTTATAGACTAAACTAGTGATAAAACAAGAAACAAAAAGATTCGATTGCAAGATCTAAAGATAAACCTTCAAGCGCTAACCTCCCCGGCAACGGTGCCAGAAAAGAGCTTGATGTCTACTACACAACCTTCTTCTTGTAAAAGTTGTTGGGCCTCCAGGTGCAGAGGTTTGTAGGACAGCAACAAATTTCCCTCAAGTGGATGACCTAAGGTTTATCAATCCGTAGGAGGCGTAGGATGAAGATGGTCTCTCTCAAACAACCCTGCAACCAAATAACAAAGAGTCTCTTGTGTCCCCAACACACCCAATACAATGGTACATTGTATAGGTGCACTAGTTCGGCGAAGAGATGGTGATACAAGTGCAATATGGATGGTAGATAAAGGTTTTTGTAATCTGAAAATATAAAAACAGCAAGGTAGCAAGTGGTAAAAGTGAGCGTAAACGATATTGCAATGCTAGGAAACAAGGCCTAGGGCTCATACTTTCACTAGTGCAAGTTCTCTCAACAATAATAACATAATTGGATCACATAACAATCCGTCAACATGCAACAAAGAGTCACTCCAAAGTCACTAATAGCGGAGAACAAACGAAGAGATTATTGTAGGGTACGAAACCACCTCAAAGTTATCCTTTCTGATCGATCTATTCAAGAGTCCATAGTAAAATAACACGAAGCTATTCTTTTCGTTCAATCTATCCTAGAGACACAAATCAACCAAAACCCTAATGTCACCTAGATACTCCAATGTCACCTCAAGTATCCATGGGTATGATTATACGATATGCGTCACACAATCTCAGATTCATCTATTCAACCAACACAAAGAACTTCAAAGAGTGCCCCAAAGTTTCTACCGGAGATTCAAGACGAAAACGTGTGCCAACCCCTATGCATAAGTTCACGAGGTCACGGAACTCGCAAGTTGATCACCAAAACATACATCAAGTGGATCACGTGAATATCCCATTATCACCACAGATAAGAACATGCAAGACATACATCAAGTGTTCTCAAATCCTTATAGACTCAATCTGATAAGATAACTTCAAAGGGAAAAGTCAATCCATTACAAGAGAGTAGAGGGGGAGAAACATCATAAGATCCAACTATAATAGCAAAGCTCGCGATACATCAAGATCGTGCCAAATCAAGAACACGAGAGAGAGAGATCAAACACATAGCTACTGGTACATACCCTCAGCCCCGAGGGTGAACTACTCCCTCCTTGTCATGGAGAGCGCCGGGATGATGAAGATGGCCGCCGGAGAGGGATTCCCCCTCCGACAGGGTGCTGGAACGGGTCTAGATTGGTTTTCAGTGGCTACAGAGACTTCTGGCGGCGGAACTCCCGATCTAGGTTATGTTCTGGAGGTTTCAGTATATATAAGAGGTTTTGGCGTCGAGAACAAGTCAGTGGGGTCTTCGGGCTGTCCACGAGGTAGGGAGGCGCGCCTAGGGGGTGGTCGCACCTCCCACCCTCGTGGGCAGCCCGGGACTCTTCTGGCCCAATTCTTTTACTCCATGTCCTTCTTCTGGTCCAAAAATAAGTTCCGTGAAGTTTCGGGTCAATTGGACTCCGTTTGGTTTTCCTTTTCTGCGAAACTCAAAAACAAGGAAAAAACAGAAACTGGCACTGGGCTCTAGGTTAATAGGTTAGTCCCAAAAATCATATAAAATAACATATAAATGCATATAAAACATCCAAGGTTGATAATATAATAGCATGGAACAATCAAAAATTATAGATACGTTGGAGACGTATCAGTGGGGCTTGGCACCCATGGTGGACTGTACCGTTCCTACACATCACTCATGGCTGGAAGAAAGGGCAGTGGTCCAGGACCTGCTGCAATAACACTTGCATCGAGCGTAGTAACACATGAAGGCTCATGCTGACAAACGAAGATCAACACATGTCTTTGAAGTTGGTGATCTGGTGTATCTCAAGCTCCAACCATATAATGAAACATCGGTGGCAAGGCGAGCCAACCACAAGCTTTCCTTCAAGTATTATGGGCCATTTCCCGTCATCACCAAGATCAATGATGCAGCTTACAAGTTGGAGCTTCCAGCGCACTCTCAAGTGCATCCAGTGTTCCATGTTTTCCAACTCCGTCATTGTCTCCGACCGGGTACGCAGTCCTTCGCTGGTCTTCCCCAACCTACTAATATTCGTGTTGTGCTAGTGGCAGTTTTACAACATCGCTGGCGTCGGAAGAATGGTGCCCTGTGGAGCAGGTCCTAGTTTGCTGGTCAGATCAAGCGGCGCTTGCGTACACTTGGGAGGACAAGGTGGCGCTGCAAGCCCGTTTTCCTAGAGCAGAGGCTTGGGGGCAAGCCTCATCCCAAGGAGGAGGGGATGTCAGTGCCCCCACTGCAGCCATCGACATCGACAAGCAGGACCCACAGACTAGCGGCTCGCGGGGCTCGCCGACTGCCAAGATGCTACCATGGGCTCAGAGGCCAAACCCCTGCAATGTTGGGCCAGAGTGGACCTAGTGAAGCCCAAGGGTAGTGACGACTACTTAAGCCACCACCAAAGACTGCCTGGGTATCCAGAGGATGAGAAGGCACGGCACGGCGGCTACCTTGTTACCAATTCCCCATTGCTCAAGAACCCTAGCAACCGATCCCCAATTCTTGTAATCGCTGTAATAGATCGAACCAGCGTGAATTCCTGCCTTGCAATACAATTCCTTAGCCAGTACCTTACACTTTATTTTAAAAATGTTAAATCTATACGAACATATGCACGTCCATCATTCCACATAAGCAATGAATATCACACACAAATAAAACTACAAACATATTCATAATGCATAATTGAAATATAAAGTATACAGTTCATTGGTTTTCATGTTGAATCCACATATGCTCCACAAGGTCAATGAGAAGTTTCTTGTGCACCTGCTGATTTTGAAGTAATCGATGCATCTCAAAAGTTTGCAACATGCTCTAGCTCTTGCTCCTAGAGGCGGACCTAAACTCCGGGCTTCCATTCGCCCTCATCCTTCACAAACATTTTGTGCAAGATTACATAACATGTCATCAGCTATCAAAGTGTCTCTAGTTTCCGCATCATTGCAACTCCACAAACAGTACCCCAACGAGGTTGGAGCACTATGAATGCCCTTTTCACATCCTCGTAGCACCTTCTTGGATTTGTAGAAAGAGACATTGCTTCAGTTGGGTGTAGGTGATCATGAGTTATTTGTTGACATTATCCTCAAGATAAATAAGTTGGGCAACAAAATTTATAAACCCTTATCTTCCTATGTGTTTGACTGAAACTTTTGCTCTATAAATATTTTGTGAGTGTTAGCAATCATGGAAGACTAAATGATAGTTGAGTATGTGAACTTACTAAACAAAGCTCTTACATAGACTCTTTTTCTGAAAATATGATGGATTGTGATTGTTTCAATGACTAAGATCATAGTTGTTGGTTCCCAATAAAGTTTATGGTTCATACTTTAGCTTGTGAATGAATTGTTAATTTAGCATGAGAAGTTTATTGATGATATATTGCTGCTATGATAATGATCATGATGCTTTCATGTTCGTATTTTGTTTTTTATCGACACCTCTCTCTCTAAACATGTTGTCATGATTATCGATTTCGACTTTTGCTTGAGGACAAGGGAGGTGTAAGCTTGGGGTAGTTGATACGTCAATTTTGCATCATATTTTCCTACTGATATTTATTATGTTTTGGATTATTATTTCACTTTATGATGCAATTCTTATGTTTTTTCTGTCTTATCTTACAAGTTTCACATGAAGAGGAAGATTGCCAGCAGCGGGAATTCTGGACCGAAAAAGGCTATAGTAGGGATAGCTATTCTGCACAACTCCAAATGACCTGAAAATTTACAGAGAATTATTTTGGAATATAAAAAAATATTGGCGGAAGAAATAACAAGAGGGGGCCACAAGGGAACGACAAGCTCAGGGAGCGCACCCTACCCCCGGGGCGTGCCCGGTGAGCTTGTGGGCCCCAGGCAGGCCTCTAGTGCCCATCTTCTGCTATATGAATCCATCTTCCCTAGAAAAAATAAGGAGAATACTTTCGGGAGAAGCTCCATCATCTCGAGGCGGAACCCAGGCAGGAGCACTTTTGCTCCCTGGCGGAGAGACTCCACCGAGGAAACTTCCCTCCAGGAGGGGGTAAA
This sequence comes from Triticum urartu, assembly GCF_056163025.1. Taxonomy (NCBI): domain Eukaryota; kingdom Viridiplantae; phylum Streptophyta; class Magnoliopsida; order Poales; family Poaceae; genus Triticum; species Triticum urartu. Next base: position 238,712,409 of record NC_141879.1, on the reverse strand, counting down.
TTGAAGCCATCAACATCATCAACGATCCTCTCATCATGGGAGGACTAATATTCATCAACATCTTCACCAGCACCATCTCAGCTCAAACCCTAGTTCATATCTTGTATTCAATCTTTGTCCCAAATGTTGGAAATATGCCCTATAGGCAATAATAAAATGGTTAGTATTATATTTCCTTAATCATGATAAAGGTTTATTATTCATGCTAGAATTGTATTGATCGGAAACTTAAATACATGTGTGGATACATAAACAAATACCGTGTCCCTAGTAAGCCTCTACTAGACTAGCTCATTGATCAAAGATGGTTAAGGTTTCCTAACCATAGACATGAGTTGTCATTTGATAATGGGGTCACATCATTAGGAGAATGATGTGATGGACAAGACCCAATCGTTAGCATAGCATATGATTGTTCAGTTTATTGCTACTGCTTTATTAATGTCAAATACATGTTCCTTCGACCATGAGATCATGCAACTCCCAAATACTGGAGGAATACCTTGTGTGCTATCAAACGTCACAACGTAACTGGGTGATCGTAAAGATGCTCTACACGTATCTCCGAAGGTGTCTGTTGAGTTGGTGTGAATCGAGATTGGGATTTGTCACTCCATGTATCCGAGAGGTATCTCTGGGCCCTCTCGGTAATACACATCACAAGAAGCTTGCAAGCAAAGTGACTAAGGAGTTAGTTGCAAGATGATGTATCACGGAACGAGTAATAAGAGACTTGCCGGTAACGAAATTGAACTAGGTATAGAGATACCGACGATTGAATATCGGGCAAGTAACATACCGACAGACAAAGGGAATTATGTATGTTGCATAAAGGTTCAACCGATAAAAATCGTCATGGAATATGTAGGAATCAATATGGGCATCTAGGTCCTGCTATTGGTTATTAACCGGAGAGGTGTCTCGGTCATGATTACATAATTCCCGAACCCGTAGGGTCGCACGCTTAACATTCGTTGACGCTAGAGTAGTATTGGGATATTTGATGAGTGGTTACCAAATGTTGTTCAGATTCCCAAATGAGATCCCAAACATCACGAGGGTTCTTGGAATGGTCGAGAGGTAAAGATTTATATATGGTAAGTCATATTTTGGGTTCCAGAAAAAAGTGCAGTTTTTTCGGTATTGTACCGGGAAGCTTCCAGAAGGTTCTGGAGGATTCCGGAGGGGTCCGGAAGTCCTCAAGTGGGTTCACCACGACCCAAGGGCTACCATGGGTTGAGGGGAGGCGCCCTGGCCTTATTGGGCTAGACGCACCAAGTCCTCAAAAGCCCATGTGGCTAGGGGAGGCAAAAAAGGAAGGAGTCCTAATAGGAATAGGACTGGACTTGGAGTCAAAGTCCTCTCCCCCTTAGCTGCGCCCTAGGGATTGGAGGGGCTATTTCCCACGCCCCTCCACCTATATATAGAGGGGAGGGCACCCCAAGAGGATACACCAAGCCCTTGGCGCCCCTCTCTTTCCCGTTACTCTGTAGTTCCCCGCCTCGTCCCGGCGATGCTTAGCAAAGCGTTGTTGGTGCTCCACCACTACCATCACCACCACGCCGTCGTGTTGGTTGTGATCCCATCTACTTCTCCTCTCTGTAGCGACCTGACCCGAATGGATCAAGTCTCTGTGCTTAAGTGTCATCCCTGGATCGGTATGCTGACACACATAGTACTTGAAGGATTTATAACAGAGGTAAATCACATGTATAAAGTAACTAAATACTATTACCTCAATCCATATAGCGGAAGCAATAAGGTTGTGGATTCCCATCAACACCAACGGCAAAGTTGAGTGTAGAAATCGTAACCCTAACGTATCACTTACTCGTCGTAAGAAACCTGCAACATGAGACGTTGCAGCCCGAAACGGGTCAGTACATTGAATGTACTGGAAAATTCACACCATAGAGAATGATGAACAATGGCTATCACTACATGCATATTTGGCTGGTGGAAAAGCTCTATGGTTATAAAGTTTTTGCGTAAAGCCAATTTTTCCCTACTGCAAAGGAATAAATTTATTTAACTATCAAGGTGGTTGTGAAACATCGAGAATGGTTGACAGCATTCCGATCCCAATTAAGTGAACAATTAAAACCCAACAACATTAATTAGAAGTAACATGATGAGATTCACATGATATTCAAGTACTAGATACTCAAGATGTCCATGACCGGGGACACGGCTAATCATGATTAGTTTGTACACTCTGCAGAGGTTTGCGCACTTTTCCCCACAAGACTCGATCGCCTCCGTTTGGTTTCTCGCACTACAGGGTGTTTGAGAAGACGGATGACCGAGACATAGTCTTTCAGAAGCGCTAGCACCTTACGATCGGGTAGACCGGTACACCTACATCCCCTACATCTGCTAGTCCACCACTGTAAGAGTTCGCACAACTTAGTCAACTATGCCAGAGCCCATAATGGCTTGTGGCTGCACATGGAAGTTTCTAGCATGAAAGATCTTATGATCCCTTTGAGCCTGGGTGGCGGTCCAAAATAAAAACAGGCAAGTCCTGATAGACATCAGGTGCCTCAATCCACCCAGATGTGTATTTAAGTTGCCACCTTAGATAAACCATTAATTAACAATACTCACATTTGTCATGGATATCACTCACCCAATCCACGTCTACTAGCATAGCATGGCATAAAAGCAAATGTAGAAGTAACTCCCAAAGGTTTCATAATAAACAGGTAATAGGTACTACCTCATCAACTTCCCATCCCACAATTTAATTAGATCCTAATCATGCAATGTGTGAGGATTGGTCTAATGCAATAAAACATGGGTTGTAGAAAAGGTATGATCAAAGTGTTACTTGCCTGCAATGTTGATGAAGATGATTCGCACTCAAAAATCTTGATAGCTCTACTCGTCACACTCCGGTCAATCTATCGTAAGCAAGCAATAGTAACCACACATAAGCAATCACTCAAAAGATCGGGAAGAACGAAGAAAACGATTCGGAAAACATCGAAACCAAGCAAATAAATCTTGCAACATAAAACAATTTCTAACAGTACCAAAATTATATGAATTTGGCCTTATTAGAATGTTTAGGTCAAGAGCTTCGATTTGCAAAAAGAATCAACTCAAACGGAGCTACGAAACTCAAGTTATGATCAAACGAAGTTTGAATTCAAATCTGATCTAATTCAAATTTTAAACTTTTCAAAAACATGTTTGAGTTGGATTAATGGATAGAGGAGATCATAACGAAGACGTGGGCGTTGGTTTCGTTGGATTTGGACTAACGAGCAAAAAGTTATGAGCGTTTGAAAAACAGGGGCTAAACTCTAAAGAAAATCCTCACATATAGGTCCCTGGCCGGAAATAACAGAAAAAGAAAAATACTAATTTACGAACGTTCACTCCTGAACCCTAAACTATGAACTTGTTCGCTCCAGAGGCTGAACCAGCGAGCGTTCTCTAAATAGATCAATCTAAAAAAAACTAAACCATTTTTTTAACGAAAACCGAATAAAGGAAAATAAACCGGACCGGGGCGGTTTTATACCGGTTCGGGGCGGTTCTTCGGTGAGGAACCGGCGGCGAATCTCCGGCGAGGGCGGCGCGGCGGCTCCGGCGAGGGCAGCGCGCTCCGGCGCGGCGGCGGCAGCGGCACAGGGCGGCGGAGGCAGCAGCTACGCGGGGCGGCAAGGGGCTAGGCGAGGCGCGGCTGCGGCGGAGGCGAGGCGCGGCAGCAGCGAGCGGCGCTGGGCGGCGGCAGCGGCGAGGCGGCGGCGCAGATGCGGCGGGGCGCGGCGAGAGGAGAGAGAGGGAAACGGGGCCGGGGCGGCGCCCTTTATAGGAGGGGAGGGGAGGAGAACTTGGAGAAGGGGGCGAGGAGGAGGCCGAGCGAAGCACGGCGGCCATGGCGGTGCGGCGGCGTGCCCGAGCGGGACTCCCGCTCGGGAAGGAGACGAGCGGCGCGCTGGGCTGGGCTTGGCCTGTTGGGCCGGCCCAGTTCGGCGGAGGGGAGCTCTTTTTTTTCCAGACAAACAAAAGGGATAAAACAAATAGAAAAAAATATATATATTATATAGGCATATAATATATCAAAATTTTCAGAAAAAGATTTTCTACACGGTGAACATTTTCCTAGCATTAAATAAAATACACACGAATTCTAATAATTCAAAGAGTGCTACTGGTCTATTAAAATCCAACTAAAATCATTTTAAAAATACCAAAATGATTTAAAATTAAATTTTCTCCAATTTTCTGTTGTAGGGAATCATGTTACCCTATTTTCCATATATTTTATTTTTGGAGAAAAATAATTTGAATAAAACTCAAATAACTCCAAATTGAAAATAAATTCAAAAGAACTTTGAATTTAATTCTTTGAAACTCCCAACTCATATTTCATATAATTTGAAGAAGTCATTTTATCTTCTCTCATGAAAATCATTGAGTTGCATAAAGTTTCAGAGTTGAAAATATTTTCCAAATGAAATTCAAATATTTTCAACACCCCTTGTCATTTAAATAAATGGAAGAAGTCATGTCATCTTCTCTCCAGGGTTTTGTGGTGAAAAGAATTTGAATTCATGGAGATCATAAAATGCAAAAATGAAAGTTTGGGAAAGTCCTTTTATTCCCTCTCATTTCAACTTTCAAAAAGGTTTCGAATTCACTCACTTTCAGACAATCAATCCAATCTATCTAATTATTTTAACATTCCAAAATTTAGAATTTTGGGATGTTACAAACCTACCACCCTTAAAATGAATCTCGTCCTCGAGATTCGGAGAGGCTAGCAAGAAAAAGGTTAGGGTTTGGGGGTCTCCTCAACTTCCATCAATCGTCTCCGGGGTCTGGGGTGCTACCACCCTTAGAAACATCATTACGGTCCCATCAATACTCATGTACTCCATCCTTATTCTTGACAGGGTCGGTCTTCTCAGATCCTCGAGAAAATTCCTTCTCTGAGCTCTTCCGGTAGTGGCATAACCTTTTCCTCAATTCTTCTGTCCTTTTATCTTGGTAAGGTTATTTCGGGACTGTGTCTTCTTAGCTGACGGGTCTGGCGCCAAAACTAAACAACTATCGATATCTCATGGTGGTCAACAATTTGTGGCTTCTCCTGCAGGAAATGGGTATGGGTTGATCCTCACCGTATAACCTACGGTTGGCAAAGCTGCCATGTACAAGGGAAAAATACCTATACCATTCTAAGGTTTAACAAGGTTTAATATCGTCTTCTCTCTACTATAGGTAAGTCACTCAGATTTACCATTCCATATAGCAAGGCAAATAATAAGAGTAAGTCGGTATGGTGATCAATCCATCTCGCACCCAAATCATTACCATGTATACAGTTTAGCGAATCTCGCATTGTAACACTCGGTCATCCTCACAAGCATTGCAGAATTTCTCTCGTCGACGAACCAAGTTCGGAATAATCCATTGATTCTGCAAGCCAGACCAACATCTATCGTTCCTTCACAACTCTCAGGTTTTGCGTAAACTCCTATAAAATCGTCTGTCGACAAAGGTATATCCACTTCCAGGGTTTTTCCTTCAGCAAGAATGTGCTTGCTTCTTGGCAGGTCCTGGGGCCTGTGGGTTATGGCACACCTCATCACTTGTAGTCCTTGAACTTATCATCGGGCAACTTATCGTTATCCCAACATCCAACTTCCAGCTTCCTAGCATACTTAGATCCATCCAATTGTACTGTCTTTCTTCCTTCTATTGGCAGCAAACTAGGACATGATTACTCAGACTCATCATGGAATTTCCCTTGATCCATATCTCCAATATCATACCTCCTTTATATCCAATAGTAATTTATCTCTTCATCCTCGTGGAATATCCCACATACCGAGGTAAAACTTATACTTATGAAGTCCATATTCCATTTCATGGAACATCATTATCCTTTCCGCGGTCAAGCGTCCTTACAGGGGTATGTTGGCCATCTCTGCATGGCACTTCTTCAACTGGGAAATGTGAAACACATCATGAACTCCTGACAGTCCTTCGGGTAACTCCAACTTGTAGGCCACTTCTCTCATACGCTCCAAAACTCGGTATGGTCCTACAAATCTCGGGGCTAACTGTCCCTTAACTCCAAATCGTTTTAACTCCTCGCAGAAGGGTCACACGAAGACATGCTCTATCTCCAATTTCATAGACTACCTCCTTGAGTTTTTGAGTCTACATAACTCTTCTGCCTGGACTGAGCTACCTTTGGTCTATCTCGAATCAACTTAACATTCTCTTCTGACTCCTTTGATCACCTTTGGTCCAAACAACTGTCGGTCTCCAACTTCATCCCACATACCCTTGGGGTATCACACATATCGAGACAAAACTCGTATTCATTTTGTCTGAAATCCATTACAGGGTACTACCACCCTTAAAATGTACAAATCTTCCATAGAACATATTTCTCATATCCTCAGAATGGCCAAAATCCTTCTTCATAGAGTAACAACTCATAAAATCCATATCAGTACCAACGATGCTAACTTTATTCACTCTCAATTAATTACAATCTCTCGCTTTTCCATTACATGTCTCAACTCAACACCTCAATATAAAAGAAAATGTTCTCACTTCTACTACTCCATTTCTTTTGTTGCAAACTCAACTATCTAGCACAAGTCTCCTTCTCCTTGGGGCATTCTCTGGCAAAGTGCCCTGCTCCATTACAACTAAAACATATTACTTATGACAAGTATCGAGGTTTCCTTTTTGGGAAATTGTTGAGGTAGTGCCCTGACTCCTTGCACCTATAACAGGTGATATGACTCAGGTTCCTCCTGGGCTCCAATCGGTTTCTCTTCCTGGACTTTTCCATTCCAATCAGGGCTTCTATTTCCTGTGGGTCATATTCTACTTCCTCTGTCGGGAATTCTACTAGATCCCCATTCATACAATTCTGGGAGATGTGTCCTTCTTCTCCACATGAATAGCATGACTTAGTGCAGGGTTTACTCGGGTCTTCTTTAGGTGTGTCCTCCACATATTCCTTCATCACAGGTTTTTCTAAACTTTCCATAAGGGCTCCTCTCGTTGCTTCTTTCTTCTGCTGGATGGTTCTTTCTACCATGGGGTAAATGTGACACTGAGCAGGGTAGTGGGTAGTCCCTTTACACAAGAAACAAGTGATCTGCCTAGTTGGGCATTCTTCAGCTGGATGACTTCCTTCACAATTAGGGCATTCATCCTTGTGTTCTTTATGGTTGTGTCCTATTTCTCCATAAAGCTTGCATGCAAAAGTTTTTTTTTCATATCCTTTCCATAAGGCTTCAATTTCTGGGACACAAACTGAGACTTTAGCAAAGTCAATTTAAATTCCTCCCAAGTGGTTACTCCTTGCCATCCATTGATGGTTTGATACATTCTCCACCAAGTAGCAGCACCTCTTTCAAAGCATTGAAGAGCATGCCGGGCCATATCCTTTCCGACTATAGGGTTTTTCTCCAATGATCCTCCATGTTCTGAATCCATCGGTCTGTCTCCAATTGACTCATCGGTCCAGAAAATACAAGCTCATCTTCATTCATCCTCTATTGGGTCCAAGGGTTTGGGGTAAGATAAGAGAGATAGAGAGGGATACACACAATATAAACAAAAGTTTTGAAAAGACAAATTTTTGTTGTGGCTGTCGAAAAACATCAAACAAATGACAGCTCACAAACGTCGCATCTAACGTAGGTATAAAACAGGGGTTTGGTCTGCTAAGGTCATCGTCGCCAAACTCTTCAAGTCTTGTTCATGCCTCCAATGGCTTCTTCCGATCGTGTTTGTCCTGCTCAATTCCTTTGGCTAGATCATCTGTGTTGACGTGAAATCTCTCGTGACATCCTTTAATATTCCGGAGTTGCATTTCAAACTTCTGGTTTCAACATCCTTCACATGAACCATGGTCATACTGTCCTTCAGTTCCTGACAATTCTCCGGTATCTCGAGGTTTTACTTCTCTAGCTTGGCTACTTCCAACTTTTGGGTCCTAAGTTCTTCACGAAATGCTTCCTTTCAAATACGGCTTCTTGTGGCTCCATCTTAACTTCTTGATGTAATACTCCAGATCATGGTGATACACCGGCTAAGGTTAAAACTTCATCTTGCTGATAGGTGCTCCATCAGCCTTCTACCATTTAATCCTTCCATGCATATGCATGCTTAACTCAGCACGGTGACAATAGCATAAGCGGGCGATAACCTCATGGATAGCTGTGGTTGTTCTCTTGTCATTTCCATGAGCTATCTCTCCATAGTTGATATCTCCTGCCTTAGGGTTTTCCTTGACAAATCCTTGAGTTCTTAACTCTACATGCTCCGGTCTTTCTCCAACACACCTTGATCTCGGGCATTGAAAACTTCCATAGTCTGCCAAGTTCCATAAGGGTAGCCTTCCTAGGTCATACAAATCTGGGAATTCTTCAGAGCCTTCAAATGCTACTTGTCTTCAGAGTCTTCAATAGCTGTAGTTTCCATTATCATAATGTATGGTAAAATCCTCTTCATTCCGAATGGTCTCAGTTGTCCGATATCTTGTACTTCTTGGAATGGTCTCATCAGTGGAATCTTCGAGTGGTCAAAAGGGGAAAGGGGTATGGTCTCACTAAAAGGGAATATTTGAATAAACTCAGAAGAGAAAAGAGGTAAAAGATCTTTTTGAAGGGGGAAAGTTGTAGAGAAAAATCTTTGCTATGGTCTTGCCAGTTTCTAGGGTCACGTCCTACAGTCAACATGTGCTCTGATACCATCTTGTAGCGACCTGACCCGAATGGATCAAGTCTCTGTGCTTAAGTGTCATCCCTGGATCGGTATGCTGACACACACAGTACTCGAAGGATTTATAACAGAGGTAAATCACATGTATAAAGTAACATAAATACTATTACCTCAATCCATATAGCGGAAGCAACAAGGTTGTGGATTCCCATCAACACCAACGGCAAAGTTGAGTGTAGAAATCGTAACCCTAACGTATCACTTACTCGTCGTAAGAAACCTGCAACATGAGACGTTGCAGCCCAAAACGGGTCAGTACATTGAATGTACTGGAAAATTCACACCATAGAGAATGATGAACAATGGCTATCACTACATGCATATTTGGCTGGTGGAAAAGCTCTATGGTTATAAAGTTTTTGCGTAAAGCCAATTTTTCCCTACTGCAAAGGAATAAATTTATTTAACTATCAAGGTGGTTGTGAAACATCGAGAATGGTTGACAGCATTCCGATCCCAATTAAGTGAACAATTAAAACCCAACAACATTAATTAGAAGTAACATGATGAGATTCACATGATATTCAAGTACTAGATACTCAAGATGTCCATGACCGGGGACACGGCTAATCATGATTAGTTTGTACACTCTGCAGAGGTTTGCGCACTTTTCCCCACAAGACTTGATCGCCTCCGTTTGGTTTCTCGCACTACAGGGTGTTTGAGAAGACGGATGACCGAGACATAGTCTTTCAGAAGCGCTAGCACCTTACGATCGGGTAGACCGGTACACCTACATCCCCTACATCTGCTAGTCCACCACTGTAAGAGTTCGCACAACTTAGTCAACTATGCCAGAGCCCATAATGGCTTGTGGTTGCACATGGAAGTTTCTAGCATGAAAGATCTTATGATCCCTTTGAGCCTGGGTGGCGGTCCAAAATAAAAACAGGCAAGTCCTGATAGACATCAGGTGCCTCAATCCACCCAGATGTGTATTTAAGTTGCCACCTTAGATAAACCATTAATTAACAATACTCACATCTGTCATGGATATCACTCACCCAATCCACGTCTACTAGCATAGCATGGCATAAAAGCAAACGTAGAAGTAACTCCCAAAGGTTTCATAATAAACAGGTAATAGGTACTACCTCATCTACTTCCCATCCCACAATTTAATTAGATCCTAATCATGCAATGTGTGAGGATTGGTCTAATGCAATAAAACATGGGTTGTAGAAAAGGTATGATCAAAGTGTTACTTGCCTGCAATGTTGATGAAGATGATTCGCACTCAAAAATCTTGATAGCTCTACTCGTCACACTCCGGTCAATCTATCGTAAGCAAGCAATAGTAACCACACATAAGCAATCACTCAAAAGATCGGGAAGAACGAAGAAAACGATTCGGAAAACATCAAAACCAAGCAAATAACTCTTGCAACATAAAACAATTTCTAACAGTACCAAAATTATATGAATTTGGCCTTATTAGAATGTTTAGGTCAAGAGCTTCGATTTGCAAAAAGAATCAACTCAAACGGAGCTACGAAACTCAAGTTATGATCAAACGAAGTTTGAATTCAAATCTGATCTAATTCAAATTTTAAACTTTTCAAAAACATGTTTGAGTTGGATTAATGGATAGAGGAGATCATAACGAAGACGTGGGCGTTGGTTTCGTTGGATTTGGACTAACGAGCAAAAAGTTATGAGCGTTTGAAAAACAGGGGCTAAACTCTAAAGAAAATCCTCACATATAGGTCCCTGGCTGGAAATAACAGAAAAAGAAAAATACTAATTTACGAACGTTCACTCCTGAACCCTAAACTATGAACTCGTTCGCTCCAGAGGCTGAACCAGCGAGCGTTCTCTAAATAGATCAATCTAAAAAAAACTAAACCGTTTTTTTAACGAAAACCGAATAAAGGAAAATAAACCGGACCGGGGCGGTTTTATACCGGTTCGGGCGGTTCTTTGGTGAGGAACCGGCGGTGAATCTCCGGCGAGGGCGGTGCGGCGGCTCCGGCGAGGGCAGCGCGCTCCGGCGCGGCGGCGGCAGCGGCGCAGGGCGGCGGAGGCAGCAGCTACGCGGGGCGGCGAGGGGCTAGGCGAGGCGCGGCTGTGGCGGAGGGCTCCGGGCGGAGGCGAGGCGCGGCAGCAGCGAGCGGCGCTGGGCGGCGGCAGCGGCAAGGCGGCAGCGCAGATGCGGCGGGGCGCGGCGAGAGGAGAGAGAGGGAAACGGGGCCGGGGCGGCGCCCTTTATAGGAGGGGAGGAGAGGAGAACTTGGAGAAGGGGGCTAGGAGGAGGCCGGGCGAAGCACGGCGGCCATGGCGGTGCGGCGGCGTGCCCGAGCGGGACTCCCGCTCGGGAAGGAGAGGAGCGCCGCGCTGGGCTGGGCTTGGCCTGTTGGGCCGGCCCAGTTCGGCGGAGGGGAGCTCTTTTTTTTTTCCAGACAAACAAAAGGGATAAAACAAATAGAAAAAAAATATATATATTATATAGGCATATAATATATCAAAATTTTCAGAAAAAGATTTTCTACATGGTGAACATTTTCCTAGCATTAAATAAAATACACATGAATTCTAATAATTCAAAGAGTGCTACTGGTCTATTAAAATCCAACTAAAATCATTTTAAAAATACCAAAATGATTTCAAATTAATTTTTCTCCAATTTTCTATTGTAGGGAATCATGTTACCCTATTTTCCATATATTTTATTTTTGGAGAAAAATAATTTGAATAAAACTCAAATAACTCCAAATTGAAAATAAATTCAAAAGAACTTTGAATTTAATTCTTTGAAACTCCCAACTCATATTTCATATAATTTGAAGAAGTCATTTTATCTTCTCTCGTGAAAATCATTGAGTTGCATAAAGTTTCAGAGTTGAAAATATTTTCCAAATGAAATTCAAATATTTTCAACACCCCTTGTCATTTAAATAAATGGAAGAAGTCATGTCATCTTCTCTCCAGGGTTTTGTGGTGAAAAGAATTTGAATTCATGGAGATCATAAAATGCAAAAATGAAAGTTTGGGAAAGTCCTTTTATTCCCTCTCATTTAACTTTCAAAAAGGTTTCGAATTCACTCACTTTCAGACAATCAATCAAACAATCAATCCAATCTATCTATTTATTTTAACATTCCAAAATTTAGAATTTTGGGATGTTACACTCTCCTACTTACTGGATCAAGAAGGAGGAGACGTCATCGAGCCGCACGTGTGCTAAGCTCGGAGATACCGTCTGTTCGGCACTGGATCAGTTGGATCGTGATCGGATCGTGAAGAATACGGCTACATCAACCGTGTGATAAACGCTTGTGCTTAGCGATCTACAAGGGTATGTAGATGCTCTCCCCCTCTCATAGATATGCATCTCCATGGATAGACCTTGCCTGTGCATAGAATTTTTTTTTCCATGCAATGTTCCCCAACAGTGGCATCAGAGCCAGTTCTATGCGTAGATGATATGCACGAGTAGAACACAAAGACGTAGTGGGCAGTGATGTTCATACTGCTTACCACCAACACCTTATTTTGATTCGGCAGCATTGTGGGATGAAGCGGCCTGGACCAACCTTACATGTCCACGCACATGAGACCGGTTCCACCGACTGACATGCAACTTGTTTTGCATAAAGGTGGTTGGCGGGTGTCTGTTTCTCCTACCTTAGTTGAATCGAATTTGACTATGGACGGTCCTTGAAGAAGGTTAAAATAGCAAACTTGATAATCACCGTTGTAGTTTTGCGTAGATAAGAACGGTTCTTGCTAGTTGCCCGTAGCAGCCACGTAAAACTTGCAACAACAAAGTAGAGGACGTCTAACTTGTTTTTGCAGGGCATGTTGTGATGTGATATGGTCAAGATAGACGGAGCGGTGGAAGTTGCATGGAAATATCTCGTAATGGCTATGGAAATGCCATAATAGGTACGTATGGTGGATATTTTGAGGAAGAGTATATGGTGGGTTTTATGCACCGGTGAAAGTTGCGCGGTGCTAGAGAGGATAGCAATGGTGGAAGGGTGAGAGTGCGTATAATCCATGGACTCAACATTAGTCATAAAGAACTCACATACTTATTACAAAAAAAATATTAGCCACCGAAATGAAGTACTAATACGCATGCTCCTAGGATGTTGGTAGGATTTAACCATCACGCGCTCCAGACCTCCACATAAAGGATGACAATCAAAAAATAAATCATGCTCTGACTTCATCACATAACGGTTCACCATATGTGCATGCTACGGGAATCACAAACCTTAACACAAGTATTTCTACCAATCCACAATTACTCGCTAGCATGACTCTAATATCATCATCTTTATATCTCAAAACAAATGCAAGGAATCAAGCTTCTCATATATTCAATGCTCTTTATGAAAGTTTTTTATTATATCCCTCGTGAATGCCCATCATATTAGGACTAAATTCATAACCTAAGAAAATTGCCATACTATTTATAAGAATCTCAAAATAATATAAGTGAATCATGAGAGTTCATCAATTTGTTCAAAATAAAACCACCACCCTACTCTAAAAATATATAAGTGAAGCACTAGAGCAACTAACAAACTACTCCAAAAATATATAAGTGAAGATCAATGAGTAGTTGAATAATTATGTAGCTATGTGAGGACTCTCTCTCTCTCATTTAAGAATTTCAGATCTTAATATTTTATTCAAACAACAAGGAAAACAAAATAAAATGACATTTCAAGAATAGCATATATCATGAGAAGAAGCAAAAACTTAGGCTCCACCGAGGCTAACTGATAATTGTTGATGAAGAAAGGTGGGATGCCTACCGGGGCATTCCCAAGCTTAGATGCTTGAGAATTCTTGAAATATTAACTTGGGATGCCTTGGGCATCCCCAAGCTTGAGCTTTTGTGTCTCCTTAATTCCTTTTATATCACGGTTTTCCTAAATCTTAAAAACTTCATCCACACAAAACTTAACAAGAACTTGTGAGATAAGTTAGTATAAATTAATGCATAACCTTATTATTCTCTATTGTAGAAAATAAGTAAAATTATTATTTAACATTTAATACTAAATGCCTCTGCAGATTTAATACTCATATCCTCAAATAGAATCATTAAACAAGCAAACATATGAAAACAATGCAAACATAACAGCAATCTGTCAAAACAGGACAGTTTGTAAAGAATGCAAGACGATTCATACTTCTCTAACTCCAAAAATTATGAAAAATTACCACACTGTAGAAATTTTGCTGTTACTCATCGTGCAAAAGTTTCAAGATTTTATCATGTTCTTACGCTCCATAAGAATTCAGACAATGATAGAAAACTTTCTATTTTCAAAGCAGCAGCATATAGACTTGCAAAATAAGCATGGTAAAGGCTATACTTGACATTTTTATTGAACTAAAAGATGCAAAACATTATTATAAATAACAGTAATCAAATCCTAATAACATAAAATGATGCTCCAAGCAACACACATATCATGTGACGAATAAAAATATAGCTCCAAGTGAGGTTACCGATAATGTTAAAGACGAAAGAGGTGATGCCATCCGGGGCATCCCCAAGCTTAGTTGCTTGGGTATTCCTTGAATATTATCTTGGGGTGCCTTGGGAATCCCCAAGCTTAGTGTCTTGACACTCCTTATTCTCCTCATATTGATATCTCACCCAAAACTTGAAAACTTCAATCACACAAAACTTAACAGAACTTCGTGAGATAGGTTAGTATAGTAAAACAAATCAATCACTTTCGTACTGTCAAGATAAGATTCACAATTGTTCTCACACAATGCCTATTGTACCTTATCATTTACAAAATTTATATCACTTAATATAAGTTATGGAAACACTAAAACAAGCAAACTATGCATTGAAAACAGAATCTGTCAAAAACAGAACAGATTGTAATGATCTGAACAACAACTATACTTATGCTACTCCAAAAATTCTGAAAAATTAGGAAAACCTAGGAATTATATATAAATCTTATACAAAAAATTAAGATCAAAAGCACGCTTTTGTGATTTTTTAAATTCTGGCAATGAGCACGAAAGTATTTGTTTTTCAGCAAGATCAAATCAACTATCACTATAGATCAACCCCAAGGTATTATTTGGCACTTTATTGGAACAAAAGCTATCAAACACACAAAAACAGTAGGGGTAAATATTGGGTTGTCTCCCAACAAGCTCTTTTCCTTAATGCCTTTTTAGCTAGGCATGGTGATTTCAACGATGCTCAAATGAAAGATAAGAATTGAAACATAATGGGAGCATCATGAAGCATATGACTAGCACATTTAAGCCTAACCCACTTCCTATGCATATGGATTTTGTGAGCAAACAACTTATGGGAACAAGAATCAACTAGCATAGTAAGGCAAAACAAGCATAACTTCAAGATTTTCAACACATAGAGAGAAAACTTGATATTATTGCAATATGTAAAAGCAAATGTTCCGCTCTCATAATAATTTTCAGTAGCATCATGAATGAATTCAACAATATAACTATCATATAAAGCATTCTTTTCATGATCCACTAGCATAGAAATTTTATTACTCTTCACATAAGCAAATTTATTATCATTCATAGTAGTGGGAGCACACTCAACAAAATAACTATCATGTGATACTTCATTCACATAATCTATCTGAGCACTAAAATCATAATGACAAGTTTCATGGATATCCTTATTCTTTATAGCATACATGTCATCATAATAATCATCATAGATAGCAACTTTGGTGTCATAATCAATTGAAACCTCTTCCAAAATAGTGGATTCATCACTAAATAAAGTCATGACCTCTCCAAATCCACTTTCATAATTATTAGAATAAGATTCAACATCCTCCAAAATAGAGGGATCATTAGTACCTAGAGTTGACACTCTTCCAAACGCACTGTCATCAATATAATCATCGTAAATAGGAGGCATGCTAATTATAATAAATTTGCTCATCAAAACTTGGGGGGTAAATAATATCATCTTCATCAAACATAGCATCCCCAAGCTTATGGCTTTGCATATCATCAGCATCATGGATATTCAAAGAATTCATACTAACAAGATTGCAAGCATTCTCATCATTCAAAGATTTTACGCCAAACATTTTATTGACTTCTTCTTCTATCAATTCGGCACAATTTTCCATCCATCATTTTCAAGAAAGACATGATAAAGATGAATAATATGAGGCAATCTCAATTCCATTTTTTGTAGCTTTCTTTTATAAGCTAAACTAGTGATAAAACAAGAAACTAAAAGATTCAGTTGCAAGATCTAAAGATATACCTTCAAGCACTCACCTCCCCGGCAACGGCGCCAGAAAAGAGCTTGATGTCTACTACACAACTTATTCTTGTAGACTCATGTTGGGCCTCCAAGCGCATAGTTTTGTAGGACAATAGCAATTTTCCCTCAATTGAATGACCTAAGGTTTATCAATCTGTGGGAGGCATAGGATGAAGATGGTCTCTCTCAAACAACCCTGCAACCAAATAACAAAGAGTCTCTTGTGTCCCCAACACACCCAATACAATGGTAAATTGTATATGAGCACTAGTTCGGTGAAGAGATGGTGATACAAATGTAATATGGATAGTAGATATATGTTTTTGTAATCTCAAAATATAAAAACACCAAGGTAACTAGTAACAAAAGTGAGCAAAAAAGGTATTGCAATGCTTGAAAACAAGGCCTAGGGTTCATACTTTCACTAGTGCAAAGTCTCTCAACAATGATAACATAATTAAATCATATGGCAATCCATCAATGTGCGACAAAGAGTCACTCCAAAGTTCCTATCGCGGAGAACATAAAATGAAATTGCTTGTAGGGTATGAAACCACCTCAAATTTATCCTTTCTGATTAGTCTTTTGAGCTATTCCTAGAAGTGTCACAACAGCCCTAGAGTTCGTACTAAAATAACACCATATGATACACATCGATCAACCGTAATGTTACCTAGATACTCCAATGTCACCACAAGTATCCGTGGGTTAATTATACGATATGCATCAAACAACTTCAAATCCATAATATTCAATCCAACACAAACAACCTCAAAGAGTGCCCTAAGATTTCTACCGGAGAAACAAGGATGAAAACATGCATCAACCCCTATGCATAGATTACCACAATGTCACATCGGGAATCCGCTAGTTGAGTGCCAAAACATACATCAAGTGAATTAATAGAACACCCCATTGTCACCACAAGTATCCCACGCAAGACATACATCAAGTGTTCTCAAATCCATAAAAGTATTCAATCTGATAATAGTGAAACCTAAAAGGTAAAAATAAATTCATCACAAGAATATAGAGAGGGAGAAACACCATATGATCCAACTATAGTAACAAAGCTCGCGGTACATCAAGATCGTGCCAAATCAAGAACACGAGAGAGAGAGAGAGAGAGAGAGAGAGAGAGAGAGATCAAACACATAGCTACTTGTACATACCCTCAACCCCGAGGATGAACTACCCCCTCCTCGTCATGGAGACCGCCGGGATGATGAAGATGGCCCTCCGGTGATGGTTTCCCCCTCTGGCAGGGTGCAGAAACGGGCTCCCGATTGGTTTTTCATGGCTACAGAGGCTTGCGGCGGTGAAAATTTCAATCTAGGTTTCTTTCTGGAGGTTACGGGATTTATAAGAATTTTTGGCGCCGGTCTCACGTCAAGGGGATGCCCAAGGGGCCCACAAGCCGGGGGCGCCCCCTAGTCTTGTGGCCTCCTCGGTCACTTCCTGGCCCGGCTTCGATGCTTCGGGGGTCTCTTTTGGTTCATAAAAAATCACCGTAAATTTTTAGCCCATTCCGAGAACTTTTATTTCTGCACAAAAAATGACACCACGATAGTTCTACTGATAACAACGTCAGTCCGAGTTAGATCTAATAAAATCATACCAAAACCATATATAATTGTTGCAAACATGGCATGAATACTTAATAAATTATAGATACGTTGGAGACGTATCAGAGGTAGATCCAGCTTGAACCGCGAGGGCCAGGGGCCACCACACATAGCTCGGGTGTAAATGCTTGGCACCCCGCACCGATCGGCACCACCCTCACAATGGGGGCGCCTTGCACAGGGCGTTCTTCCTCCACTATTTCTCGCGTGAACCTGTTGTGCCGCTCGCGCCGACGTTCGATGACGACACGGGCGTCCTCCGGCGGGTGACTGGTTGCTGGCAAGCAATCCTCATCCTCCCCCGGGGAGGAGGCCACTAAATGGTGTGCCTTCTCCTCATGGCGCCCGCGAGCATGCCTCGTCTTGTCCTCTCATCGGTGCTGGGGCGGCGGCATGTGTTCCGTTGCACGCGAGCGCTCAGGGTGCCGCCAAGATGGCATTCGCGACTGTGATAGTGCTTGCCCCGCAACACCGAGCAGATGTGTGACCCGCACAGCTAGGGGCTGCACCCGGCCTCTGGAGGATGTAAGTGCATCTAGTGCCACCCCTAGTTGGTTTTGGAGTATTGACGACAAACCTAGTTGAGGGACTAATGTGCTTTTGAGAATTGCAGGATAACACAGGTAGAAGTCCCTCATTGATTCGGTCTTCCTACCAGAGATGACCCCTAAAATTGTATGAAGACATTGAAGTCAAAGGTGGTATGTGAAGATATTCACATTGAAGACTATGACAAGAGAAGACATCGCATGAAGACTATGGAGCTCGAAGACTTAGATCTTTCGTAGTTCTTTTCTTCTTTGTTGAGTCATAGGAACCACCGTACTGTTAAGTGGGGTCCAAGAGAACCAGTCAGAATGACTGAAGTGATGCTTAACCAAAATCTTATGTCTTTGAGTGAAGACTATGAGAGCGAATCTTGTCCAGAGTTGGACAAGTCAGCTTTGCTTGTAGCCCAAGTAAAGTTGCCGTGTGTGTTTGAAATCTGACCGTTGGAACACGTGTCAGTTCCTTAGTGACCCAGGGTCATTTCGGACAAATCAGGTCGGGTTTCCTAGTGGCTATAAATAGCCCACCCCCTACAACCATAAACGGTTGGCTGCTCAGAGTTAAAGTACGGCCGTTGTCATTTGAGAGCAACCCACCTCGAAGCCTTTGAGAGAGAATTCCTTGCGAGGATAAAGTCCTAACCACCCAGAGCCAAAGAGTGTTAGGCATCACTTAAGTCGTCCTATCTATGTGATCTGAAGACTTATTACACTTGAGGACTGTGAATCCTCCAGCCGGTTAGGCATCGCGTTCTGAGCATCCAAGAGTCATTGTGGATCGCCGGTGAACGAAGTCTGTGAAGGTTTGGGAGTCTACCTTGAAGACTTACCAGAGTGATTGGGCGAGGTCTGCGTGACCTTAGTCCAAGGGGAATACGGTGAGGACTAAGGGTTCTGAGCTGCGTGTTCAGGACTGGGTGTCCGGGACTGTGTGTCCTCAGGTTTAAATACCTAGCCGCCCTAACCAGACGTGTGGAACTGGTCCAACAAATCATTGTCTTCAACGAGTCACTGGTTTCATCCTTCCCTTCCCTTTACTTACTGTTGGTCCTTGTGAAGTCATTGCATGATTGCATTATCTTTTGTCTTCACTGAGTGACTGCTTGCTTTGATTGGCTTCACAATATCTTCCTACCTGATCCTTACTGCCTAGCTACTATAAGTCATTGTGCTTTCACTTCGTTGATTACCTGACTAAGGTTTGCCTAGTGTAGTCTACCTTCCGCTGCGTGGTAATAGGTTTACTTCTATCGTTTATCTTCAAAACTTCCCTATTTAGAAGACTTTCATAAAAATCGCCTATTCACCCCCCCCTCTAGTCGTTCACTAGCACTTTCAGAGGTGGGTACCACTAGAGCTCACATGCTGCCAGGAGCGTCGTGGCTAGCGTGTAGATGGTGTGGTCTGTGGCTGCAGATGGGACAACCGAGGCGTGAGCCCACGCCAGTCATCGAGGCAGGGTCAGGGCCCGGTTGCGGTTAGCTAGACCATCATGGACGTCGACCGTGTCACCCTCGTCATGTGTTGTGTCCAACTCTTGGTCCTGCAGACAGTGTCGGTTCCCCTCGACGCCGACCGGGCGGCGTCAACGGCCTCCCGAAGCCAGCGTCGTGCCAAAGAGCATGCTTCCCGACTGCTCACCGGGGCGACAGATGCATTTGACTACCTTGACGTTATGACCAGACCGTGCTCGAGGTTTTGAGGAGAACGACCACCAAGGACGGTGTCAAAGGAAAAGAAAACGCCTCGGTGCCCTACCTGGTGCGCCAAATGTCGGAGTCTAAGATCTAGACATTGTGTTGTTTAGCTACAACACTTTGAGAGTTCGGCCAGGGACTGAACGCTTCTAGCTTCCTAGGACTCTCCTTCTTCCCTCCTCATTCCCAACCACTCCGCTCCGCTTGCAAACTAGGGAGCAGACTAGAAGGGAAAGAAGCCAGTAGGCCAAGAGGAGCGTTCTTTCTTTTCCCAATGGTCAAAAGAGAGCTCTCTTTTGTCCATCTCGGGCATGGTGCTACAGGGTGCTCCAGTAGCACCCTCACGCGGGTCCTCCTCCAACATTGTAGACGATTCGTTTGATGCAGGGATGCTGACATCCTCCCCCAAGTCAAACCATGTACTTTCAGTCCTTCATCTCATCCTTTGGCATGGATCACCTCGACTACTTTCATCATGACCTTCCTCTCCCGGGCCCCTCCCTCGTCCTTCCGCATGGGGAGGGAGAGGAGGAGAGAAAGATCTCTCGATAGACTTCTCCGAAAAGCGGTTCCCAAGCCATTTTTACAACCCTCACCTTCCTGGGTAAGCAAGATACCCAGAATAGTAGCCTTTCTCTGCCTGGACGCTACCGTCGGTCCCATGGCCAGCCGGCCCTGGGTACCCTGTAATCCATTGGTCCGACAGTAGCCCCCAAGCCCGGGCCCTGATTGTACTCGTTGCAAGCGTACGAGAAGTAGGGATGGGGCCATTGACCAATTGGGCACAATGTGTGGCGTCAATTTTCAAAATGATGGTACCTTATCCTCACGTCTTTGCCCTACCACCATTACCACGACTACCGCTCAAACCGTCATGACGCGTGGATGCCGCCTCGATTTCTGCTACACCCCTCCTTGTCGGGGGAAACGCACACAGCAGTACGCCTCTCTTCATCCGTTGCGCGGTTCCATCCCCGCTCCCAGTGAGAATAAAGAGGGGATAGAAGACGACGGCCCATCTCCCATCTCATTCATCTTCTTCCGTGCGCTCGTCTCAGCCAGGTCTTTGAATGCTTACCTGCGCTGGTCAACAATATACTCCCTCTCTCTCAGTTTACAGGGCGTGCGCGTACTTCTAGGTCGTCAATTTGACCAACCTAATACAAGTCATATATTACAAAAAATATACCAATATAAACTTCAGATTTCCTATTTTCAAACGGTATAATTTTTGTGTTATATAGTTTATATTAGGGTGATAAAATTGGCAACCTAGGTATACGCGTAGGACTTGTAAACTGAAACGGGGGGAGTAGCATAGGTGCCGATACGATCAAATCACTTTGAATGCTTACACCAGATATATCATAATACTTAGGGCCTGTTTGGGATTACTCCACTTCATAAAAATCGGTTTCTCTTCACTAAATTCATTCTCGAGCAATTCCATCTAGAAGTTGTAGTACTACCAAAAAGAATGTTTGGCTGCCATCTAGATTCAGCTTCAAGAATGAGAAATTTGGTGGAAAAGATCTATTTGATTGGTTGAGGGAGATAAACAAAGGGGTATCCACTTACTGGTGGCAGTGGTGGGTAATTTCCACCTAAGTCCAGCTTCTAGAGTTTTTTGTAGCACCCCCTAAAGAGCTTCATAAAAAACTGGGAGTTGTACCCCAGATTCTAGTTTGTTTGCGGAGCGGCATATCGTGAAGTTATCTCGTTTGGCTTGTGTTTTCTGGAGCGGAGCTGAATTTTAAGGAGCAGAGCAGTTCCAAACAGGCTTTAGGTAGTACGTGAGAGCCCGCACGTTGACCAGCTATCGATATTCTTCCAAGTCTTCCCGCCGGTCACGATGGACCGGGACGTCGCAAGTCCCTTTTCGGGCATGCGATCATCATCAACCGGTTTTCCACGGCAGTTCCAAAATCGAAAGGCCGACGGAGGAAAAAGACGAAAATGACGGTCATCCTCACCCCTCGCCGCATGCCTCCAAAGCACGGAAATGCTAGCGTCCATGGAACGGAGAATCGCGGCGGACTTTGTCCTGCGAAAGCGCCGTGAACTGCGAAGGCCCCCGCGTCTTTAGAGCTGTGTTATCTGCCTGTAATAAGTACGACTCCTTTTCTTTTTTGCAACTCGTAATCAGCATGACTCCGTGCGTGCACATGTGTACATATCCATATCGCAATCGCAAGGGGGATGGATTAGCGTTGGGCTGCTCTTGCTCTTTATTGCCACCGGCCGAGGTGAGGGAGGCGGCTGCGTAATCAGCGCCGTGAACGGGTCAAACGGTCAAACCCCCGCGACCCCCATCAGCTGCTTAATCCAAGGCGAGCAAGCTGAAAATTCTAGACATTCGCCCGTGACTTTCGTCAGGTATAAAAATATCCGTTCATGTGATCCTCGGTGTATCATATCATGGATGCTGCTGCTCCTCACATCGTCGGTCAAGCTGCACCGTGCGAGCGCTGGCACCGGAAATTGACCGGCGAATCCATGCCCTGGTGGTGTGCCTTGTCGCCAGTCGTCGGGATTCCACGTCCACGGCAGAAGATGGCGGCGAAAGGTCCAGGGCGACGCGACTCGTAGACTAATCATCGAGCGAGCGTGTAACATCTGATGTGACAGGGCGTTTAAGACGGTGAGAGGCAGACGAGGAGGAGGAGGAGCCCTCTCCCTGTCTGCCTCCTGGAAAGGGTTTTTTAGTTACAGAATTGGGGAATATTTTCCACGTTATCTAAACATTCCGCGTGCATTAGTTAGTTTTCGGACGACCATCAAGATGGCAAGTAAGGTAACTTTAACCGATTCTCAATAAAATAAAGGAAGATCCGGCCGAGTAAAGTTTAGTTTACTCCACTAACTTTTCTTTTTAGGGGAAACTCTCCTAACTTTTGGCTGGACCTAGCTTCTTTTTTTTTTGAGGCAAGGCTAGACCTAGCTGATCCCTTAAATATAACGGAGTATGATTTTGTTTTTTTTCTAACTTATGCAATTCTACTTTATATTGCAACTACATATTAACACACATATAGAAACTAAACATAAATACAAAGGTTCAAGCAAACAACGAATATAGTTTACAACCAAATTCAAAGTTTACACATCGAATTATTCAATTTGGCTTATGCATTTCATCGAACACTTGTTGTGCGTCTCCGAGCAGCGATGATGATGACCATGTCGGTGGCGCGCCACCGAGGAAGTGGCCCGAGGAGTAAGCTGTGCACGGAGGTGGCCCCTAGGAGGAAGCTAGTCGAGGCCCATGTTCATTGCCGGAGGAGTAAGCCATGCATAGAGGCGGCGACCTTGGAGGCGCTGCGCCGAAGCAAGGACAGCTGGTGACCAAGCTCAATGGCGTGCTCGCCAACATCTCCAACACCAACACGTTCCCGCCGGGCCTTGGCCCACCTCTCAACTACACACCAGTCCGGCACATAGGTGTCGCTCCTCTGCAGCCCCTACACGTAGGTCCACCTCCCGGAGGAGGCCCTCGGGGCATGTCGGTGAGGTCGGCGAGGCCGATGGGGGGGGGGGCGCCGGCGGCTGGGAGGAGAGCAAGGAGAGCCACCAGATTTTACTTTGTCGCCTAGAGGTCGAGTATATTTACTCCTCGGATAGGCGGAGCAGTTTTTTTTACTCCGCTAACCGATTTAGAAGATCGGCTAAGTGGCAGTTAGAGGAGTAAAACCAAATTTTTACTCCTCTATCACCGGATAGGGCATTCTACTCCTCCATCACCGGATAGGGGATTCGCTAGAGTTGGACTAAGCAGATCAATGAGAGTGGGTAGGTGCGAGACTACCGCTGTTAAAGACAGGGGGTCAGGGGCTTAGAGGGATGGCATTGGGTGATGACATCAAAACAATGGGCTGCGGGTAGGGGAGGGGTGGTGAGGAGGTCACGAGGTGTAGAGGCTGACGGTTACGAATGAGTTAAGGAGAGGCGAGGGGGGAGGGGGGAGGGGGGAGGAAAATGAGGAAGAAGATGAACCGTGTTGTTGTGTGTTGGATGATGATCCAACGCTTCATTTTTTTGACTAACGTTATTTTTTTCACATACCCGATACCTGATGAATAAGCGCTCTTCCTAAAGAAACTCATCTGCGTGTTGCTGTGAGAATCAGTTGGTGAAAGTTTAAGTTGATAACATAAGAACCAAAATTAAAAAATACACATGTCCTATTTTATTTAATTATATATATTTGTAAAACATTTATTGAATATAAGTAGAACGATTGAATGAAAAACATATTCCATATATGGTTAAATGTTGTGGTGTTTTTTTTTTCATGCATGATTGCATGTTGAAGTGGGCCTTATTTTATTTATAATAATATATGTTGAGTTGGCTTGCTACCATATTGAGATAAATAAGTTAGTGAATATAACTCTCTTAGTTAGGTATATATGATTGGAGCATATGATTTTCTTTTCTACATTTCTAGAGTTGAAATATAGTTTTCCTAGGGGTCGTAGAAATATAGTTATTCAGCGACAGAGCCGACGGAGGGGTGCTCGCAGTGCGCGTCCTTTGGGCCAGCTCATCCGTTGCACAGTTCCAAATTTCTAAATAATTGCACCATGTGAAAAGACTGTTTAAGTAATCATAAAATGTTCATGAATTCAGAAAAAATCATAGTTTTGAATAATGCTCCAAAAATCATAAAACGTCTGCGGGTCAAAAAAATGATCGCATGTTCAAAAAATGTTCATGATTCAAAAATTTGGTCGGGAAAACAAATGTTCATGATTTTGAAAAAAGTTCACATACTTAAAAAATGTTCATGAATTTTAAAATAAAATGGAAAATACAAAAAACTGTTCATGAAGTTTTAAATTTTGTTCTAAAAATAAAAAAAGTTCACGGATTTCAAGAATTATTTCCAAATTTCAAAAAAAAACTTCATCAGTTAAAAAAATGTTTGCTGATTCGAAAATGTTCATCAATTCAGAAAATTCTAATGCATTTCGAAAAAATATTTGTCCAAAACAAAAGAATATGTTCATTAATTTCCAAAATTGTTTGCTGATTAGAAAATATGCACAACTTTCAAAAAATGTCCACGAAATTCTAATTAAAGATCATGAATTCGAAAAATAATTACAATTTTGAGAAAATATAAGCAAATTTGTATAAAATATTCACAAATTCAAAAAACGTTCAGGATTTACAAAAAAATACAAATTTAAAAATGTTCACAAATTCGAAAGATGTTCCCAAAAATGAAAAACTAAACAAAAAATAATAAAAATAAAAATAAGAGAAAGCATAAATAGTGAAAAGAAAAGAATGAAAAAGAAAAAATACGAAATGAGCTGGCCCAACAAAAACAAAAATGCACCGTTTCATGATTTGAATGTGCACTGCCCTGGTGGTTTGTCTTGTCGCCAGTCATCGGGATTCCACATCCACAACAGAAGATGGCGGCGAAAGGTTGAGGACGATGAGAGGTAGACGAGGAGGAAGAGCCCTAACGGACGCATCTATCTCTGTCTGCCTCCAGGAAAGGTCATCACAGATCCAGAATCGGGGGATATTCTTCGCGATAACCAATAATCAGATACTTGAAATGTTCTGCGGGCGTTAGTCGATTTTCGAACAACCCCAAGGCTGGGGGTGACGCAAGGAGCGCCATTGATGAGCGTCGAGCCCGACAAGGCCGAGCCAGTACCTTGCCAAAGACGGGGGTGATGCGACAGTGAGTTGCGACGTACCACTGGCACAACGGTGGGCTACGGTTAGGGGAGAAGGTGGTCAGGCGGTCGCGAGAGGCGG
This sequence comes from Triticum urartu, assembly GCF_056163025.1. Lineage (NCBI taxonomy): Eukaryota > Viridiplantae > Streptophyta > Magnoliopsida > Poales > Poaceae > Triticum > Triticum urartu. Next base: position 238,686,746 of record NC_141879.1, on the reverse strand, counting down.
AGGCCAACGGTTAGGGCTGGGTTGGACGGCGATGGGCGAAGGGGAAAATGAATGGTATGTTGTTGTTTGTGGTCTTGGATGATTTTTTTGTGCAGGAGGTTGGATGATCTAACGCTCCTTGTTTTTTACTCTGGTATTTTTTTTTCATATACTTCATGAATAGGCGCTCTTTTTTAGAGATTGGGGGATAGGGTTTTGCATTGAGAAGGTCTCCTATGGTCGCCTGTATATTTCAAACACACGAGGCGGCGCCTAAGGCGAGTTGCTGATGGGACAGCTCACTCTGCCGTCCTCGGGTTTGCCTTGTTTTTTCTCTTCGATTTTCTATTAGGACTTTCCGAAAAACTGATTGTCGGATATTTGAAAGGGATTTAGATAAGAAAAAGACCCTTTTAAAAAATACAAGAAATATTAAGAAAAGTCCAGCGCGTATTTAAAAAAAGACCACAATACATTGAATCACAGTATATACAAAATATTCGGCGTGTTTAAAAAATCAGTATGTATTTCGATCAATATTCACCTTACATTAAGAAAAGTTCAGTTTGTATTTGGAAATGTTCACCGTATATTAGAAAACTTTTATAATTCAAAAACTACATAAAAAGTAAATTAGCAAGAAGATAAAGGAATAACAAATCAAAATCTAAAAGAGAAGAAAAAATAAATAAGAAATAGCTGAAAGAAAAAAAACCAAGACAAAAACCACACAAGAAAGAACAGAAAAAAAAAACAGCAGCCAGCCACCGAAAACAACACAGCGAATGCACGCGAACAAGGACGGATCACCTCGCTGCGCTGCGAGCCTGGACTCGTTTATTTGCCGCTTGCAAAATAGGATCAGTAGAGCGAGGCAAAGGGGGCGCCCATGTTACTTGTTAACGTGCATTTTGTTAACCCGCGCTAAAGGCGCCCCCGGCCGGCCTTATACCCGGCTTCGAACTCGCAACATCTGCGTTCAAAGGGAAGCACCCTAACCACTAGGATATCTCACCCGCTGGGAAACACTTGCTTTTTCCTTCTTTTTTTTCTTTCTTCAGTTCATGGGTTTTTTTCCTGACGTTTTCATTCGATTTTTCTTTTTCTCAAAACGACTTTTTGTTTATTTTTTATTTTACTTTTTTTCTGAAAATGACCTTTTCCTTTCTTTTTACTTTTCCTTTTTCCTTAAATGCATGGATTCTTTTAAAATTAATGAACTTTTTCTTCAAAATTGAGAACATTTTTTTTCTAAAACCAAGAACATCTATTCAGATTCTTGAACATTTTTTCAAAATCGAGGAATAATTTCAAATTTCTGAACTTTTTTCAAAAAATTGATGAACTTTTTCCAATTTGATATTTTTTTCAAATTTAATGAATTTTAAAAAGATCAACGAACTTTTTGTATAAATTTGATGAAGTTTTCCAAATTCGATAAAAAATTTCAATTCTATGAACATATTTTCAAAATGAATGAATTTTTTTCAAAACTGATGAATATTTTTCCCAAAATAGATGACCTTTCTACAAATTTGTGTCTTTTCCAAAATGGATGGACTATTTTTCAAAATCGATGAACTTATCAAATTTCTGAAAATTTATTCAAAATCCATGAAAACAATTTAACTCGTGATTTAAAAAAAGCTTATTTTTTGTATTTAATCAAAATTCAACGGTTGACTGATCATCCATTTGAGCAAAATACGCGAGCGTGCAACTGTGTGATTACGTGAGCGAGCAAGGGACTGTTTAGGCCGGGGAACGGAAGAAGCTGCGTGAGCGCCAATTAGGAGCACCCTATGTCTCGCTTGAACTAACTAGAAGCTGAGACGGTAGGACGTCTCGCTTCAGGCAGCCGCCTGATTGGGCCGGCCCAGCGCGGACACATGCCTTCAATGCTTTTTTCCCTTTTTATTTCACTTCTTCACATTCATTTTTTTACTAGATATAAATGCGTGTGCGTTGCAACGGGTATAAACATTTTGGTACGTTAGCATATGATTTTACCTACTCATATTAATTTTATTATGTAAATAAATATTTACCAAATGTTTCATGTGATTTAGCTACCTAATAAATTTATAATTATTTAATAATCACTTATTTGGTAAGAACTTATAGCTGTTAAGGCATATCTTTCTCGATGTAATTTTGGTGATTGATAACAAAATATTTCCGGACTAACTATGTGCTTTGAGCATTTCAGAGATTCATCCTTTGGCTCGAGACGATTTCTTTCCCCTCGGAGTGTTTTTCAAGACGATGTACCTCTTTCGTTTCTTGTTGGTGGACTAGTTTTGTAGGAGTCACCGTACTATCAAGAGGGGGTCCGCTTTGGTAAGGCTAGGGTGGAATCATCACGTACACTTCCGCTTCACACCCTCTGGGCCTTCCCGCGTCATTGGAGGTTTGTTTCCCTGCTGTTTGGGCAGTCTTTGGCCCCAGCGGTAGTATCGCGGTGCCCAGCGGTAGTACCGCTTGAGGGTCCTCAGCGGCAGTACCGCTGTGGTGTTGGGGATCGTAGCAGAAATTCAAAATTTTCTACGCATCACCAAGATCAATCTATGGAGTAATCTAGCAACGAGGGGAAGGAGAGTGCATCTACATACCCTTGTAGATCGCTAAGCTGAAGCGTTCAAGTGAACGGGGTTGATGGAGTCGTACTTATCATGATCCAAATCACTGATGATCCTAGCGCCGAACGGACGGCACCTCCGCGTTCAACACACGTACGGTTGGGAGACGTCTCCTCCTTCTTGATCCAGCAAGGGGAGAGGAGGAGTTGAGGGAGAACTCCAGCAATACGACGGCATGGTGGCAATGGAGCTCGTGGTTCTCCAGTAGGGCTTCGCCAAGCACTATGGAGGAGGAGGAGGTGTAGGAGAAGGGAGGGTTGTGCCAGGGGAGGGGTGCGGCTGCCCTCTCTCTCCCTCACTATATATAGGGGGAAGGGAGGAGGGGGAGGCGCCCTAGGGTTCCCTAGGGGAGGGGCGGCGGTCACAGGGGAAACCCTAGATGGGTTTGGGTGCCCCCACCCCTTAGAAAACTTGCCCCCCAAGCCGGGAGGGGCAGCTGCCCTAGGGGTGGCGCCCCCACCCCTCCTGGTTACGTGAGATGGGGTGGGAGGGGCGCTCAGCCCCTTAGTGGGCTGATGTGCCCTCTCCCCTTGGCCTATAAGACCCCCCAACGCTTGCCGGGGCCTCCGAAAGCCCTTTCGGTCACGCTGGTCATCACCTGGTACCCCCGGAACAATTCCGGACTCCAATACCCTCCGTCCAATATACCGATATTCACCTCCGGACCATTCCGAGCTCCTCGTCATGTCCGGGATCTCATTCGGGACTCCGAACAACCTTCGATAACCACATACTATTTCCCATAACAACTCTAGCGTCACTGAACCTTAAGTGTGTAGACCCTACGGGTTCAGAAACCATGCAGACATGACCGAGACAACTCTCCGGCCAATAACCAACAGCGGGATCTGGATACCCATGTTGGCTCCCACATGTTCCACGATGATCTCATCGGATGAACCACGATGTCGAGGATTCAATCAATCCCGTATTCAATTCCCTTTGTCCAGCGGTATTGTACTTGCCCGAGATTCGATCGTCGGTATCCCGATACCTTGTTCAATCTCGTTACCGGCAAGTCTCTTTACTCGTTCCGTAACACATCATCCCGTGATCAACTCCTTGGTCACATTGTGCACATTATGATGATGTCCTACCGAGTGGGCCCAGAGATACCTCTCTGTTTACACGGAGTGACAAATCCCAGTCTCGATTCGTGCCAACCCAACAAACACTTTCGGAGATACCTATAGTGTACCTTTATAGCCACCCAGTTACGTTGTGACGTTTGGCACACCCAAAGCACTCCTACGGTATCCGGGAGTTGCACAATCTCATGGTCTAAGGAAATGATACTTGACATTAGAAAAGCTTTAGCAAACGAACTACACGATCTTGTGCTACGCTTAGGATTGGGTCTTGTCCATCACATCATTCTCCTAATGATGTGATCCTGTTATCAACGACATCCAATGTCCATGGTCAGGAAACCGTAACCATCTATTGATCAACGAGCTAGTCAACTAGAGGCTTACTAGGGACATGGTGTTGTCTATGTATCCACACATGTATCTGAGTTTCCTATCAATACAATTCTAGCATGGATAATAAACGATTATCATGAACAATGAAATATAATAATAATAACTAATTTATTATTACCTCTAGGGCATATTTCCAACAGTCTCCCACTTGCACTAGAGTCAATAATCTAGTTCACATCGCCATGTGATTAACACTCACAGGTCACATCGCCATGTGACCAACATCCAAGAGTCTACTAGACTCAATGATCTAGTTCACATCACTATGTGATAAACACTCAAAGAGTTCTGGGTTTGATCATGTTATGCTTGTGAGAGAGGTTGTAGTCAACGGGTCTTGCCATATTCAGATCCCTATGTATTTCGCAAATCTTTATATCGTAGATGCTGCTACCACGTTCCACTTGGAGCTATTCCAAATTGTTGCTCCATTATACGTATTCGGTATCTCTACTCAGAGCTATCCGGATAGGTGTTAAGCTTGCATCGACGTAACTCTTTACGTCGAACTCTTTATCACCTCCATAACCGAGAAACATTTCCTTATTCCTCTAAGGATAATTTTTGACCGCTATCCGGTGATCCACTCCTAGATCACCTTTGTACCTTCTTGCCAGACATGTGGCAAGGCACACATCAGGTGCGGTACTCAGCATGGCATACTGTATAGAGCCTATGACAAAATCATAGGGGACGACCTTCGTCCTTCCTCTTTCTTCTGCCGTGGTCAATCTTCGAGTCTTACTCAACTTCACACCTTACAACTCAAGTAAGAACCCCTTCTTTGACTGATCTATTTTGAACTCCTTCAAAAACATGTCAAGGTGTGCGTCCTTTGAAAGTATCATCAGGCGTCTTGATCTATCTCTATAGATCTTGATGCCCAATATGTAAGCAGCTTTATCCAGGTCTTCCTTTGAAAATCACTCTTCAAACAACCGTTTATGCTTTCCAGAAATTCTACATTATTTCGGATCAACAATATGTCATCCACATATACTTATCAGAAATGTTGCAGTGCTCCCACTCACTTTCTTGTAAATACAAATTTCTAGCAAACATTGTATAAACCTAAAATCTTTGATCACTCCATCAAAGCATATATTCTGACTCCGAGATGCTTGCTCTAGTCCATAGAAGGATCGCTGGAGCCAGCATACCTTTTAGCACCCTTAGGATTGACAAAACTTTGATTGTATCACATACAACTCTTTCTTATGAAAACTGGTAAGAAAACTTGTTTTTGACATCCATCTGTCAGATTTCATAATCAAAAAATACAGCTAATGCTAACATGATTCCGACGGACTTAAGCATCGCTACGGGTGAGAAATTCTCATAGTAGTCAACTCCTTGAACTTGTGAAAAGACTCTTTCCCACAAGTCGAGCTTCATAGACGGTAACATTACTGCCTACGTCCGTCTTCTTCTTAAAGATCCATTTATCTCAATGGCTTGCCGATCATCGGGCAAGTCCACCAAAGTCCATACTTTGTTCTGATACATGGATCCTATCTCGGATTTCATGGCTTCTAACCATTTGTCGGAATATGGGCCCACCATTGCTTCTCCATAGTTCGTAGGTTCATTGTTGTCCAACAACATGATATTTAAGACAGGATTACCGTACCACTCATGAGTAGTACATATCCTTGTCGACCTACGACGTTCGATAGCAACTTGATCCGAAGCTTTATGATCACTATCATTAACTTCCTATTCAACAGACATAGGCGCCACAGAAAACATCTTTCTGTGTTGCATCACTTTCAGGTTGAAGTAAAGGTTCGACAACCTCATCAAGTTCTATCTTCCTCCCACTCAATTCTTTCTAGAGAAACTCCTTCTCGAGAAAGGACCCGTTCTTAGCGACAAACAATTTGCCCTCGGATCTGAGATAGAAGGTGTACCCAACTGTCACCTTTGGGTATCCTATGAAGATGTGTTTGTCCGCTTTGGGTTCGAGCTTCTCCGGCTGAAGCCTTAAGCATCACAGCCCCAAATATTAAGAAACAACAACTTTGGTTTCTTGCCAAACCAATGTTCATACGACGTCGTCTCAACGGACTTATATGGTGTCCTATCTAAAGTTAATGCAACTGTCTCTAATGCATAACCTCAAAATAATAGCGGTAGATCGGTAAGAGACATCATAGATCGCACCATATCTCATAAGGTTCGATTACGACGTCCGTACACACCATTACCCTGTGGTGTTCCAGGTGGCTTCAACTATGAAACAATTCCACAATGTCTTAAGTGTTTGCCAAACTCATAACTCAGAAATTCTCATTGATCAGATCGTAGGAATTTGATCTTCTTGTTATGATGATTCTTAACTTCACTCTAAAATCGCTTGAACTTTTCAAACGTTTCAGACTTGTGCTTCATTAAGTAAATATACCTATATCTACTCAAATCGTCAGTGAAGATGAGAAAATAGCGATATCCACCGCATGCTTCAATTCTCATTGAATCACACGCATCTGCATGTATGATTTCCAACAAGTCACTTGCCCGTTTCATTGTACCTGAAAACGGGGTCTTAGTCATCCTGCCCATGAGGCATGGCTCGCATGGTCAAGCGATTCAAAATCAAGTGACTCCAAACATCCATTGATATGGAGTTTCTTCATGCATCTTACGCCAATATGACCTAAGCGGCAGTGCCACAACAAAGTGGCACTATCATTATTAACTCTACATCTTTTGGCGTGAACATGTGTATTACCACGACCGAGATTCAATGAACCATTCACATAGGGTGCATGACCATGAAAGGTATTATTCATGTAAACAGAATAACCATTATTCTCTAACTTAAATGAATAATTGTATTGCAATGAACATGATCTAATCATATTCATGCTCAACGTAGACACCTGATAACATTTATCTAGGTTCAATACTAATCCCGAAGGCATACGTAGTGTGCGATGGTGATCTCATCAACTTTGGAAACACTTCCAACACACATCGTCACCTTGCCGTTAGCCAGTCTCCGTTTAGTTCGTAGCTTTTGCTTCAAGTCACCAATAATAGTAACTGAACCGGTATCCAATACCCAGGTGCTACCAGGAGTACTAGTGAGGTACACATTAATAACACGTATATACTTTGAAGTTGCCAGCCTTCTTATCTACCATGCATTTGGGGTAATTCCGTTACCAGTGACTGTTCCCCTTACAATAGAAGCATTTAGTCTCGGGTTTGGGTTCAACCTTGGGTTCCTTCACTGGAGCGGCAACTGGTTTGCCATCCAAGAAGTTTCCCTTCTAGCCCTTGCCCTTCTTGAAACCAGTGGTCTTGTTAAACCATCAACACTTGATGCTCCTTCTTGATTTCTACCTTTTGCGGTCTTAAGCACCGCGGACAGCTCCGGGATCAACTCCATCCCTTGCATGTCATAGTTCATCACGAAGATCTAGTAGCTTAGTGATAGTGGCTAGAGAACTCTATCAATCACTATCTTATCTGGAAGTTTAACTCCCACTTGATTTAAGTGATTGTAGCACCCAGACATTCTGAGCACATGCTCACTAGCTGAGCTATTCTCCTCCATCTTGTTGGCAAAAGAACTTGTCAGAGGTCTCACACCTCTCAACACGGGCATGAGCCTGAAATCCCAATTTCAGCTCTTGGAACATCTCATATGTTCTATGGCGTTCAAAACGTCATTGGAATCCCGATTTAAGCCGTAAAGTATGGTGCACTAAACTATCAAGTAGTCATCAGGATGTGTCTGTCAGGTGTTCACAACATCCACAGACGACGTTGTAGGGGTTTGCACATCGAGCGGTGCATCAAAGACGTAAGCTTTCTGTGTAGCAGTGAGGACACTCCTCGGACTACGGACCTAGTCCGCATCATTGCTTACAATATCTTTCAACTTAATCTTTCTCTAGGAACGTATTGAAACAGGGAGCTACAACGTGAGCTATTTATCTACAACATATTTGCAAAGACAATTTAGACTATGTTCATGATAATTGAGTTCATCTAATCAAATTATTTAATGAACTCCCACTCAGATAGACATCCCTCTAGTCATCTAAGTGAAACATGATCCGAATCGACTAGGCCGTGTCCGATCATCACGTGAGACGGACTAGTCATCAACGGTGAACATCTCATGTTGATCGTATCTTCTATACGACTCATGTTCGACCTTTCGGTCTACCGTGTTCCGAGGCCATGTCTGTACATGCTAGGCTCATCAAGTCAACCTAAGTGTATTGTGTGTGTAAATCTAGCTTACACCCGTTGTATTCGAACGTTAGAATCTATCACACCCGATCATCACGTGGTGCTTCGAAACAACGAACCTTCGCAATGGTGCACAGTTAGAGGGAACACTTTCTTGAAATTATTATGAGGGATCATCTTATTTAAGCTACCGTCGTTCTAAGAAAATAAGATGTAAAACATGATAAACATCACATGCAATCAAATAGTGACATGATATGGCCAATATCATTTTGCTCCTTTTGATCTCCATCTTCGGGGCTCCATGATCATCATTGTCACCGGCATGACACCATGATCTCCATCATCATGATCTCCATCATCGTGTCTTCTTGAAGTTGTCTCGTCATCTATTACTTCTACTACTATGGCTAACGCTTTAGCAACAAAGCAAAGTAATTACATGACGTTTAAGTTGACACGCAGGTCATAAATAAATTAAGACAACTCCTATGGCTCCTACCGGTTGTCATACTCATCGACATGCAAGTCGTGATTCCTATTACAAGAACATGATCAATCTCATACATCACATATATCATTCATCACATCCTTTTGGCCATATCACATCACAAGGCATATGCTGCAAAAACAAGTTAGACATCCTCTAATCGTTGTTGCAAGTTTTTACGTGGCTGCTATAGGTTTCTAGCAAGAACGTTTCTTACCTACGCGAAAACCACAACGTGATATGCCAATTTCTATTTACCCTTCATAAGGACCCTTTTCATCGAATCCGATCCGACTAAAGTGGGAGAGAAAGACACCCGCTAGCCACCTTATGCAACTAGTGCATGTCAGTCGGTGGAACCAGTCTCACGTAAGAGTACGTGTAAGGTCGGTCCGGGCCGCTTCATCCCACGATGCCACCGAATCAAGATAAGACTAGTAACAGAAAGTAAATTGACTATATCGACGCCCTCAACTACTTTGTGTTCTACTCGTGCATAGAAACTATGCATAGACCTAGCTCATGATGCCACTGATGGGGATCGTAGCAGAAATTCAAAATTTTCTACGCATCACCAAGATCAATCTATGGAGTAATCTAGCAACGAGGGGAAGGAGAGTGCATCTACATACCCTTGTAGATCGCTAAGCGGAAGCGTTCAAGTGAACAGGGTTGATGGAGTCGTACTTATCGTGATCTAAATCACCGATGATCCTAGCGCCGAACGGACGGCACCTCCGCGTTCAACACACGTATGGTTGGGAGACGTCTCCTCCTTCTTGATCCAGCAAGGGGAGAGGAGAAGTTGAGGGAGAACTCCAGCAGCACGACGGCATGGTGGCAATGGAGCTCGTGGTTCTCCAGCAGGGCTTCGCCAAGCACTATGGAGGAGGAGGAGGTGTAGGAGGAGGGAGGGCTGTGCCAGGGGAAGGGTGCGGCTGCCCTCTCTCTCCCTCACTATATATAGGGGGAAGGGAGGAGGGGGAGGCGCCCTAGGGTTCCCTAGGGGAGGGGCGGCGGTCACAGGGGAAACCCTAGATGGGTTTGGGTGCCCCCACCCCTTAGGAAACTTGCCCCCCAAGCCAGGAGGGGCGGCTGCCCTAGGGGTGGCGCCCCCACCTCTCCTGGTTATGTGAGATGGGGTGGGAGGGGCGCTCAGCCCCTTAGTGGGCTGATGTGCCCTCTCCCCTTGGCCCATAAGGCCCCCCAACGCTTGCCGGGGCCTCTGAAACCCCTTTCGGTCACGCTGGTCATCACCTGGTACCCCCGGAACAATTCCGGACTCCAATACCCTTCGTCCAATATACCGATCTTCACCTCTGGACCATTCCGGAGCTCCTTGTCATGTCCGGGATCTCATCCGGGACTCCGAACAACCTTCGGTAACCACATACTATTTCCCATAACAACTCTAGCGTCACCGAACCTTAAGTGTGTAGACCCTATGGGTTCGGGAACCATGCAGACATGACCGAGACAACTCTCCGGCCAATAACCAACAGCGGGATCTGGATACCCATGTTGGCTCCCACATGTTCCATGATGATCTCATCGGATGAACCATGATGTCGAGGATTCAATCAATCTCGTATTCAATTCCCTTTGTCCAGCGGTATTGTACTTGCCCGAGATTCGATCGTCGGTATCCCGATACCTTGTTCAATCTCGTTACCGGCAAGTCTCTTTACTCGTTCCGTAACACATCATCCCGTGATCAACTCCTTGGTCACATTGTGCACATTATGATGATGTCCTACCGAGTGGGCCCAGAGATACCTCTCCGTTTACACGGAGTGACAAATCCCAGTCTCGATTCGTGCCAACCCAACAGACACTTTCGGAGATACCTCTAGTGTACCTTTATAGCCACCCAGTTACGTTGTGACGTCTGGCACACCCAAAGCACTCCTACGGTATCCGGGAGTTGCACAATCTCATGGTCTAAGGAAATGATACTTGACATTAGAAAATCTTTAGCAAACGAACTACACGATCTTGTGCTACGCTTAGGATTGGGTCTTGTCCATCACATCATTCTCCTAATGATGTGATCCCATTATCAACGACATCCAATGTCCATGGTCAGGAAATCGTAACCATGAAAGTGCAACTATCCCTAGGTGGTTTTGGTAATTCATAACAACATATAGCTCATTGAGCTAATGCTATTCCAAGATGACTATTTCAGGAAAGCTCAATGATTGGCATGGCATGGATGTGAAAGTGGAACCCTCAAAATGCTAAGGACAAAGGATTGGCTCAAGCTCAAAATCTCAAGACTCTTCATTTTATATTTTAGTGATCCAAGATCACATTGAGTCTTTAGGAAAAGCCAATACTATCAAGGAGGGATGAGGTGTTGCTTAATGAGCCTCTTGCTTCATGTGCTTAGTGATATGCTCCAAAACCCTCAACTACTTTCCCATATCCACATATGACCTAAACCCTAAGCCAAACTCGGTCCTACCGATTCTTTCTATCCGGCGCCACCGAGTTTCACTTGTCATAAGCCACTGCCAAACCCTAGCAATTCGGTTCTACCGATAGGGATCTCGATCTCACCGAGATGGGATTGCAAACTCTCTATTTCCCTTTCGTAAATTTTCGGTCTCACCGAAAGAGCGAACCGGTCCCACCGAGATTGCAGTGTAAACTCTATGTTTCCTTTTTGTAACTTTTCGGTCTCACCGAAAGAGCAAATCGGTCCCACCGAGTTTGCCTGACCAACTCTCTGGTTAGCTTATTACCAAACTCGGTCTCACTGAGTTTGTGTAATCGGTCTCAACGAGATTACGTTATGCCCAAACCCTAACCATATCGGTCCTACCGAGTTGCATGTCAGTCCCACCAAAAATCTCTAACGGTCACTAGGTTTACCTTTTCGGTCCGACCGAGTTTGTTGATTCGGTCCCACCGAGATTGGAAAACTGTGTGTAACGGTTGGATTTTGTGTGGAGGCTATATATACCCCTCCACCTCCTCTTCATTCATGGAGAGAGCCATCAGAACACTTCTACACTTTCAACTCATATGTTTTGAGAGAGAACCACCTACTCATGTGTTGAGACCAAGATATTCCATTCCTACCATATGAATCTTGATCTCTAGCCTTCCCCAAGTTGCTTTCCACTCAAATCTTCTTTCCACAAAATCCAAATCCTATGAGAGAGAGTTGAGTGTTGGGGAGACTATCATTTGAAGCACAAGAGCAAGGAGTTCATTACCTACACACCATTTGTTACTTCTTGGAGAGTGGTGTCTCCTAGATTGGCTAGGTGTCACTTGGGAGCCTCCGACAAGATTGTGGAGTTAAACCAAGGAGTTTGTAAGGGCAAGGAGATCGCCTACTTCGTGAAGATCTACCGCTAGTGAGGCAAGTCCTTCGTGGGCGATGGCCATGGTGGGATAGACAAGGTTGCTTCTTCGTGGACCCTTCGTGGGTGGTTGCTTCTTCGTGGACCCTTCGTGGGTAGAGCCCTCCGTGGACTCGCGCAACCATTACCCTTCGTGGGTGGAGCCCTCCGTGGACTCGCGCAACCGTTACCCTTCGTGGGTTGATGTCTCCATCAACGTGGATGTAGGATAGCACCACCTATCCGAACCACGGGAAAAACATCCGTGTCTCCAATTGCGTTTGAATTCTCCAAACCCTTCCCTTTACATTCTTGCAAGTTGCATGCTTTACTTTCCGCTGCCAATATACTCTTTGCATGCTTGCTTGAATTGTGTGATGATTGCTTGACTTGTCCTACAATATCTAAAATCTGCCAAGAACTAAAATTGGGAAAAGGTTAAGTTTTTATTTGGTCAAGTAGTCTAATCACCCCCCTCTAGACATACTTTCGATCCTACAAGTGGTATCAGAGCTTTGGTCTCCATTTGCTTTGATCTCCATAGCTTTTGGTGGTCATAGCCTTGGTTTCACAACCTAGGAGAGTATGGCGTCTAGCGAGGGAAATTATCACCGTAGAGGTCCTTACTTTGATGGTACTAATTTTGCTAGTTGGAAGCATAAAATGAAAATGCATATTCTTGGACATAACCCTGCCGTTTGGGCTATTGTGTGTGTTGGTTTGCAAGGTGACTTCTTTGATGGGAAAGAACCAAACCGTGAAGCTACCGCGGATGAGTTGAAGATGTTGCAATACAATGCTCAAGCTTGTGATATTCTATTCAACGGATTGTGCCCCAAAGAATTCAACAAAATCAGCCGTCTTGAGAATGCAAAGGAAATTTGGGACACTTTGATTGATATGCACGAAGGTACCGACTCCGTCAAGGAATCCAAGTTGGATGTGCTTCAAAGTCAACTTGACAAGTTCAAAATGAAGGATGGTGAAGGTGTCGCTGAAATGTACTCTAGGCTTGCTCTCATCACAAATGAGATTGCCGGCTTAGGAAGTGAAGAGATGACCGATAGATTCATCATCAAGAAGATTCTAAGAGCCTTGGATGGAAAATATGATACCGTGTGCACATTGATCCAAATGATGCCCAATTACAAAGATCTCAAGCCAACGGAGGTGATTGGAAGAATTGTTGCTCATGAGATGTCACTTAAGGATAAAGAGGAACTTCACAACAAATCAAGTGGTGCCTACAAAGCCTCATGTGAAGCCCCTACATCATCAAGTGAGAAACAAAACTTCAATGAAGAATTGAGCTTAATGGTGAAGAACTTCAACAAGTTCTACAAGAGTAGAAGCAAAGATAGAAGCTTCAAGTCAAGGTCCTACAATGACAAAAGATCTTCTAGTCGAGAGCGAAACTGCTACAGTTGTGGAAGACCCAGACACTATTCCAATGAGTGTACGGCTCCCTACAAGAGAAGAGAAGATTCTCCAAAAAGAAGAAGCAAAGAATCACCACCAAGAGAGAGAAGGAGTAGAGATGATCGTTATGAACGAAGATACTCACGGAAAAGCAAGGATTCGGAAAGGAAGGAAAAATCATCAAGGAGCTACACAAAACGAAGACATCAAGCTCATGTTGGTGAATGGGTATCCGGCTCCGACTCCGACAGCCACTCCGAGAGAAGTTATCACTCCGACTCCGAAGATACTCAAGATGAAGGTGTTGCTGGTCTAGCACTTGTGTCAACCAACTCCTACGACATATTTGACTCACCAAATGAAGGAATTGGAAGATGCTTCATGACCAAAGGTCCTAAGGTAACACACCCCGAGTATGTTGATTTCAATAGTGATGAAGATGACTTGTTAGGTGATGATTTGCTTGTTGACAACTCTAGTGATGAATACTATGATGAAACGTCAATTAATCATGCTAATCAAGATAAAACGAATGACAATGATAAGGAGAAGATTGAGGCTCTAACTAAAGAACTAAACACTCTTAAGTTAGCTCATGAAACTATCTTCGAAGATCATCGAGAACTTTTAAGAGCTCATGAGAAATTACACTTTGAAAAGCTCAATCTTGAGCAAGAGCATGAGTTCTTAAAAGCAATCAATGATGATCTCCGCAAGAAAAGTTCTTCTTACATTGCCAAGCGTTTACTCTTATCCACTTACATGCCTCAAGTCAAGTCTAGTAACAAGAACAAGAAAGATTCTTCCTCTAGCAGTAACAATGATCATGCTAAATCCAATATTGTTGCTTCTAGTAGTTCTCTTGATTCCACTAATGATTCTCTTAGCCAAGTTACACTTGAGAAAGAAAATAGCTTATTAAAGGGAATTATAGAGAAAGGAGTGTACAAAAGCCTTGCCGGGAGTAAGCAATTCGAGGAAATTGTGCGCAAGCAAGGAATGCACCGGAAGAATCAAGGTGTTTGTTTTGAACAAAAGTTCAATGCCAATGGAGTTGAGTGGGAAGAAGATCAATACCCCAAGACAAAGTTTGTTCCTCAACAAGAGAAGTATGATACTTCTTTCAAGGGGACACAAGCTCAAGATGATCTTCCACCACAAGACTACAAGCAAAAAGGCAAGGACAAGCTTCAAGAGGAAATTGATGCATTTGAAGAAGCTCCTAAGACCTTAGTCAAGTGGATTCCCAAGACTACTCCAAGTTCCACTTCATCAAGTACGACTACAACTCCAAGGATTCCCATCAAGATGGTGTGGATCCAAAAGAAGAAGAACTAGAGAGTTCTTGAGGGTGACTCCGCCAACATACTTCACTCTTATCATTTTGGCAAGAACAAGTGCAATCAACTTCCACATCTTGCACTAGTTCAAGGAGTCACAAACCCTCTTGTTGGTAAGACAAGGGACAAGGTAACCTAAAAGTTTTCATGGACATCATCTTGTGTGTGCATCACTCTATGTCTATGGATATCCTTGTTTGTTCCTTGTGGGACTAACCCATGTAGGTATTGAAAGTGCAATTCACTCAAATGGATAGCTCCAAGTGATCTACATCAACATTGAGCATCCACATCTTCAACATCTACATGAAGTCATCATCGACAAAACCCAAGGTTAGTTCATCCCTCTAAGGGGGGATATCACATCTAGGGGGAGCTTTACTCTAAGACTTGAGCTAAAGCAACTCTAAAGATGTGAACACAACAATGCTTTATGTAAAAGTGGTAACCCCACTTGAGCTTAAACGATGAGTATGACCTATGATCAAGTGTTCTCACTTGACTCCTAAGTCAATATACTCATACATAGATGACCTTGTCATCGCAAATTGCTTGATAGATGCTAGAATTGGTTGTGCATGCCTTGTCACATATTTCATTTGCCATCTTATTGTGTGAGCATGCTGGTTGCACATTTTACTCATTTGAGGACATCCACTTTTTGTTTTGATTGTTTGGTTTTATTTCCTTTTGCCAAGTGGATGGACAAGAATGCGTAAGAACCTCCTCTAGCTATCTATGCTTTTCTCGTCTCAAACTCTATTCATGCTACATCACAAAATTTGATCAAGTCAGATTCGAACCACTCTGTGTGAGGAGCGCTCGGAGTCCCCGATTCGTCATAGACTTAAACTTCCAAAACCTCTTTATGATTCTCGGTCTGACCGATATCATACTTTCGGTCCTACCGAGATCATTAAGTTGATCTGAATTTTCGATCTTGGTGCAACCGATTTGAACCATTCGGTCACACCGAGTTGCAACAACTGTATACAGTTTTGCATCTCGGTGCCACCGAGTCGTTCCACTCGGTCACACTGACAGGGTCGGGCTATATATAGTCACGGGCAAAAATTTGGAAATTTCTCCGAACCCCTTCGCCCGCGCGATAGGTCGCTCTGCCATCGTGGTCTCCGGATCGTCTCCTCGCCACCAGCCGCCTCCAGTCGCTGGTCTCCGTCGCCGTCAACGGAAATTCAACCCCGCCGTTGCCGCCGTAGCGAGTCTCCGCCGAACTAGGTTATGGACTCGATCTTTGTGCTATTCCCCAATCCGATTCTTAGCACATTGTGATCATCATGATTCTTGCCATGTTTGTTAAACTTCTATCCAGTCAATGAACTCGTAGGTTAGGTTTAATTCGAAAATTTTAGGGTTAGGTTTCCGCCGAAACCATCTCGGACCCACCGAGTTGAAAAACTCGGTCCCACCGATTTGGCTTATGCCATTGCACAAGTGAGACTCGTCTGACCGAGAATTACTTATCGGTGTGGCCGATTTTGGAACTCTGTGAAACCCTAGCAGTCTCGGTGCCACCGAACTGTGACTCGGTCTGACCAAGTTCACTAGTTTAGGTGCCAAAACTGCTTCGGTATCACCGAGTTTAGAAATCGGTAGATCTGAGATGCTTTCAGTGGGAAACTAAAACTAAGTTTTTGAATCATTCTTTTGCAAAAATCTCTGCATTTTGTGATGCTCATCCACTCTACCTCATCTATAAACTATTCACAGGGTCAGCAGTCAGCTTATTCATCATGTCAGACCAAAGTGATAGCCAGAACATGTCAGAACAGCCAGTGCAGATGAGTGAGGGCACTAGTCCCTCAAGTTCTTCAGATGAAGGCAGCAGGAGCACCCTTAGCAATCTGCCAAAAGCTGCCACAAGACAAAGGAAGAAGAGAACCTCAGAATCAGAGGATGAGGACTATGTGGTAGAAGAGGAAGCAACTTCAAAGAGAGTAGTGCTTGAGAAGGAACATGGCTCAGCTCAAGGCACAAAGCCAGGGATGAAAGTCAAAAGGCCAGCAGGCAGGCAGCCTATGTCAAAGGCCAGAGCTTCAACTGAGAAACCCACTCCCATAGAGCCAGTTACTGTTGAGGGAAAGAAGAGGAAGGAAAGGGTCAAGAAGACCGTAGCCAAAGTGCTTGGAAAGGCTTCCATCATGGAAGATGAGGATGAAGAAGAAGAGGTTGCAGCACCAGCACCTAAGGCACCCAAGCTGATGGGTGATGCCATAAGATCAGGGTCAACTGCTTCTAAGGCCAAGCCAGCTCCAAAGCCAAAGCCAAAGAGGAATACAAGAAGCATCCCAGCTGCTGAGAAGAACAAGGCCCCAGTGCCTGACATTGCTGAAGAAGAAGAAGGTCAAGTGCTCAGAAAGCTCAAGCCCAAGATCCCAGACCATAGTGATGCTCATCCTATGGCTGAGGACATGAAGCTCAGGAGAGACTCAGGGCTCAGGAAGTGGAGAGAAGCAGATCCGTATGCTTCAAGGAGAAGGACTGCTGTTGACTACAGGTTTTACACCAAGGAGCAGCAAGATTTTTATGAGATAGTGCTGCTTGACAAGAAGTCAATTGTATGTGATATGAGATGGGTTGATTGGCAATACATCAAGGACAACGAAGAGCACTATCCTGGAGTGCAAGACAGCTTCAAGGCATGTGGAGTAGAGGACTTTGTTGGGCAGAAGCTCACAAAGTGGAACGAGGAACTCATCATGCAGTTCTACTCCACAGCACATTTTTATTCAGATGGCAGAATTGTATGGATGTCTGAGGGTACGAGGTACCAATCTACAGTTGCTGAATGGGCTCAGCTGATCAATGCCCCAGAAGAGCAGGAAGATGACTTGGATGTATATGCCAAGAATAAGATGGACCACAACTCTATGTCCAACATGTACAAGGAAATTCCAAATGAAGCACTTGATACTTTCAAGTTTGGCTCAGTGCATTATCTTCTGTCAGGGCTGCCAACTATCAATTGGATCTTGAGACACACTCTGTTGCCCAAGTCAGGTGATCACAAGATGATCAGAGGCCATGCGATCAATTTGCTTCATATATTTGATGTGTCACAGAAGTTCAAGGTGATGAGCCTCATGGTAGAGACCATTAAGAGGACAGCAGCTGATCAGAAGAGGAGCTGTGGATATGCCCCACAGATTCAGGAGCTCATCAACTCAAAGATGGGCACAGGCATATACTCATTGGACAAGGAACACCTGCCCATACGTCCAGATTTTGAAGATAATCAAGTTGTTATGACTGAGAATGAACCATCGTCTGCACAAGCACAAGTAAAGAAAGAGCAGGCGAGGAAGGAGAAAGCTGCCAATATGCCAACTCAAGAGGAGGCATCTGAGTATTTCTTAAAAACCAAACAAGAGCAGCTTGGTTACTTGATTGCATCCACACTGAGGATTGAGCAAGGACTGGCCACCCTCACTCAGAATCAGCAGAGCTTAGAGAGGATCATGGAACAAAAGTTCTATGACTTGGATGTCAAAGTAACAGAGATTCAGTCTGCAGTGGAACAACTTCAAGATGACATGCAGGAGAGGAAAGGGAAGACTACAACTGATGCATTTGCCAGAGTGCCCAGAGCTCAGAGATCATCTGCAGTGCCAGTTGCTGACACCAGAGCCACCACTTCTGCACCAGCTACAGCCTCAGTTCCACCAGCTCCAGCGTCCACTTCAGCCTCGACTCCGACCACGTCTACAGAAGGCTTCGTCCTTGGAGTGCTCCGGACTCCACCACCACCTGAAGATCAAGCCTGAGTGTCGACTTAGCACTATGCATTTTCTAGGAACTTTTTGGTAACTTGTTGCCAAAGGGGGAGAAAATGTATAGATCATAGGCTTCGAGAGAGAGTGTTTCTTTTAGTGTTGCTTTTATTATCTCTTGTTTTATTTGGTGGTTTTTCGAACTTTGTTTGCTTTTGTGTGAGATACTATGTCATTGCTCGTGAGACATTGATGATCATGTGTTTGATCATAAGCTACACTTAATGTTTTCTTAATATTATCATCTTATCTATCTTATGTGATCATTCATTATTCTTGGTGATGAGTGCATGTATTTCATTCTTATCATTTTAAGCGCTCCACCAAGATGTATGTGACATGGAAGAGTAACCCATGACTCTAACTCTTTGTGCATTTGTAGTCCAAAGCAAATTTTAAATATGCACAAATTTAGGGGGAGCTCTTACTTGTCACATACTTCTCAAAGCGACGATATATTTCATGCTTATTATCATTTGTCGAAGCTTTGATCTATATGTTGTCATCAATTACCAAAAAGGGGGAGATTGAAAGTGCAACTATCCCTAGGTGGTTTTGGTAATTCATAACAACATATAGCTCATTGAGCTAATGCTATTCCAAGATGACTATTTCAGGAAAGCTCAATGATTGGCATGGCATGGATGTGAAAGTGGAACCCTCAAAATGCTAAGGACAAAGGATTGGCTCAAGCTCAAAAGCTCAAGACTCTTCATTTTATATTTTAGTGATCCAAGATCACATTGAGTCTTTAGGAAAAGCCAATACTATCAAGGAGGGATGAGGTGTTGCTTAATGAGCCTCTTGCTTCATGTGCTTAGTGATATGCTCCAAAACCCTCAACTACTTTCCCATATCCACATATGACCTAAACCCTAAGCCAAACTCGGTCCTACCGATTCTTTCTATCCGGCGCCACCGAGTTTCACTTGTCATAAGCCACTGCCAAACCCTAGCAATTCGGTTCTACCGATAGGGATCTCGGTCTCACCGAGATGGGATTGCAAACTCTCTATTTCCCTTTCGTAACTTTTCGGTCTCACCGAAAGAGCGAATCGGTCCCACCGAGATTGCAGTGTAAACTCTATGTTTCCTTTTTGTAACTTTTCGGTCTCATCGAAAGAGCAAATCGGTCCCACCGAGTTTGCCTGACCAACTCTCTGGTTAGCTTATTACCAAACTCGGTCTCACCGAGTTTGTGTAATCGGCCTCACCTAGATTACGTTATGCCCAAACCCTAACCATATCGGTCCTACCGAGTTGCATGTCAGTCCCACCGAAATCTCTAACGGTCACTAGGTTTACCTTTTCGGTCTGACCGAGTTTGTTGATTCGGTCCCACCGAGATTGGAAAACTGTGTGTAACGGTTGGATTTTGTGTGGAGGCTATATATACCCCTCCACCTCCTCTTCATTCGTGGAGAGAGCCATCAGAACACTTCTACACTTCCAACTCATATGTTCTGAGAGAGAACCACCTACTCATGTGTTGAGACCAAGATATTCCATTCCTACCATATGAATCTTGATCTCTAGCCTTCCCCAAGTTGCTTTCCACTCAAATCTTCTTTCCACAAAATCCAAATCCTATGAGAGAGAGTTGAGTGTTGGGGAGACTATCATTTGAAGCACAAGAGCAAGGAGTTCATTACCTACACACCATTTGTTACTTCTTGGAGAGTGGTGTCTCCTAGATTGGCTAGGTGTCACTTGGGAGCCTCCGACAAGATTGTGGAGTTGAACCAAGGAGTTTGTAAGGGCAAGGAGATCGCCTACTTCGTGAAGATCTACCGCTAGTGAGGCAAGTCCTTCGTGGGCGATGGCCATGGTGGGATAGACAAGGTTGCTTCTTCGTGGACCCTTCGTGGGTGGTTGCTTCTTCGTGGACCCTTCGTGGGTGGAGCCCTTCGTGGACTCGCGCAACCATTACCCTTCGTGGGTGGAGCCCTCCGTGGACTCGTGCAACCGTTACCCTTCGTGGGTTGAAGTCTCCATCAACGTGGATGTAGGATAGCACCACCTATCCGAACCACGGGAAAAACATCCGTGTCTCCAATTGCGTTTGAATTCTCCAAACCCTTCCCTTTACATTCTTGCAAGTTGCATGCTTTACTTTCCGCTGCCAATATACTCTTTGCATGCTTGCTTGAATTGTGTGATGATTGCTTGACTTGTCCTACAATAGCTAAAATCTGCCAAGAACTAAAATTGGGAAAAGGTTAAGTTTTTATTTGGTCAAGTAGTCTAATCACCCCCCCTCTAGACATACTTTCGATCCTACAAACCATCTATTGATCAACGAGCTAGTCAACTAGAGGCTTACTAGGGACATGGTGTTGTCTATGTATCCACACATGTATCTGAGTTTCCTATCAATACAATTCTAGCATGGATAATAAACGATTATCATGAACAATGAAATATAATAATAATAACTAATTTATTATTGCCTCTAGGGCATATTTCCAACATGCGGTACCAGGCCACTACCGCCTCGACTCGAGGGGGGGCGCTTCTCGTGTCGGGTTGAGTGGCACTTGAAGCGGTAGTAGGTGCGGTAGTACCACTCGAGAGCAATAGTACCGCCCTACAACCGCGGCAGTACCGCGCTGCGCCGGTCCCTCCTCTATCTTCAAGCCCTCCCAGGCTGGGTGGTAGTACCGCAAGGGGGGCGGTAGTACCGCTGGGTCCAGCGGTAGTACCGCTGCCCCCTGCGGTAGTACCGCCCTCTGCGGGGCTGTTTTGGGGGTAACGGTTGGATGGGGTCCTTTTGTATAAAAGGGGGTCCCCTTCTTCCTCGTTGACCTACCTCTTCCCCCATAAGCTCCATTAATGTTCCAAGCTCCATTTTTGCCCGATCTCTCTCCCTAGCCAATCATACTTGTTGATTTGCTCGGGAGTGGTTGAGAAGGCCCCGATCTACACTTCCACCAAGAGAAATTTGATTCCACCACCAATCCCTAGCGGATCTTGTTACTCTTGGGTGCTTGAGCACCCTAGACGGTTCAGGTCACCACAGAGCCATAGTCCATTGTGGTGAAGCTTCGTGGTGTTGTTGGGAGCCTCCGATTGAGTTGTGGAGTTTGCCCCAATCTTGTTTGTAAAGGTCTGGTCGCCGCCTCAAAGGGCACCAATAGTGGAATCACGGCATCTCGCATTGTGTGAGGGCGTGAGGAGAATACGGTGGCCCTAGTGGCTTCTTGGGGAGCATTGTGCCTCCACACCGCTCTAACGGAGACATACTTCCCCTCAAAAAGAAGGAACTTCGGTAACACATCCTCGTCTTCACCGGGTCCACTCTTGGTTATCTCTTACCTTTACTTGTGCAAGCTTATTAGTGTTACTTCTCTTGCTTGCTTGTATGTTCATTGTTGTTGCATCATATAGGTTGCTCACCTAGTTGCACATCTAGAAAACCAACTTTGATGTAAAATTTAATTTGGTAAAAAAGCTAAAAATTGTTAGTTGCCTATTCACCCCCCCTCTAGTCAACCATATCGATCATTTCAATTGGTATCAGAGCCTCGCCTCTTTACTAAGGACTTCGCCATCCGAAGAGTATGGTTGATACCGTAGACGGTGTGGAGGAACACTCCGGTGTGAATCTGATCTCGTCTACGGGCGATGGGGCAACCTCGGTCTCTCCTGAGGAGTTCAATGTGGCCTTGGAGACATTGAAAACCGCCATGATGATTGAGGTTGAAAGCATGTTTACTAAATTCATTGAAGGGCTTGAACTATCCACCGCACCGTTGAAAGTGGGTGATCCCACTGATAAGGTGACGGATGCTATCTCCGACAAGGGGGAAGCTAGTAGTGAAAAGGCTCCTTCTTCTAGTGGTAAAAATGGCACCGACATCTTTGCCCATGTGGAACCACCACTTGTTTATGGTGGACCGATTCCTTCCACTCATTTGAATAATCCCGGTCCTCCCCCTAAGATTGTGAAAAATGAGGACTTTGATTCTTGGGTCTATCGCTTTAAGCGTCATTTAAATCATGTGAACACTAATCTTTGGAGAATCATTGAAGAAGGTTTCCATCCGCATGATCCAAGCAACTTCACTCCTCGAGAAGCCGCGGATAATCAATTCAATGAGAATGCTTTCTTCATCATTCAAGATGCAATTCCACCCGAAGATCTACCTCATCTTTGGCCCTTCGCCTTGGCCAAAGATGCATGGCTTTGTGTTGTCTCTCTCTACCGGGGAAGCGCAAGCATTCAACGCTCCAACTATGAAGTAGTGCAAGATGAAGCCGATGAGTTTGCAATGAAAGAAGATGAAGAACCTCGTGAGCTTTATCGGAGAGTAACCAAACTTGCAGTCTCACTCCGATATCATGGGAGCAAGTACACGGATGACAATTGGATCAAGCACAAATTCCTCAAGGCAATGATGCCGTACCACAAGGCCATGTCCTCCGTTATTCGTCAAAGGCCGGACTTCCACACTTTGACCTCAAGTGAAGTGTTGGATGAGTGTGTGGCTATGAACATCTTGGACAAGACCGCCGACAATGCGGTGCTTCATTCTCAAAGGGCAAAGAAGCCCAACCTTGCATTTGAAGGCCAAGGTTTGTGTTGAAGAATAAGAAGAAGAGGAAGAAGAGGAAAGCAACCCCGAAGATACAAAGTATGTCTATCATGAACACATGGCGCTTGCTTCAAGGCAATTTTGGAGCAAGAAAAACTCAAGGCCAAACTTTAACAAGAAAAACTCAAGTGGCACGAAGAGCAAGCAACGTGTGAGGACTTGTTACAATTGTGGCAATGTGAGTCATTTTGTTGTGGAGTGCCCGTATGATAAGAGGGAAGACAATGGTGGCAAGCTCATTCGAAAGGACAAAGCCAAGTCTTTCCCCAACAAGAGAAACTTCACCAAGAAAACCCCTCACAAGGCGTTGGTGGTTCAAGAAGAGTACAATGAGGATGATGATGATGATGAAGATGGTGAGTCGGTTGCCATGGCCTCCGTTGCCATTGCAAAAACTCCACAGATATCTCTCTTCGACTCACCCAATGAGAACATCACCGCCAAGTGTCTCATGGCTAAAGTCACCAACAAGGTAACCCCCAACATCAAAGCTACCATCATTAATAATCCTTCCTTGACGGATTGCATTGATGAATGTGAGGGACCTAATGTGGAGGAAAATGAGTTTGAGTCCTTTATGGGTAAACTCAAGGGTAAAACCAAGAAGCATTTTCTTGCTCTCTTGGAACAACTTGGTGAAGCCAATGACGTGATCGAGGCTCATGAAGATACTATCTCCAAGATGGAGGGGCATAGTCGTGACTATGCCGATGAGATTTCGGATCTTTCCAATGCTCTTAGGAAGAGCGTGGTCTTCGTTTGGCTCTTGAGGAGTCACACAACGTTGATCATGCTAAGTTAAAGAAAGATTTGGATCATGCTCTCATTGTTTCTTGTGTGCTAAACTCCGAGAAGGCCAAACTTGGGGTTGATCTTGCTAGACTCAAAGAGGAGTTTGATCTACTTGACAAGGCTCACAAGGTCTTGAAGGGTGCTCATGCTAGCCTCAAAGAGTCTCATGATCAACTTCAAGTAAAGATAACCAAGGAGAAACCATTTTTCCTCGTATGATGTTAATTGATAATGCAAATGCTACTAACCCATGTTGTGAGCATGTGCATCAGGAGAACGCTAAGCTAAAAGTGCAACTTGAGAAAGGTCTTGTGTCTTGCATACAAAGCGAGAAGAACCTCAACGACCTTTTGACCAACCAAAAGGGAGTTGTGGCCAAGGAAGGGATTGGGTACGTGCCCAAGTCCAAGAACAAGAACAAGAATGACAAGGCTAAACGACCTCCTCCTCTCCAGCAAACCTTTGTGAAGGAGAGAGAGGGAGCTACTAAGGAGAAGGAGAAGAACTCCGTGAGGGGTAGTGATGCCAAGAAGGGAAACACTTCCCTTCCTAACAAAGCCGGCAACTTTAACCCTTCTTATGTGTTGTGCCGTGCTAGATATGGGCATGTTTATGCCAAATTTGTTGGTTCTCCTTATGAGTACATTGAATGGTCTATTTGGGTTCCTAAGACCCTTGTTACTAACATCAAAGGACCCATTACAAAATGGGTACCTAAAACCAAGCATTGATCTCTTGTAGGTATTAGCTTTCGGTGGGGGATCATGGTTGCTCGATAGTGGAGCTACTAATCATATGACCGGAAGCAAGGACTTGGTGGTGGACGTGCAAAAGATTCCATCCATGCCCACCAACGTCGAGTGGGGTGACGCATCGTCTTCTAAGTATTGGGACTCGGCAAAGTTGTCATTTCTCATGATCTTACGATCGAGAAGGTCATGCTTGTTGAGTCCCTTGCATACAATTTACTTTTCGTTTGTCAACTAGAACTCATGGGCTTTGCCACTTTCTTTGATATTAATACTGTGGCCCTCTTGTGGAGCAAGACTCTTAAAGTAGCCTTTGTTGGGCATGTCGAAAACGGTCTCTATGTGATTAACTTTTCGGAGCGACCCACTAAGACCGTGACATGCCTAATGGCTAAAGTTGACGTGGGATAGCTTTGGCATCACCGTCTCGCCCACGTCAATATGAGATCTTTGCAAAGTCTTCTCAAGGGGGACCATGTCCGTGGACTAACAAATGTTAGTTTTGCCAAAGATCGTGCTTGCAGTGCTTGCATCGAAGGAAAGCTACATGAGAAGGCTCACCCTCCCACGACTATCATCTACTCGAAGAGGCCTTTGGAGCTCCTTCATCTGGATCTCTTTGGACCTCCATCCTTTGATAGTCTTGGGGGTAGAAAGTATTGCTTGGTGATTGTAGATGACTATTCAAGATACACTTGGGTATATTTCTTCAAGAGGAAGAGCGAGACCCAACAAACCGTCATCGACTTTGCAAATGAAGCTCAACGACAACACAATGCAAAGATCTTGACAATAAGAAGTGACAACGGCTCCGAGTTCAATAACTACACCTTGGATGAGTTTTTGAGTGATGAGGGAATCAAGCATCAATATTCCGCACCTTATACCCCTCAACAAAATGGTGTAGTGGAGAGGAAGAACCGGACGTTGATGGATGCGGCAAGGACCATGATGGCGGAGTTCAAGTCTCCCTACAACTTTTGGGCCGAAGCCATCAACACCGCGTGCCATGCATCTAATCGGCTCTACCTCTGCAAAGGCTTGAACAAGACTCCATATGAGATACTCACCGGTAACAAGCCCAACCTCAAGTACTTCCGGGTGTTCGGGTGTAAGTGTTTCATTCTCAAGAAAGGTGTCCGTTTGTCTAAATTTGAGGCTAGAGCTTATGAGGGCATATTTTTTGGTTATGCTACAAACTCTCATGCTTACCGTGTTCTCAATAAGTCCACGGGACTTATTGAGGAAACGTGTAACGTGGAGTTTGATGAGAATAACGGCGCCCAAGTGGAGCAAAGTGGTACTTGTGATGTAGGTGATGAAATTTCTCCCCAAGCCATAAGAAGAATGGGTGTTGGTCATATCCTACCCATTGAGGAACCCCTTGTGGCCGAAGGGGAAGGACAATGCTCTACTCAAGTTGTCGGTGTCAAAACCGGCGGATCTTGGGTAGGGGGTCCCGAACTTTGCGTCTAAGGTTGATGGTAACAGGAGACAGGGGACACGATGTTTACCCAGGTTCGGACCCTCTCGATGGAGGTAATACCCTACTTCCTACTTGATTGATCTTGATGATATGAGTATTACAAGAGTTGATCTACCATGAGATCGTAGAGGCTAAACCCTAGAAGCTAGCCTATGATTATGATTGTTTGTATATCTATCGACTAGCCTGGCCCTGGTTTATATAATGCACCAGAGGCCTAGGATAACAAGAGTCCTAGCCGAATACGCCGGTGGGGAGGAGTCCTTGTCTTGACCACCAAGTCTTGTGGAATCTTCCTTGTATGCGGCAGCTGTCCGAACTGGCCCATGAGTATACGGCCATGGGGGTCCTCGGCCCAATCTAACTGACTGAGAGACGGCGTGGTGAGTACCCCCTAGTCGAGGACACCGTCAGTAGCCCCTTGAACCGGTCTTCAAGTTGGGGACACTCCTTGATTCTTCTGAATCGTTCTTCATCTTCGGTCGTCGGTCTTGTAAACTGGTTCAACGAATCTTCTTCGATCTTGAGGATCACCAATGTGCATCCGAAGAGTTTATACGGGTATCCGAGGAGCCCCTTTAAGTTTTCGGCCTTTATCAATGCCTTGTTTATTTTTATGCCATGCATCGGGTTTGAAGTTGTTCCCGGGCGGCAGCGCCCTCTTGCGTCCGAGCTCCAACGCTGGACTGCATTTGAGGTATATTTTTCAGACGAGTACCAACTCCAGACCGCTTCCGAACTCCAACGCCGGAACGTATCCGAGCTCCAACGTCGGAGTATGTCCAAGCTCCAACGCCGGACTGTATCCGAGCTCCAACGCCGGACTATATCCGAGGTGTCATAAATCACCTTGGTTCAAAAAAGTTGAAGGAGTTTAGCCGAGCTTAATGCCGGAAATGCCCTCTATGGAGCCAGCCGCTAGCGCCCGAGCTTTTATGCCGGACTGCTTCCGAGGTGGTGCACCACCCCGACTGTGGGCCGATTTTTTGTCAATATTTTTTATTGGTGCAATTTATTCTCTACCGAGATATATAGCCAGTAGCCCTCAAGGCGTGTATCGGTCTAAAACCCGAGATGCACTTGAAGGATGACATAAAACCGCTGATCCCAGTAGCCGCTGAGACTCAGGTTGATTTGCAAAATCGGTTTGAGGATCAACTCCTAGCTCGGCAGAATACTTCGGGACACAAAAAGCGGTGTGCAGAGTCCTCGAGACTCAGGTTGGGTGCGGCCGACCAACTTGAGGATCATAATCTCCTCGAAAACTATATTGCACTTAAATTTTCTACACTGGATTGCCAATGCAGTAGCCCCCGAGACACTGGTCGGGTGGCAACACCAGATCAGGGGATCGATACGCCCCTTTAATATTAGTAAATGATAAGCCCGAAGCCGAGTAGCCCCCAAGCCTTAATGCGGGCACGGGTGGCCAAATTAAGGATCGATATCCAGAGTAAAATCACAAATTATGTGTAATGATTCTATGTATGCAAGTACTTTACATCATTAATGCTCGGATCCGCATTGTACAAAACTTTGTTGACCGACCATCGGGTTCCACCTCCTCGGCCAGTAGCCGAGGAGTGTTTGTCCTACTTTATAAAGCCTTTATGAGGGCAAAGATTTACGATAAACAAGGCAATCTGGTCATACGGTTTTATAAACAAAGGTACGCAGAGAGATATGTTATATTACTGTTTAACATAATAAATGTCTTCCAAAGAAAATAGTCCCGCTATCGGTTCCTTTCTATGGGTTGTCATGCTAAGCATGATCATGAAACCTCAGCTCTAATGTAAGAGAAAAATATTGAGGATTTTGTTTGGGAGGCCAGTTACTAGCCCCCGGTAGTGTTCGGCGACAGTCGAGGTCAAGCCGTAAACACTTCGGCCAATGTTATGAATGGCCCATCATTTAACACAGTCATCGGATCGCTGACCAGTTTACGCTTATTGTGATAGTCAGTTTTCGGCTTTCTCCACTGAGGTGCTTAACCATGTGAGTTGGAAGCACAATCGCAGTGGTTCTCCCTTTGCACACCTAGCCGAACAAAGCGGAACGTAGGAGGCAAGCGCAGGAGCCGGGCAACCCAACTATTGACCGAAGACACAATTCGAAACCGATGCATATTTAGCAATATCCGAGAATGTTTTTGCCGAATCTCTAAAGGTGTCCGGCGTTGCACTGCGAGACTTGTGCTGAAAACACACAATAATTTAAAAGTGCCATAAGCTTGGAAAACCAAAAAAACGTCAGTAAAAACTTGACGTCCGAACAAGATCAAGTGTTCGGTGCCAATCCGAAAATTGGTCTTACTTTTGTGCTTCTGTCGTGCATTAATATGACACATCCGATCTCAAGACTTCAAGCGGGTCAGCCTACGGCTGCAGCCTCCTATCCTGAAGGCGGAGTGCTGCTCGTTAGACCAGTTTAGCGAACTAAACTCGAGCGATCACTAGAGATAAAATGGGTTATCTGGCTATTGACCACACACTTGCGTCGAAAAAGGAGTGATAGAAAAAAAATTACAACGACTAGGAAGAAAACACATTTACTATAAAATAACTCCTATAGATTTTAAGAGCCCCCAAGTGACTTGGGTAAAAGAATTTTATGTATAATGATTGTATGTACCGAAGTACTTATATCATATATGTGTTCACCCGAACTTTAAATGCGTCTTAACCGACCGTCGGCTTCTCCCTCTTCGGCCAAGCGCCGAAAAGTGTCATGTACTCCACCTGTCGAGAGTATCGACGGTGTTTCCGATGACCAGGCAATCAGGCCATAAGGCTGTGACAGACAAATCGCGCTCAGGGAATTTATGCTATATTACTGACGAAGTGTAAGAAGCATCTTCGAAGAAAATAGTACCCCCACCGATACCTTTCTTTAGTGCTCATTATTACTATGAGACTTGTGCAATAGATTTTTTGTACTCATGAGTTCCGTTGTGTGCCGACCATAATTGAAAACAATAAGAGCGCTAGCTTTCGGCTTCATCCAGTCTGAGGTCAGAGCTCGGATGACCCGGTCGTGACAATCGCAGAGGTGCTCCCTTTACTCCCTAGCCGAACAATCGGGAACGTAGGTGTAAACATAGGAGCGAGGCAACCTGATACGTCTCCAACATATCTATAATTTTTGATTGCTCCATGCTATATTATCTACTGTTTTGGACTATATTGGGCTTTATTTTCCACTTTTATATTATTTTTGGGACTAACCTATTAACCAGAGGCCCAGCCCAGAATTGCAGTTTTTTTGCCTATTTCAGTGTTTCGGAGAAATAGAATATCAAACGGGGTCCAAACGGAATGAAACCTTCGGAAACATGATTTTCTCATCAGATAAGATCCATGAGACTTGGACCCTCCGTCAAGAAAGTGATGAGGTGGTCACGAGGGTGGAGGGCGCCCCCCCCCTAGGGCGCGCCCCCTGCCTCGTGGGCCCCTCGAAGCTCCACCGACGTACTCCTTCCTCCTATATATACCTACGTACCCCCAAACGATCGGGGACGGAGCCAAAAACCTAATTCCACCGCCGCAACTTTCTGTATCCATGAGATCCCATCTTGGGGCCTGTTCCGGAGCTCCGCCGGAAGGGGAATCGATCATGGAGGGCTTCTACATCATCATCCAAGCCCCTCCGATGAAGTGTGAGTAGTTTATTTCAGACCTACGGGTCCATAGTTAGTAGCTAGATGGCTTCTTCTCTATTTTTGGATCTCAATACAATGTTCTCCCCCTCTCTCGTGGAGATCTATTCGATGTAATCTTCTTTTTGCGATGTGTTTGTTGAGACCGATGAATTGTGGGTTTATGATCAAGTCTATCTATGAATAATATTTGAATCTTCTCTAAATTCTTTTATGTATGATTGGTTATCTTTGCAAGTCTCTTCGAATTATCAGTTTGGTTTGGCCTACTAGATTGGTTGTTCTTGCCATGGGAGAAGTGCTTAGCTTCGGGTTCAATCTTGCGGTGTCCTTTCCCAGTAACAGAAGGGGCAGCAAGGCACGTATTGTATTGTTGCCATCGAGGATAACAAGATGGGTTTTTTTATCATATTGCATGAAACTATCCCTCTACATCATGTCATCTTGCTTAAGGCGTTACTCTGTTTTTAACTTAATACTCTAGATGCATGCTGGATAGCGGTCGATGAGTGGAGTAATAGTAGTAGATGCAGGCAGGAGTCGGTCTACTTGTCTCGGACGTGATGCCTATATACATGATCATACCTAGATATTCTCATAACTATGCTCAATTCTGTCAATTGCTCAACTGTAATTTGTTCACCCACCATAGAATACTTATGCTCTTGAGAGAATCCACTAGTGAAACCTATGGCCCCTGGGTCTCTTTCTCATTATATCAATCTCCATCACTTTATTATTGCTTTGCTTTTACTTTGCCTTTAACTTTTCACTTTGCATCTCTATACCAAAAATACCAAAAATATTATCTATCATCTCTATCAAATCTCACTTTCGGAAGTGACCGTGAAGGGATTGACAATCCCTAAGCGCGTTGATTCCGTTGAGCTATTGTTCTTGTGTAGGTACAAGGGACTCGCGCGTAGCCTCCTACTGGATTGATACCTTGGTTCTCAAAAACTGAGGGAAATACTTACGCTAATTTGCTGCATCATCCTCTCCTCTTCGGGGAAATCCAACGCAGTGCTCAAGAGGTAGAAAGAAGAATTTCTGGCGCCGTTGCCGGGGAGGTCTACGCAAAAGTCAACATACCAAGTACTCATCACAATCCTATCTCCCGCATTACATTATTTGCCATTTGCCTCTCATTTTCCTCTCCCCCACTTCACCATTGCCGTTTTATTCGCCCTCTCTCTCTCTCTATCCTCCCTCTCTTTCTCTATTTGCCTCTTTTTGCCCGTTTGCCTTTTGTTTGCTCGTGTGTTGGATTGCTTGTTTGTCGCAATGGCTCAAGATAATACCAAATTGTGTGACTTCACCAATACCAACAACAATGATTTCCTTAGCACTCCGATTGCTCCTCTTACCAATGCTGAATCTTGTGAAATTAATGCTGCTTTGCTGAATCTTGTCATGAAAGATTCGTTCTCCGGCCTTCCTAGTGAAGATGCCGCTACCCATCTTAATAGCTTCGCTGATTTGTGTGACATGCAAAAGAAGAAAGATGTCGATAATGATATTGTTAAATTGAAGCTATTTCCTTTTTCGCTTAGAGATCGTGCTAAAGCTTGGTTTTCATCTTTGCCTAAAAATAGTATTGATTCATGGAACACGTGCAAAGATGCTTTTATCTCTAAGTATTTTCCTCCCGCTAAGATCATCTCTCTTAGAAACGATATTATGAACTTTAAGAAACTTGATCATGAACATGTTGCACAAGCTTGGGAGAGAATGAAATTAATGATACGTAATTGCCCTACTCATGGTTTAAATTTGTGGATGATTATACAAATTTTTTATGCCGGATTGAATTTTGCTTCTAGAAATCTTTTAGATTCGGCCGCGGGAGGCACTTTTATGGAAATCACCTTAGGAGAAGCTACTAAACTCCTAGATAATATTATGGTTAATTATTCTCAATGGCATACTGAAAGATCTACTAATAAAAAGGTGCATGCTATAGAAGAAATTAATGTTTTGAGTGGAAAGATGGATGAACTTATGAAATTATTTGCTAATAAGAGTGTTTCTTCTGATCCTAATGATATGCCCTTGTCTACTTTGATTGAGAATAATAATGAATCTATGGATGTGAATTTTGTTGGTAGGAACAATTTTGGTAACAACGCGTATAGAGGAAATTTCAATCCTAGGCCTTATCCTAGTAATCCCTCTAATAATTATGGT
The DNA here is from genome assembly GCF_056163025.1 of Triticum urartu. Lineage (NCBI taxonomy): Eukaryota > Viridiplantae > Streptophyta > Magnoliopsida > Poales > Poaceae > Triticum > Triticum urartu. The sequence goes on along the minus strand of NC_141879.1, from coordinate 238,654,578 downwards.
AATTCCTACAACAATTCTTATGGAAATTATAATAAGATGCCCTCTGATTTTGAATCTAATATTAAAGAATTTATTTCTTCGCAAAAGAATTTTAATGCTATGATTGAAGAAAAATTGCTTAAGATTGATGATTTGGCTAGGAACGTTGATAGAAGTTATCTTGATGTTGATTCTTTAAAGTTTAGATCTATTCCTCCTAAGCATGATATCAATGAGTCTCTCAAAGCCATGAGAATTTCCATTGATGAGTGCAAGGAAAGAACCGCTAGGACGCGTGCTATGAAAGACGCCTTTATTAAAGCGTGTTCTTCTAGTTCTTATGAAAATAATGATGAAGATCTAAAAGTTATTGATGTGTCCCCTATTAAATATTTGTTTTGCAATATTAATCTTGATAATTATGGGACTTAATATGATCCACCTTTACCTAGAAGGCATTCTAAAAATTTGGAGTATTTAGATTTTGATGGTGAAATTGATAAAAGTGGGATTAAAATAAATAAAACCCTAGATGATGCTAAACCCACTATATTGGATTTCAAGGAATTTAATTATGAAAATTTCTCTTTAATTGATTGTATTTCCTTGTTACAATCCATGCTAAATTCTCCTCATGCTTATAGTCAAAATAAAGCCTTTACCGAACATATCGTGGATGCCTTGATGCAATCTTATGAAGAACAACTTGAGTTGAAAGTTTCTATCCCTAGAAAACTTTATGATGAATGGGAACCTACTATTAAAATTAAAATTAAAGATTATGAGTTTTATGCTTTGTGTGATTTGGGTGCTAGTGTCTCTACTATTCCCAAAACTTTATGTGATTTGCTAGATTTCTGTGATTTTGATGATTGCTCTCTAAACTTGCATCTTGCGAATTCCACTATTAAGAAACCTATGGGAAGAATTAATGATGTTATTATTGTTGCAAATAGGAATTATGTGCCCGTAGATTTCATCATTCTTGATATAGATTGCAATCCTTCTTGCCCTATTATTCTCGGTAGACCTTTCCTTAGAACGGTTGGTGCAATTATTGATATGAAGGAAGGGAATATTAGATTCCAATTTCCATTAAAAAGGGCATGGAACACTTCCCTAGAAATAAAATAAAATTACCATATGAATCTATCATGAGAGCCACTTATGGATTGCCTACCAAAGATGGCAATACCTAGATCTATTCTTACTTGTTATGCCTAGCTAGGGGCGTTAAACGATAGCGCTTGTTGGGAGGCAACCCAATTTTATTTTTATTCCTTGATTTTTGCTCCTGATTAGTAATAAATAAATTATTTAGCCTCTGTTTTGGTTGTGTTTTTTTGTATTTAGTTAGTGTTTGTGCTAAGTAGAAGCGTTGGGAAGACTTGGGGAAAGTCTTGTTGAACTTGCTGTAAAAAACAAAAACTTTAGCGCTCACGAGAACTGCTGTCATTTTTATTTGGAAAGTTCTATTTAGTTAATTCTTTTCTAATATGATTAATAGATAAATTCCTCACGTCCAGAAATTTATTTTAGAATTTTTGGGGTTCCATATCTTGCGCTAGCTACAGATTACTACAGACTGTTCTGTTTTTGACAGATTCTGTTTTTCGTGTGTTGTTTGCTTATTTTGATGAATCTATGGCTAGTAAAATAGTTTATGAACCATAGAGAAGTTGGAATACAGTAGGTATAACACCCATATAAATAAATAATGAGTTCATTACAGTACCTTGAAGTGGTATTTTGTTTTCTTTCGCTAACGGAGCTCACGAGATTTTCTACTTTAAGTTTTGTGTTGTGAAGTTTTCAAGTTTTGGGTAAAAATTTGATGGATTATGGAACAAGGAGTGGCAAGAGCCTAAGCTTGGGGATGCCCATGTAACCCCCAAGATAATCTAAGGACACCTAAAAGCCAAATCTTGGGGATGCCCCGGAAGACATCCTCTCTTTCGTCTACTTCTATTGGTAACTTTACTTGGAGCTATATTTTTATTCACCACATGATATGTGTTTTGCTTGGAGCATCTTTTATGATTTGAGTCTTTGCTTGTTAGTCTACCACAATCATGTTTGTTGTACACACCTTTTGATAGAGCCATACATAATTTGGAATTTGATAGAATACTCTATGTGCTTCACTTATATCTTTTGAGCTCTATAGTTTTACTCTAGTGCTTCACTTATATCTTTTGAGTTTTATAATTTTGCTCTAGTGCTTCACTTATATCTTTTAGAGCACGGTGGTGGATTTGTTTTATAGAAACTATTGATCTCTCATGCTTCACTTAGATTATTTTGAGAGTCTTAATAACATGGTAATTTGCTTAAAATCCTAATATGCTTGGTATGCAAGATTAATAATAAAACTTTCTTATGAGTGTGTTGAATACTAAGAGAAGTTTGATGCTTGATGATTGTTTTGAGACATGGAGGTAATAATATCAAAGTCGTGCTAGTTGAGTAGTTGTAAAATTGAGAAATACTTGTGTTGAGGTTTGCAAGTCCCGTAGCATGCACGTATGGTAAACGTTATGCAACAAATTTGAAACATGAGGTGTTATTTGATTGTCTTCCTTATGAGTGGCGGTCGGGGACGAGCGATGGTCTTTTCCTACCAATCTATCCCCCTAGGAGCATGCGCGTAGTACCGAGGTTTTTGATGACTTGTAGATTTTTGCAATAAGTATGTGAGTTCTTTATGACTAATGTTGAGTCCATGGATTATACGCACTCTCACCCTTCCATCCTTGCTAGCCTCTTCGGTACCATGCATTGCCCTTTCTCACATTGAGAGTTGGCGCAAACTTCGCCGGTGCATCCAAACCCCGTGATATGATACGCTCTTTCACACATAAACCTCCTTATATCTTCCTCAAAACAGCCACTGTAGCTACCTATTATGGCATTTCCATAGCCATTCCGAGATATATTGCCACGCAACTTTCCATCATTTCATTCATCATGACACATTCATCCTTGTCATATTGCTTAGCATGATCATGTAGTTGACATAGTATTTGTGGCAAAGCCACCGTTCATAATTCTTTCATACATGTCACTCTTGATTCATTGCATATCTCGGTACACCGCCGGAGGCATTCATATAGAGTCATCTTTGTTCTAGTATCGAGTTGTAATCATTGAGTTTGTAAATAAATAGAAGTGTGATGATCATCATTATTAGAGCATTGTCCCAAGTGAGGAATAAATAAAAAAAAGAGAAAGGCCAAAAAAAGAGAAGGCCCCAAAAAAAGGCCATAAAAAAGAGAGAAGGCCCAAAAAAATGAGAGAAAAAGAGAGAAGGGACAATGTTACTATCCTTTTACCACACTTGTGCTTCAAAGTAGCACCATGATCTTCATAGTAGAGAGTCTCTCATGTTATCACTTTCATATACTGGTGGGAATTTTTCATTATAGAACTTGGCTTGTATATTCCAACAATGGGCCTCCTCAAGTGCACTAGGTCTTCGTGAGCAAGCAAGTTGGATACACACCCACTAGTTTCTTTTGTTGAGCTTTCATACATTTATAGCTCTAGTGCATCCTTTGCATGGCAATCCCTACTCCTTGCATTAACATCAATCGGTGGGCATCTCCATAGCCCATTGATTAGCCTCGTTGATGTGAGACTTTCTCCTTTTTTGTCTTCTCCACATAACCCCCTTCATTATATTCTAGTCCACCTATAGTGCTATGTCCATGGCTCGCACTCATATATTGCGTGAAAGTTTATAGGTTTGATATTACTAAAGTATGAAACAATTGCTTGGCTTGTCATCGGGGTTGTGCATGATGATAGCATTCTTATGTGACGAAAATAAAACATGACTAAACTATATGATTTTGTAGGGATGAACTTTCTTTGGCCATGTTATTTTGAGAAGACATAAATGCTTAGTTAGTATGCTTGAAGTATTATCATTTTTATGTCAATATGAACTTTTTTCTTGAATCTTTCGAATCTGAATATTCATACCACAATTAAGAAGAATTACATTAAAATTATTCCAAGTAGCACTCCGCATCAAAAATTCTGTTTTTATCATTTACCTACTCGAGGACGAGCAGGAATTAAGCTTGGGGATGCTTGATACGTCTCCAACGTATCTATAATTTTTATTGCTCCATGCTATATTATCTACTATTTTTGGACTATATTGGGCTTTATTTTCCACTTTCATATTATTTTTGGGACTAACCTATTAACCGGAGGCCCAGCTCAGAATTGCTGTTTTTTTTGCCTATTTCAGTGTTTCGGAGAAACAAAATATCAAACGGAGTCCAAACGGAATGAAACCTTTGGAAACGTGATTTTCTCATCAGATAAGATCTAGGAGACTTGGACCCTCCGTCAAGAAAGCCATGAGGTGGTCACGAGGGTGGAGGGCGCCCCCCTAGGGCGCGCCCCCTGCCTCGTGGGCCCCTCGAAGCTTCACCGACGTACTCCTTCCTCCTATATATACCTATGTACCCCCAAATGATCGGGGACGGAGCCAAAAACCTAATTCCACCACCGCAACTTTCTGTATCCACGAGATCTCATCTTGGGGCCTGTTATGGAGCTCCGCCGGAAGGGGAATCGATCACGGAGGGCTTCTACATCATCATCCAAGCCCCTCCGATGAAGTGTGAGTAGTTTATTTCAGACCTACGGGTCCATAGTTAGTAGCTAAATGGCTTCTTCTCTCTTTTTGGATCTCAATACAATGTTCTCCCCCTCTCTCGTGGAGATCTATTCGATGTAATCTTCTTTTTGCGGTGTGTTTGTTGAGACCGATGAATTGTGGGTTTATGATCAAGTCTATCTATGAATAATATTTGAATCTTCTCTGAATTCTTTTATGTATGATTGGTTATCTTTGCAAGTCTCTTCGAATTATCGGTTTGGTTTGGCCTACTAGATTGGTTGTTCTTGCCATGGGAGAAGTGCTTAGCTTTGGGTTCAATCTTGCGGTGTCCTTTCCCAGTAACAGAAGGGGCAGCAAGGCACGTATTGTATTGTTGCCATCGAGGATAACAAGATGGGGTTTTTATCATATTGCATGAAACTATCCCTCTACATCATGTCATCTTGCTTAAGGCGTTACTCTGTTTTTAACTTAATACTTTAGATGCATGCTGGATAGCGGTCGATGAGTGGAGTAATAGTAGTAGATGCAGGCAGGAGTCGGTCTACTTGTCTCGGACGTGATTCCTATATACATGATCATACCTAGATATTCTCATAACTATGCTCAATTCTATCAATTGCTCAACAGTAATTTGTTCACCCACCGTAGAATACTTATGCTCTTGAGAGAAGCCACTAGTGAAACCTATGGACCCCGGGTCTCTTTCTCATTATATCAATCTCCATCACTTTATTATTGCTTTGCTTTTACTTTGCCTTTAACTTTTCACTTTGCATCTCTATACCAAAAATACCAAAAATATTATCTATCATCTCTATCAGATCTCACTTTCGTAAGTGACCGTGAAGGGATTGACAACCCCTAAGCGCGTTGGTTGCGTTGAGCTATTGTTTTTGTGTAGGTACAAGGGACTCGCGTGTAGCCTCCTACTGGATTGATACCTTGGTTCTCAAAAACTGAGGGAAACACTTACACTACTTTGCTACATCATCCTCTCCTCTTCGGGGAAATCCAACGCAGTGCTCAAGAGGTAGCACAACCTAGCTTGCAAATCGCTTAGGTCAATATGGTGCATATTGTGGCGTAATACACGAACAAGGAATGAAGATGTACAAGTATAATCATATGCAAGAGGAAAAGCTCCATCAAGGGAGCCCCCAAATAAACGGGGTATTCGAATATGCGCGTCACAAACAAATTTTTGACAAGGAACTTTGTCACAAACAACTTTGTGCCAAAAATTATAATGCTTGGTCGAACCGAACAAAATTTAAAACTGAGAGTTTTTGAGCATGAAAGCAACTTAGCTGGTTAATGTGCTCGGTGTTGATGATGCGATTCGGGCTTGTGGCGAGACAAAGACGCCCATTGATCTGTGACAGATCCGACAAGGTTCGCAGTCCTCGGCATGGCCGAGGTCCCAGCCCCCAGGCCCGAGGTGTCCGAGCAAGGAGTTCGGCACTCCAGAGTAGTGACCACCTAACGCAGTCAAAATCGATTACCTGCACACATAAAATAGCGCGGTCCAGGAAATAATAATAATATATATATAATCCTTGCATAATTGCTTGACGGAAAAAATAATTTATTTAAAGAAATGTGGCCTGGCGCCAAAGCCAATGTTGATGCAGGGCGTCAGCGTGACGGCGTGACAAAGCCTGAATGTGCAGGGCGGTCCAGGTTCCGGATGCGGCGTTCGCCGAACTATGTACGGAAACTGACTGAACCACCACGCGACCGTTTTTAATGTGGCCGCCATTTGATAGACCTGTGTACAGATGATGGAACAAACCAAATTAATAATTCCTTAAGAAAAATAAACCCAACAAGCAAAAATTGTTAGGATTAATAGCACCTGATTTATTTGTTGTAGCATTCTGAAGAAAAGTGACTCCCAAAATCGGGAATCGATCCGCACACCCATTGCCTGATGGGCGATAAAGCGATGGACTGGTGATGCTGGTAAAGGTTGGCTTGCCGAGGCAAAGCCCTCGGTCCAGTTAACGTGACGAAGCTGGTCGGCTGGTGACGCCGAAGTCACCGGAGTATGTTGATGAAGAAATAGCCAAGTCCCCGGTCTAGCCGAGGTGACGGAGCAGGCTGGTGAGGAGTTGTTGTAGCTGCCATGTCAGTCGAGGTGTTGAAGTAGTTCGGCATGATGGACATTGGCTCGAAGAAGCAACAGTGTGGCCATGCCGACCCAGGTCGTAACTTGTGACGCGACCAATGCTGGTTTGATGAAGTGACCATGTGGCGATGCCGGTGTACATGCTCCGTGTAATCCGTGGGGTGGCGATGTTGGTGATGATTTATCCTTGGTGATTCCAAACTCTTATTCAGCTCGCCAGGTGAGGATCCGAAGAAGTTGAGCTCGGCTTAAAAAGCGATCACATGTCAAGCGCCGGTCGGCAGTCATGGAGCTATACTACCGAACTGGTTTAACACCAGCGTGATGACGAAGATTACCTCAGAGGAGGATTAAAATTTTATGGGCGCATGTTAAAAACAACGCATAATACCATAGAAGAAAATTCCTTTTAAAAAGGTTGTCAAATATCACGTTTATAAAGAAACATGAATTTGGGTCGTATCCGTATTCGCGCAGGAAACAGATCTGAAAAGTAATGCACTAATCGAAAGGTTCCTGGAGTTTGGACGGTCGGATCGAGCTGAAATTTTGAGGGGTGGTATACATGGGAATTCCGCAGCCGATGAACGGTTGGATCTTCCAAAGGACTTCCGAGCTGGGCTCTGGAGACCACGCCCTAAACTCATCCAGATTCCCATCTGGATTTGACAGGGCTCCGGTATATCATAGATTGTCAGGGATTCCTCCATCAGAACTTGACGAAATTTTCCAGGGTTGTTGTAGACTCGACTCCACACAATTCCATTGAAGCGATCGTTAAAACGACACTCGAGGAGGCGGTGGCGGCGGATACACGTTCGCTGTCTAGAAAAACAGCACGGTCGCCCGAGGGCAATGTTGACGTTGAGCCTGGATGATTCCTCCATGATCTTGATAGAGATCGGAGTTGGTATTGATGAAGGCCCTCGTCCGAACATGATGATCGGAGGCAGGGCACAATCCTCGGTCAAGCCAAGGTGACCAGTCGAGCCGGTGACGAAGATGTCGACATCGCAGTTTAATCTGCGGACGAGCAATCGATCCTTTTACCGATCACACAACGGAACTCTCAATGAAAGCACCATTGTCGGTGTCAAAACCGGCGGATGTCGGGTAGGGGGTCCCGAACTGTGTGTCTAAGGTTGATGGTAACAGAAGGCAGGGGACACGATGTTTACTCAGGTTCGGGCCCCCTCGATGGAGGTAATACCCTACTTCCTGCTTGATTGATCTTGATGATATGAGTATACAAGAGTTGATCTACCACGATATCGTAGAGGCTAAACCCTAGAAGCTAGCCTATGATTATGATTGTTTGTATATCTATCGACTAGCCTGGCCCTGGTTTATATAATGCACCAGATGCCTAGGATAACAAGAGTCCTAGTCGAATACGCCGGTGGGGGAGGAGTCCTTGTCTTGACCACCAAGTCTTGTGGAATCTTCCTTGTATGCGGCAGCTGTCCGAACTGGCCCATGAGTATACGGCCATGGGGTCCTCGGCCCAATCTAACTGACCGGGAGACGGCATGGTGAGTACCCCTAGTCCAGGACACTGTCAGGAACCTTCACCAACCCAAGACCCACACGTTTCCGAAGAACAAAGTGAGGGCTCTCAACCTCAAGAAACAAGACCAAGGGCAAGATCAATCTCAAGATGGTGTTATAATATCAAGTGATGCCCAAGGTTAAGCTCCCTCCTCCGAGCAAGTTCAATATCAAGAGCTTCCACAAGATCAAGAACAAGCTCAAGACCACTCCTCGTCTCACCCCCGAGGAGGAATTGGAGCGTCGTGCCGCCAAGGTTGCTTCCAAGCTCTCCACCAAGGATCATCTCATGACAAATGTGCTTGGAAGCTTAAGAAAGGGGGTAAGCACTCGTAGACAATTAGCAAACTATTGTGAACATCACGCGTTTGTCTCTTGTGTTGAACCCCAAAAGGTCTATGAGGCGCTCGAAGATCCGGATTGGCTCAATGCCATGCATGAAGAACTCAACAACTTCGAGCGCAACAAAGTGTGGAGATTGGTGCCAAGGCCAACGGTGAACCACAATGTCACTGGAACCAAGTGGATATTCAAGAACAAGCAAGATGCTAATGGGATTATCATTCGCAACAAGGCTCGTTTGGTAGCACAAGGCTACTCCCAAGTCGAGGGTATTTACTACGGTGAAACCTTTGCTCCTGTTGCTCGTCTTGAATCCATTCGCATGTTGATTGCATATGCTTCTCATCATAACTTTAAGTTACAACAAATCGATGTGAAGAGTGCTTTTCTTAATGGTCCTATTAATGAATTGGTTTATGTAATCAACCCCCCGGGTTCGAGGATCCCTACTTTCCCGATCATGTGTATCAACTTGATAAGGCACTCTATGGCCTTAAACAAGCCCCACGTGCGTGGTATGACCACCTTACCGAGTTGTTACAAGACCGTGCTTTTGAAGTTGGGCTAATCGACCCCACTCATTTTACTAAGAAAGTCAAAGGGGAGTTGTTTGTGTGCCAATTATATGCTGATGATATTATCTTTGGTTCCCCTAACAAAGCTTTCAGTGAGGAATTTTCCACTCTCATGACCTCAAAGTTCGAGATGTCTTCCATGGGAGAGTTGAAGTTCTTTCTCGGGTTTGAAGTGAAGCAAAGGAGAGAAGGAACCTTCATCAACCAAGCCAAATACACTCAAGACATGCTTAAGAGATTCAAACTAAGTGATATCAAGCCGGTGTCCACTCCCATGCCCACCAAGTGCCAACTTGACATTGATCCCAATGGTAAAGCGGTGGATCAAAAGGTATGTCGCTCCATGATTGGCTCCTTGCTTTACCTTTGTGCATCTAGACCGGATATCATGTTGAGTGTGGGAATTTGTGCACGGTTTCAAGCCGCACATAAGGAAAGTCACTTTGTGGCGGTCAAGCGAATCTTTCGATATTTGGCTCATAGCCCAAACTTTGGCTTATGGTACCCAAGAGGATCAAACTTCAAGTTTGTAGGTTATTCGGACTCGATTGGGCGGGAGACAAAGTGGATAGGAAGTCACTTCCGGAGGGTGCCAATTTCTTGGTTGCTCTTTGGTAAGTTGGTCTTCCAAGAAGCAAAGTTGTGTGTCTCTCTCGTCCACGGAAGCGGAGTATGTGGCTGTCGGTAGTTGTTGTGCACAACTTTTATGGATGAGGCAAACTTTAAAGGATTACGGTGTCACTTGTGACAAAGTGCTTCTTTGGTGTGACAATGAAAGTGCCATCAAGATTTCTCTCAACCCGGTGCAACACTTCAAGACAAAGCATATTGAGATTCGGTATCACTTCATCCGGTATCACATTAGGCGAGGGGAGATCGAGCTCAACTATGTCAACACTCATGATAACCTTGCAGATATCTTCACGAAGCCTTTGGATGAAGCAAGATTTCGCGAGTTAAGGCATGAGCTAAATATCATTGATTCGAGCAATGTGACTTGAACCCTTGCACACCCCACCACACTCAACTTGTTGTCTAGTTTAGGTGTAGGCATGGACATAGGGGGAGTGTTGTTCTCTCAATGAACTTTCCCTCCCCCCATAATGCATAAATTAATCAAACTCTTTCACTTTAGCCATTTTTGATGGTACTTGTGCTTCAAAGATGAGTGTTGGTCATGGGCCCAAAGCTTAAAATCTTCGCGGCGCCATACCTCTGAACTCAAACATGGGTGGCCTTGGCCACCACCCTCTCTTGCAGAGGTGTGTGTCTTCGTTACTTTTGTCGGTTCTGTGTGTGTGTGTTCTCGTGTTTGTCTCGTTTTTTTCTTTATTTTCCTTGAGCATAGCCCTTTTTGGTCAGTCCTTTTTGCGGCAGAGCAGTACTACCGCTGCGTGCACGGTACTACCGCTGACAAGGGTCAAGCGGTACTACCACCCACCCCAGCGGTACTGCCGCTGCGGAGCGGGTGATGGGGGGGGTTATGACGGGGCAGGGGGAGTTGTTTCTCCCCCATACCCATTCGCCCCCACTCGTCTTCCTCGTCGCTCCCGTGACCTCTCGCCACAGGAGGCGCCCGGCTGGCCGCTGTTTTCGTGTCGTCCCTCTCCATTTCCTCCAGTGGAGTCGATCCACACCACGTCCTCTAGCCATGGATGCCGGTATTGCCCCTGTTCCCATTCTCTCTTTGTCTAGATCTTGCATCTAGTTTTTAGGGGAAATAGGCATTGTTCTTCTCATATTTTGGCTAAGGCGAGGCTTGAGTAGGATGGAGATGGCTTCTAGGCCCTGTGGATTGAAGTTTGGTAGGTTTATTTTTGAATTTGGCATCTCCGGTAGTGCCGGATCCGTCCACGGCAGTAGGGAACCGCCGTTCCCCATCTGGCACGGTACTACCGCCCTCCTCGAGCGGTACTACCGCGCAAGCGGTACTGCCGCTTATGGGTCGCGGTACTATCGTTCCCCATCTGGCGCGGTACTACCGCCCTCTTCGAGCGGTACTACTGTGCAAGCTAGATGCCTAATTCCATCTTTTCCTACCAAGCTTTGATCCGTTTTGTGTCCTTTGGTGGCTTATGCTCTTTTCTTTCGTGTGTTTCTTCTGCTCGTGTGTTTAGTTCCAGGTGGTGATCATCCTGAGCAGCAGGCCCGTCGTGTCAACCCCGGTCATGCCACATCAAAGCGTTACCGCACTTTTGAGTCAGTCGGTGGTTCATCTAGTGCTCAACCACTGCCAGCAGGCGCAACCTCAAGTGCTCCACCGCCACCTCAACACACGAAGAAATCTGCAAGCAAGCCAAAGGGAAAGACTGTGACTGAGATGACTGCCAAGGAGTTTTGGGCAAGGCGTCGCCACAACCCCTATGAGGAAGACCAAGATCTCACTTTGGTCAACCGCCCGTTCTGGAACCGCTTTCAGTTCTCCATCTTCTTTGATGTGATCAAGGCTAAGAAGAATCACTTTGTTGATGTTTGTTCCATTGATACCGATCCAATGGAAAAGGACCCTGAGTACTTTGGCGAAGCCCTTCAGATGTGCACTCAGTTGAACATTCTCAGAATCATGTAGTTCAACAAAGACTTTGATGCCGACATCATATGCCAATTCTATGCCATTGTCCATCTTGGAACTGATGCAGAAAGGACCTTGACTTGGATGACGAATGGCAAGTTGCTCTCTGTCACGTGGAGGGCCTTCATGGAGTTACTTGGGGTGGAAGATCACGGGCTTGAGCATCCAGTCGGCTTCCGTCCTCACCGCAATGTCACCTCCACTCACAAGCAAGCTCTCTGGCCCTACTGCTCTCAGAAGGTTAACCCCAAGACAAAGAAGGTAACCTATGAGCTGTCTACCTATCTGGACATCCTTCACTTTGTCTTCCGCGAGACTCTTTTCCCGCGCATTGGGAATCTGGATATGGTCCACTCCTATCTTGTGGACATGCTTCTCTTCTGCCAGCATGAGAAGGAAGAAACCACTGGAGAGACCCTGGACATTTCTCATGTTATCTGGTCCGAACTTCTGTCTGCCATTTCTGAGCGCAAGTGCCCTATCTATGGTCCTTTCATCATGCTGCTCATTGAGAAGGCCTGGGCACATCACTATCCCAGGGCTGCGCTGGAAACTGGAGAGTTGATTTCTCATGATATCAAACGTCTGCGGAAGAAGGACAACTGGGGCACCCAGGCCCCTCGATCTGATGCTCCACCTTCTGAGGCTGACATGGAGTCCGAGGACGATGCTGAGTCCGACAAGGATGAGGACTATGAGCCCTCCGGTGTGGAGCCCTCATGGGCTAAGAGGATTAAGCGCACGATGAAGAAGCTTTTCTGCATGGAGTCTCATGGCCAGTACATGTCTCATGTCTTTGAGAAGAAGGCCCGCAGACGTCACAAGGAGCTCATGCGCTAGTTGGGTGCCACTGTTAACAGCGGATCTGAGGAGAGGATCACTGACGAGGAGGAGTGGGTTCAGCAGCATTGCCCATGGACCGATTCAGACGCCGAGCAGTTTCCGACCAACGACGGTGGTGTAGATGATCCCGCTGAGATGTGATGTTCAAGATCCTCAGCTTACTATCACCTGGAGTCGTAGCAACGCTCTTTGCCCTTTTGGTGTCTCGCTGCCAAAGGGGGAGAGAGTTTAGGGATTTGTGTTGTTGCCGTGTTGCGAGTGTGTCTTTGTGGTTTGTGGTGTCTTTGTGGTTTGTGGTGTCTTGTGTTTTCTCGTCGTTTGGCTTGGTTTGGTTTGGTGCCAGTGAGACCTAAGTTCTAGATATATGGTGTGAGACATATGCTACCTTATCTTTATCTTTATTATCTATGTCTATCCAGTACTGTAGTATCCTGTTTTATACCCTGCTCTCATGTATCCTATGCTTAGAATTGTTGGACTATAAAATATAGGGGGAATGTTGATCCTAATGTGTGTGTCTTGCATTCCAAAGGCACTACTAACTAGGTGCACACATTCAGGGGGGCCCGTCTATATTTTGTAGTTCTAAGTATCTTTACTCTCATGTCTTTTCCCTGTGCAAATCCCTAGTTGTCATCAATCCACCAAAAAGGGGGAGATTGTAAGGCATACCTCTCTCGATGTAGTTTTGGTGATTGATGACAACATATTTGCGGACTAACCATGTGCTTTGAGCATTTCAGAGATTCATCCTTTGGCTCCAGATGATTTCTTTCCCCTCGGAGTGTTTTTCAAGATGATGTAGCTCTTTCATTTCTTGTTGATGGACTAGTTTCATAGGAGTCACCGTACTATCAAGAGGGGGTCTGCTTTGGTAAGGCTAGGGTGGAATCATCACGTACACTTCTGCTTCACACCCTCTGGGCCTTCCCGCATCGTTGGAGGTTTGTTTCCCTACTGTTTGGGCAGTCTTTGGCCCCAGCGGTAGTACCGCGGTGCCCAGCGGTAGTACCGCTTGAGGGTCCTCAGTGGCAGTACCGCTG